>NC_080383.1:14407502-14717695 GCF_014773155.1 Arachis stenosperma
AGAATAAATGGGAGTTCAAATTGAAAGCGGATGAAAATGTCTCACGACCAAGATACAAAGCTTGATTGGTTGTGAAAGGCTTCGAGCAAAAGAAAGGTATTAATTTTGAGGAGATTTTCTCTCTAGTTGTGAAGATGTCCTCTATTTGAGTTGTGCTTGGACTGGCGGCTAGGTTGAATTTAGAGGTTGAGCAGCTTGATGTAAAGACTGCATTCCTTCATGATGACATAGATAAAGAAATTTATATGAAGCAACCAGAGGGTTTCGAGGTTAAAGGAAAGGAGCACCTTGTATGCAAGTTGAAGAAGAGCTTATATGGGCTGAAGCAAGCGCTAAGGCAGTGGTACACGAAGTTTGATTCCTTCATGGAAGGTCATGGGTATAGTAAGACTTTTTCTGATCATTGTGTACATGTTGATTGTTGGTCATGACACTAAGAAGATTGAAAGTCTTAAGAAAGACTTGAACAGATCCTTTACTATGAAGAATTTGGGTTCTGAAAAGAAAATCCTTGGCATGAGTATCACTCGTGATAGGAAGAATGAGAAACTGTGGTTGTCACAACAGAAGTATATTGAGAAGGTTTTTGAGAGGTTTAGCATGAGTAATTCCAAACCTGTTAGTACTCCACTTGCTAGTCATTTCAAGCTGAGTCCGCGGCAATGTCCTACAAGTGAGAAAGAGAAAACAGAAATGAAGAAAACTCCATATGCATCTGCAGTTGGCAGTTTGATGTATGCTATGGTTTGCACCAGGCCGGATATTGCTCATGTCGTTGGAGTTGTTAGTCGGTTTCTCTCTAATCCTGGCAAGAAACACTAGCAAGTAGTGAAGTGAATTCTCAAATACCTTAATGGTACTTTTAGAGTTTGTTTATGTTTTGGGAGTGGCCAACCTGTGTTGGATAGTTACACAGATACAGATATGGCTAGGGATCTTGATTCAAGAAAGTCTACTTCTGGTTATATGATGACTTTTGCAGGGGGAGCTGTGTCATGACAATCTCGACTTTAGAAATGTGTTGCTTTGTCTACTACAGAGGCAGAATACATTGCTGTTGTTGAAGCTTCTAAGAAAATCTTGTGGATGAAGAAATTTCTACAAGAATTAGGCATCAATCAAAAAGAGTTTTGTTATTTTGTGACAGTCAGAGTGCTATCGATCTCAACAAGAATCCGACATTTCATTCTAGATCGAAGCACATAGAGGTGAGGTATCATTGGATACGTCAAGCGCTTGAGATGAAGTCATATGCACTTGAGAAGATCCATACTGATGATAATGGTTCAAATATGATGACTAAGAGTTTACCTGCAGTGAAGTTTGATTCTTGCAAAGAAAAGGCGGGTTTGGTGGAGCAGCCTATTCCCACTTGAGTTAGTAAGGGGGAGATTTTTCGGTGGGTTCTCAACTAAGTGGGGCCCACAATTTTAAAACAAGAAAAAAACAAATAAATAGAAAGAAAGAAAGTGGCAAAGCCATGAGAGAGTGTGTGTGAGAGCTTTCTTTCAATTTCAAAAGAAAGCAAACGAAGCCTACTTCGGCGTTGAGGAAGAGGAGAAGAATTTGGGGGGAAAAGGCAATTACAATTTGATCCGATTAAACCGGTAAACTTGCTCTATTTTTTATGAAATTTTAGTATGTTATTTCTGGTGTAGAGATGAACATTAGGATATAACTTGCTAGTTGTATTGCCTTCTCTTTTGGCTGATTTGAGATACCCACTTTTATGGAGGGTTTATGTTGATTCCATCAATTTTGATTATGTATTTTGTTGATTGTTGAGATACCCTAGTGTCACTAGGAAGACTGTTTGTGTACCCATTATTTTGATAGTAAAATATTTTACTGGACTAGATCCCGTGGATTTTTTGTCCCTCTTTTGAGAGTTTTCCCACGTTAAAATTTTAGTGTCTGATCATTTAATTTTGTTCATTATATTTTCTGCTTTGAGTATCTTTGGTATTGCCTATTTAATCGCACAGGTTGTGAGAAAATTATTTTTGATACTTTCGCTGTTAGACAAGTCCTTATTTGAACTTTTATTGAGTTTTATTGATAAAGGTAACAATGATTAAAAATTGGTAAACAAAAATAATTGTGTGAAGGAATAGTGGAATGAAGCAAAATTGATGAAAGAAGAAGATTCAAAGAAGAGCAGGGAAAAAAGAGAGAGATTTAAGAATTTCAGAGGAATTAATTAGTTCTATTATTGAGAATCGTTAGGGGCTTATTAGTCCCTATTTTGTAAATTATTTTCACTTAGTATTCACTCTTGACATGTCATTTAGTTATCGTTTTGCAACTGATTGCAAGTAGGGGTGTTTGCGGTGCGGTTTGAATCGATTTTGAGTAAAAAATTCATCTGATCCGAATATTAGTTTTACTTGCGGTGCGGTTTGGATTGGATGCTTTTAAAAAAAAAACGATCCGATCCGATCCAATTTCAAGCGGTTTGGATTGGATTGGATTTGCGGTTTTGTAAATTAAAAAAATTAAATACATATAACAAGTCTCAACATCAAATTTTAAATAATCAACAATAACATAACAAATCTCAACAATATCTTAAAAAATCAAAATATTTTGAGATGATCAATGGACACAGATAAATAATCAGCAAACAAAATGAATATTTACTTATTTTTTTAAAAAAAATTACAAACGTTAGAAAATAAAAATATATTTTTTTTATTTATAAATGAATAAATAAGATTTATTTTTTCGACGAGTAACCTTAATAATTGAAGGTTCACCTACCGTGAGAATAGAAACAAGAGAGCCAACATTTTGAGAGTAGATTAGAGTAGCAAAATAAATACAAAACAGAACAAGCTAAGCACAACTCAAGAACGAAACACAACCCCCATAGTTGCAATTAATCTCTTCATAGCTAGAAATAATATAGTCTAAATCTTGGATGGCACTTTTAAATTCAAAAAGATATAGCAAATCTAATGTTTATAAGAAGAAAATTCACATCATATTTTTGTTGGTGGAAACCACATATATCCTTTTTGGCAGACGGCTGGAAGTGAGCCGAGCTGAGTTGAATTAGATCAAGTTCAAGTTCAACTCATGAAAATTAAGCTTAGCTCATGACTCGACTCGTTAACAATTGAGCCTATTTGGTAAGCTCAAGTTCGTCTCAACAAAAGTTTACGAGTTGGCTCAAGCTCATGAGCTCAAATAATAAGAACATAATCTATAATTGTATATGAATAAATTATAACTTATATATATTAAAAAATATTAAAAAAATTAATATATTGTCTATCTATTAATTATAAATTTTTATTTATATCTTATATCAAAATTATATATAAAAAATAACTATAAAAGTTTAAACAATTAAAAACATTAATATATATATAAATTATATATTACTATTATATATATATATATATATATATATATATATATATATATATATATATATATATATCTATATGCATTTAATCTAAACTTTTAATATTATATATATAATTGAGCCAGTTCACGAGCTAATGAGCTGAGCTTATCTAAGTTCAAGCTCGGCGCATTTAATTTATGAGCTCAAATCCAAGTTCAAGTTCGGCTCACCAGCTGACGAGTTTAGCTTATCGAGCTATTAACGAGTCGAGCTCGAATTGGCTCATAAGCTGACTTGACTCACTTCTAATCCTAAGCAGAGGTAATGAGTAAAAACCTAGAATACGTGACTCTACCGCTTATGGAAAAAAATATATTTGATGTGAAAATTCACATGCAGTTGTTTTTATATAAAGTTGATATTTAAGAATCGTCAGATAATTTGATAAATTTGACTTAATTACTATTTAACGATTTTCAACTATCAACTTTATATGAATGATACTGACTGTGAGTCTTTACCTTATTAAAAAGAATTGGTAGATACTTTAGTGATAGGCACTAGTACATGCAAATGAAATTAGGAAGGAAGTGGTTATAATGTTAAATGTAGAAATCAAATGCGAATATTAATATTAGCAAATTAACCGAGAGTCTGCATCGTACAATAAACTTTAGCAAAGTAATGAGGTCTTGGGTGTTATCGGATTTGAAACCTCCTCTCCTAAATCATTCTTTGTGAATGTGTTCATATCAGGGAGTATCCCAAACATGAGTTTTTCTGTGTCAATTTTTTGGCATTTGGTGTGTCTTCCAAACATGGTATGAAGATCCAAATATCTAGACCAAAGAAAATGAAAAAGAAAAAAAGAAATGGATCAACACATTCAGGCCAACCTTTTTTTTTTAAAAAAAATATCAAAATATGAATCCATGTGATCCTTGGTAGTGCTACCAGCCTAACATTGTTTTTTCTCATGGTATCTTTCAATTTGACAGGTCAAAGACCTAATCCATCACAAATAAAAATTTTATTTAAAAAATTATTACTGACCAATAAATTATTATATGCATAATACAATATTCAAATTCCTTGACACTTGCTTAAAAGACAAATAAACTAACTACTCCATCAAATTAAGTTGGTTAACATCCTGACATTTAGTTAAAGGAATAATGTGCAAGAGATTGTGATGTAGGCTTTTCTTTTAGATCTGATATTGTAGACATGTAAAATCTAATGCGTTGTGACTAGTGGGCTGTGAACATGGACCACATAGCCCAAAAGATTATCTGAACCAAATTAGTCGCTATGGACACGGCCCAAAAAGTGGATGCTAACAGCCAAATACCACAAAAAAAAGAGCAGTTAACACCACCAGATACCAGCATCAACATACCACTCCGAACTCTTCGGAAAGTTGAATTAGACTTAATTTCAAGTGATTTTTCAACAATACAAACGGAATTTCAAGAGTAAATTATGTATCTTAGTCCTTGAAATTGTGGGACCAAATCAATTAGTCTTTGAAACTGAAAAATGCATAATGTAGTTCCGGAAGTTGCAAAACGTATATCCTGTTAGTCCCTCTTCTTGTACCGTCTTTACCCCGGTTGTATGAAATTATGGTCAAATCGTCGTCTAGGATTGATTTATCAAATCTCTTTTTTTTTTTCCGCCCCCATTATGCCCCAGCCGGACAGGCTCAGTCAAAACAGTTCCATATATGCCAATTTCGTATACCAATTAAGCCACAACTTCATAGTGTCCACATCAGATAAACTATTAGAATTTAGAATGGTCCACATCAATATAAAACTAACGGGCTGAAGACAATAGATATTAGATAGAAAGACTATCAAATGTCCAAAAAAAGAAAAAAAAGAAAAAAGAAAGACTATCGAAATTCACATTTTGTAATTTTGGAAAGACTATCCAAACTGACTTAACCATGCAGCCTCATTCACTAAAATAAGCATTTACCGAACTTTGCATGAGGAAGTAGGAATAGTTATATTTTCTGTGGGGCAAGATACATTAACAGATTTTGATATAAAGCCTAATGGATACTACCTAATCACGTGTATAAAATGTTTCACCCAAATCGATGGGGACTTATTCTTTTGCAATTTTTGTTTAGGATGACCCGAGGGGGCTTGTCAAGGTTTTCTGGAAAGAAAGACATGCTTCCTAGATATATATATATATATATATATATATATATATATATATATATATATATATATATATATATAAAAAAGAAAAAAAAAAGAAATAGACAACAGATTATCTGACTTGGCTAACCAAACAAACCACTATCAATTATCAAGCTGTGCATGAGTCTGCTTAAGTCCATTGTAATGGTAGTTCATCAATTTCCATTTTAAGTTCAGTTCCTCTTTATTGTTGAATTCAGGAAATCCCAAGTCATAGAGCAGTGATATGCATATAGCAGGGGAAATCCAGCAACCATTAAATTCAAAAAGCTCACATTTAGTCAACGAAAGTGCGATCTCTACCTTGCATCAGTCAACTAAACCCTAAACTCTACATTTAGTCATTCCACCAGATGCACAGATTCACATGTTTATGACTTTTTCAAAATAGTAGTTGGTTAAGTCGAGCATTTTCACTGATGCGCTAATAGAAGATTAGATGTATATATAAAACTTTTAGCTTTGATAATATATACAAATTAAATCCAACTATTTAAACCTTATATAATGCACTCAAGATGGGTTTCTCAGTCATATATAA
The DNA here is from genome assembly GCF_014773155.1 of Arachis stenosperma. Classification (NCBI taxonomy): domain Eukaryota; kingdom Viridiplantae; phylum Streptophyta; class Magnoliopsida; order Fabales; family Fabaceae; genus Arachis; species Arachis stenosperma. Next base: position 14,413,612 of record NC_080383.1, read on the forward strand.
AACATGTAAAATTCACATCTACTACACACATCATGCTAAAAGTGCAAACAAAGACCTATCACAAGTTGAAGAGGAACAAAATTTCATCATCACAGAAAGTAACCAAGCTGGTGATTCACCCATTATAATGGCAAGCATCTCATATCAAACAAAAAAGACAAATGAACCAGATGCAACAATATACTCAAACATTCTCCTCTACTCTACACCAGCTATATACTTTTAGCATTCGAAAATGTGATAAATCAAACAAGCAAATAAACAGTAATTAGTCCAACCAAATATATATCATATATTAGTATTATTATTATTATTATCATCATCATCATCATCATCATCATCATCATCATCATATAGTAACGATAACGAAGCACCACATAAAACATTAGAAAAGTATCACAATAAATCATAGGTGCATTTCAAATTCCAACTCCGAGATCACACATATATATACAGATACACATAAATATGCTGAGAATCTGGGATAATAAAGTTAATTATCCATCAAATTTGAAACCTTTTTTTGTTTTTCTTGAGTACCTGAAAAACATCAATAATCTCCTCGGTAATCATAATCGTCCCTTGTAGCCATGCTTGAACTCTCAACCCTCTCAGCAATCTTGTCCTCCTCATACTTCATACCTTCTTCCAAAGCAAGCCCACCCAACGCTCCAGCAACAGCACCCACCGCAACCCCAGCACCAAGGCCCATCTTCCCAACACCACCACCACCCCCCTTGGGCTTATGCTCGTAAGAGGAAGAGTAATCAAGCGGGGCAGAAGGCCCACTAGGCCCAGCATAGCCCACGGGCCGATCAATAAACGGCCTCGAAGGATACGGCGGAACCGCACCGGAGTAACCCGGGTAGTACCCAGAGTACAAATCACTGTAAGAACTACCGTAAGAGGCAGAACCGTACGCAGTGTAAGGAGGAGAAGAAGGAGAAGGTGAAGGCGAGAATCCTCTGTAGTCACGCGCAGCTGGGTTAGGTACGTAACAGAACATCGGAGAATTGCTGTTATTAGGGTTAGGGTTTGGGTAGTCAGGAATTGTCTGCGATGGCGGCGGCGGCGGTAGAGGAGTTCGGCCGAGGAGTCCCAATTTGAGGTGGATCTTGCCCTGGGGGCGGCCGGAGGGTCTTGAGAGGGTGAATTTGCGGATGCGGGTGGGGTCGGAGGTTTCGTCAATGTCTTTGAGGGGGATTTTGAGGGAACCTACAAGGGGGTTAGGGGTATCAGAAGGGCGAGAGTGGAATACTTCGAGGGTGAGGAAAGTGTCGTGGAGGGGTGGGTAGGAGGGCGGAAGAGGGAGGGTGAAGCGCTCGTTCCAGATGGGTTTTGTGGAGCCGGAATCGTCGGATTTAGTGGCCAATCGGCGATCAGGGTCGACCCAGAACACGACGTAGGGTTTGAGAACGCCGTTCTTCCAGTTCACGTTTTTGAGGTGCTTGGCTGAGACGATCGTGAGGTCCAGGTCAGCCGATTTCGACGGAGGAGGCCGTGATGACGCCATTCGAGAAAAGGGGGAAAAGGGAGCTTTTTTTAGGGATTTTAGAAAATGCCGAGGCTTGTGTCGTGGTTTAGCTGTTTAAGTAAGGATAATGAGCAATTCGACTCTGCCTAACTTCCTCCTCTCCTACTCAAATTCCACTAAGTACTGTGGAGTGTGTCGACAAGGCCTGAATGCGAAGACTTACTAGGAAAAAAAAACAAAAAAACAAAAAACACACACAGCAGTAGAACCATAGTTGTCAGAACCGAACCGGTAATCAAACCGGTGAAGTTATTGGGTCATTGGGTTACTGATTCAACCGGTGGGTCACTGATCGAACCGGTTAACCCGGTATAATTAAGTAATTATGTAAAATTTAATTATTTTTTCTTTATTATAAGTACTTTTATTTTGTTTTTATAAAAATAATAATTATTTTCAAATTTTAATACTTTATTAATTAATTTATATTTATTGTATTATTGTATTATTATAAATAAAAACTTACATACAGTTAATTTTCATGTGAAGTTGATATTTAAAAACAGTTAGATTATTTGACAAGTTTAACTAAATATCATTTAACGATTTTCAATTATTAACTTCATATGAAGATAACTGCATGTGAGTCTTTACCTATTATTATATGCTACAATTATTTATTAAAAAAATAATATTAGTAGATATCATATAATCATAAAAAGAAAAAATAAATTATGGTAAATAAAATATAATTGATTTAAAAATGAGTGACTTTAAAATTAAAATTAATTGAATATAAGTAAAATAAAAAATTGCTATATGTATTCATTAAAAATAATATTAATATATTATATAATTATGAAAAGAAAAAATAAGTGAGTTTATAATTATTTTTAAATAAAAATATAATTAATTTAAAAATGAGTGAGTTTATAACTAAAATTAAAATAAAATAAATAAAAGTAAACTATTTGATGAAAGATATCTATATATATTATAATTTGCGCATATATTAATGAAAATCAACACAGTTCAGCAGTAAGAAAAGGTTTTGATCTTCCAGCAGATAGGGGTTCGAACCCCATATCACACATTTTGGATAATTTGCCTTTCAAACGGTTCGGTCAGACCGGTCTTACTGAGTTTGACCGATTCTTATCGGTTTACTCCGAATTTGACCGGTTCGTTCCGATTTTATACTTTGTACGGTCCAAATATCAAACCGGACCGGTACTAGGTCCGGTTCACCGGTTTTCCGGTCGAACCGGCCGGTCCGGTCCGGTTCTGCTAACTATGAGTAGAACTGAAACTAGAAACTAAAAAGCGAATTTTATAAATACTAGTGTACGTTCCTGTATTTTGTACAGATAATATATAAAATTATATTAAAAATTTTATTAAAAAATTAAATAATATATATATAGTAATTATTATTATTATAAATATTTTATAAAATTATAATTAAAATTAAATTCTCAAAATTTTTAATATTAAAATATTAAAAATAATTAGTATTTGTCTTAATCAATTTGAGTTTGTTAAGTGATCATCTCACTCGTCCGCTTAAACAACTATTAGAAGTTAGAATCTCGCTTTGTGTATATAGCAATCCATTGACTAGCGATAAATCCTTAATAAATAGAGTATCAATACGTGGTTAGACTTGGCAGGAGTTTTCGAATACGCAGGTACCCGACCCGTGCATACCCGGATGAAAAGGGTAATAACTTGATCCGAGTCGGGGCAGATTTTTTTCAAGACAGGGTATGGACGGGTTTAGAGTGTACCCGCCCCAAATATATACATATAAACACTTTTTAGAAATTAGAATTTGCCTCACATCACACATGATTTATAACTTCGGTCTATACTTTATAGCCATACAAGATAAACCCAATCATCCTCACCTAAAATCTTCTTCTTCTCGACTTCTTCACAAAAAAAAAAAAAAAAAACGCACAGCTCCTGTCATGTTATTGCTGAGTCCATCGCCGCTTAGGCGCTTACCTATTCACAACTCCAATCTTTATTCACAGCCAAAGACAGACCCACGTTTAATATAGAGGGGGCATTTGCCCCCACAAATTTTTTTTAAAAAAAGTAATACTTATATACATATATACCACTTATTATATTACATTTGTCTCAAAATAAAATATAAATAGTTATTTTGTATTTTATGTTAAAAAATATTTTGTTAAACTTAACACATAATAATAATTACATTGTTAAATTTGATTTAGTAAAAAAAAAAATAAATACACTCAAAAATTAGTGATAATTAATTATATTATATTAGTTAATTAATTAATAATTAAATTAAAACTTAGTTTTCTAATTAAATACAACTTAAATTATTAGTGATTTTTTAAAAATTGTTTAAGATAAAAAAATATATTATCTATGTACTGTAATTAGTTTAGTTAAAAAATTTATTTATACTATACAAATTATAATAAGTAGATTTGACAAATAAGTAAAATAATTGTTTAAAAATATATATAAAAAAATAATATTTAATCATGTTAAAAATAAAAAAAGTCCTTATAAATATTTTTTTGTTATTTTTAATATTATACTATGTATATGAAATTATATTTTTATTATTTTAAATATTATAATAATGATTGTGTGTATATTTCTAGTTCTTATTAATATGTATTAGATAGTTCTAATTTTAAATTTTGAATATATCTAAACCAATTTAGATTGATCAAGTGATCAACTTAGTCGTCCGCTTAAATAAGTATTGAAGGTTCGAATTCTGTCTCATATGTATAACAACTCGTTGCCGGCCAATTGTAGATTCTTAAATGGAATTCAAATTCATGACGAATTAGTCCTTAACTTGTTGAATATCGTGAGAAGCAAAAAAATATCTATATCTAAATTTTATTATATTTTTTGTCCCCATTACTAAATTTTTTTGGGTCCATCATTGTTCGCAGCTTATGTCATCATCGCTGCTCATCTCGTTACCGTCGTTGTTGAGCCCGTCGCCACCATTCTCCTGTCGAGTTTCTTTCCTCTAGGTAAATTTCCCCCTCTCTCTCTCTCTTTCTCTCTCTCATTGTGAGTCTGTTAAGTTCTTCTCTTCTTCTTCTACAAACTCATCACTTAGTCACTTTCGCTATGCCCGGATATTGCTGTTGCAGTTTCATCTGAGTCTGTCACCGAATAAAATAGAATTTTTATTCAAGTTTAAAATAGACATGCATGAGATCATTTTTGCATGTAATTTCTGAATTTTCTCATTCAAATTTGATCTATGTGGTTGAGTATTTTAGTATGGGATCATCGTAGTTTGTTGTGACACTAATGTGATAAAAGTTTCGGTAATTTCATAACTAATATATGAGATAGACCAGATTATTAAAGTAATAAGAGAAATAACATTCAGATTTACGCGTAAAATTTATAAGAGGTTATCTCAGGAAAATATATATTTATAACTCAAGTAGAAGATTGTTAGAAAATTATTATTTCTTAATATATTTATGGATAATACATATATTAATTATAATCGTAAATTAAGTAATTTCACATTAAATGACTTATATAACGGTGATCTCATTTATTGTCATAAATGTTAAATTAAATAAGTCATTATTACTTTTGATTTGGATAAATGAGATTAAAATCATAGATACTATTTTATTTGAGTTTTAGAGTTTAATGAGTGTCACACTCAAATATAAATAATGACTTTAGAATTTTGGTCTCCAACACATCAAACTCGCCTTTATAGCTCTTTTCCCACAGTAAAATTGTGATTCAGCCCTATAAAAAATACAGAAGGTTTTGGTTGACGAAGATCAAAGAACCACAAGAGCCAAGCTCTCTGATCTCAATCATACTCTCGAATGAAGAGACGTTTCCGCGCTCTTAGTTATATTTTTAATGATTTAATATGGATGATCTTGAGGTTAAGAAATCTTAAAATTTTCAGCTGAAATAAAAATTTTATTCAATCAAATGATAATAAATAATTTTATTGAATTAAATTATATTAATGTGATCATTGGATGATAAAGAATGCATGAAAATAAATAAATAATATTTTAAGAGTATAGAAATATTAAATTGTCATTTCAATTTACATTTTTAATCAACGATAATAAATATCTTAAATTAATTAAATTTTTACAAAATTTATACACCTAAAACTATTTCATTTTTTCAAAAATCTTTTGAAAATACAATGGTTCAATGAGAGGTTGACTATTGAGAATTGAATATAATATTTTTAAAGTTGTATTTTTAATAAAAAGATGTACTTAGTTCTATCCATCCTAAATAATTCTATATTTACTATTACTTATCCATCTAAATAATTTTAACATTGATAGAATATTATTTTTAGATGCAAAAAATTTAAAATATATTTATTCTATTTCAAACATTAATATTCATATTTAACTTTGAATTCCAACTAATATGACCAAAAAAAATATATTTTTTGTTAAAAAATTAAAGTAAAATATCTATAAATATATTTTTGTGCTTTAGCTTTAGATTTTTCAAAAAAATTTGGTAAGTTAATGAAATCAAATCATATTTCTATAACATATATAAGAATGTATATTACACATAAATAAAAAAAATTGGGTATAGTAAGAACAAATACATAAATTAAAATAAAATTTAGAAAAATAAGAACCAATAAAATATTGAAGGAAAGAAATATAAATAGAAGAGAAACAAAATAATTAGATGGAAGAGAAATAATTTAATAAATTTTATGTGTATATAAAAGAAGAATAAAAAGAAGATATACAGTACTTTATTTAATTTAGCAAGATTTATGAGAATAAATACATAAAATAAGATAATAAAAAATAATAATAAAAAAAGCTAAACATATGAATTAATATCAAAAAATAAAAAATAATAAAATAATGATAATCTATCATAATCTTAATCTTTTAATATAATTAATGAATAATAATATAATTAGTCTACCATAATATTAATATAATCTTTTAATATAATAATTAATTTTAATTAAATAATCAAATAAATTAAATATAAATATGTCTAATCTAATCGTATAAAAAATAGTAAATTTTTTATAATTAGAGATATATATTATTATTATTAGTGACATATAAATATTAAAATTATATTAATACATTAATAAAAATACATTATTATAATAAAAAATTGTAAGAATTAAAATAACTGAAATTTATTAACTTTAATTAATTAAATTAGCATAAAATAAGAAAGAGATGATTAATCAGATTATATAAATTAAAAAAATTACTGAACAAAGTAAATATCACAATAATTATATTATTAATTGAAAAATAATCTATTTAATCAATTCAAATTTTTATTAAAAATAAAAAACTAAAGATTATCAATGAATAAAAATAATAGGATATAATACATTAAAGAATAATTTTGGTAGTATAAATAATAAAATTAAATTATTATATACAATTTTTACTTTTTACCTTATTATGATTGAAGTTAACATTAATGGTAAAAAAAAACTAATTTTAAATAGTCTCAATTTGTATTTTACAACATAATTAAAGCACCATTCATAATTTTTTATTTTGTGTTAATCAATATTTTTTAAATTTTTTGGTTAAGTCTTCTGTGTTTTATGATTGATAAATTTTTTTTACAAAACAAAAATTTATGATGAGTTATTACAATTATAATTAATTAAAAAAATAAAAAAATTATAAAAAATCAAATAAAATATAAAAAATAGAATAAACAATTATTTTGAAACTAAAAATTTGTTCATTGTGCTAGAAATTCTAAAAATTTGTATCTTATTTATAATCAATTTTGTTACTCACTGTAACCTTATTATTCATTTATTGTATCTAAAAAGTATATAATGTCACACTTTATTTTCAAAAAGATGAAACTCTTCAAATACACGGGATAATATATAATTTAAGAACAATAAAATAAAAATATCTAGAATTTTATAATAGTATTTAAAATTTTCAATGACGATAATACAAAGTGTTTAAATCGACCAAATGAATTCAATAGTTATTCTTTGCACATCTTATTTAAATTTGAATCTTAAAATTTACTTTTATCTTTTTTTTCTAATATAAATTATATTTGACAAAAAATAGAAAAAAAATTATTAGACCAAAAAAATATCCGATCAAAAAATTATTATAAAGAGATTTATAATTAGAGAAGAAAAGAATAAAAGTATTAATAATAATTAATAAAAAGAAACGAAACTTGTATTAAAGAATGTTAGAAAATAAATAATAAAGTTCATATTAATAATAATAATGCTGAGGAATGATGTTGCTGTTTTAGGCTTCTAACCTTCGTCTTTGGCCATCTTTTTTTCTGTTCTTTGCTTCTTTTTTTAAATTATCAAGTCATAAAAAAAATAAAGAACAATTCAAGAAAACAAAAATAGTAAGATCGAAAACAGTAAGATCAATAGTAACTATACAAATCAAAATACATAAGAGAAAACAAACTATTATATGATAGAATTAACTTGGATATATTTCATCATTAAATAAACAAAGTTAATGCACAACAAAATTACATGTAAAGAGAAAAAAATAAAAAAGAGTTAAAATATCCAAAGTGATAAAAAAGATTTTATAGAAGACTATAAAATAATGAACTTCTAACTAAATTAAACTGTACTTATTATTATTAGAAAGGGTAAGAGAAAGAGCAGTAGAGAAAAGGTTTGTGTGTATTCAAGTTGTGTAAAATGATACAATATAGAAGGGTATTTATAGGTGCTAAGAGAATCGAAATAATAAAGACGTAATATCCTATAATAAATATTTAGATATGTTAAATAATGCTAATTGATCTAATTGATCCTAATTATACTCTAACAATTATATTCAATTAATTGATATACATAATATTAAATTATGTGATACTTAAATATCTCAATTAGTTGATATAATTAATCCACTGTAATAAATTGTATTTAATGAGTTAAAAGAAATAAATCATGAAACATTCTAAGAAACATGTCACGTCAACTTTATCATTAAGTGCAAAAATTTGATTTTTATATAATAGAATAAATAGAATAGATAGATATCTCATTATTCATTATTTTAACTTATCTATTATATATATATTTTTTTATATTTACCACTCAATATATTAAAATACAATTTATATATCTAGATAAGAATTACATAGATATTTAATTAAAAGAGCATTTAATTTTTTAAAATATAATAACAGTTTTAATTTCTTTGATTTTTTTTTATATTTTTTTGTGTATTTTTTTTAAAATAAAAGATAGCAAAAATAGGAAAAGATTGTAGTATTTATTGAAGAGGAAAAAAATAAATATAATTAAAATTCATACATTTAAAATGTGTTTAAACTTCAAAAAATGAGATGAGACATGAGAACCCAGAGACACTTGGCTTCAATGAATCTTTTTACACCATTCAACTCAGTGTTTTTTAGCTTTTTGTTTTCTTCTCTTCTATTTTATATGAATTTATCAGTGCCAAACATGCATCACATAGAGTATTTTTTTAACCCCATCCTAATCCATATATTATCTTTACTAAACAAAATATAAAAGAAAAAAAGACAGTAAATAAATTAAAGTTATTATTATTTAAAGAGACAGTAAATATATTAGTATTTTTGTATTTTAAATTAATTAAAATCTAAATGAAAGATAACATTAATTTAAAAAAGTTAAATTAAAATTAACTCAAATATTGATATTTAAATTATAAAAAAATTGATTTTTATATTTTATAAAATATCATACTGGCAGTAATTGTAAATATGACGTTACTTAAAATTAAATAAAGTAACACAGATAAAACAAATTAAAAAATAAAAAATAACTTAATCTTGTATAAAATTTACCTATAAAATTCTGTACCGAAAAATGAATTTAATTTTAGTATATTAATAATATAAAATATTTTATATAATCATTCAATTCAATTAGATTTATCTATTTAGGTTATTATTAAAAAATAAATTTAAGATACCAACATACAATTACTTTAAATTAAGCAACAATTATCAATACTATATAAGGAACACACTATTCCACTAAGAATGATTGCCATAAGGAATAATTTTCTAATTTTCTATACTAATATTAGAAAGTTTATATAATACTATATAATAATATTATCATTATCAATACTATATGATATCAAAACAAAAAACATCACCATGCTAATATAATATTATCAATATTATATAAATTATCTTTGTATTTATTTGTCTGTGCGTATATAATATTTAATTAACACATTAAGACATATATAATATTTTGTTAATACATATATAATATAAAGTGATTTACAAATTATTATTAATTCGTATATAATGTATAATTAAATTTAATGAATTGAATTAAAATAAACAATAAATTATTTATTTAATTTCAGACTTTATAAATGAATAAATTAATTAACTAATATAACAAATTATAATTAATATAGTAAAATTAATTAAGTAATATATATTATAATAAATTATATTAATATTTAAATATCTAATCAAATCAATTAGCTGATATAATTAAGTCATGGTAATAAGTTGTATTGAATAAGTTAAAATAATTAAATCAAAAAATACTCTCCAAAGCATGTCACGTCAGCGCCATCATTAAGTGCAGACATCCGATTTTTATATAATAGAATAGATAAAACAAAGATACTATTATAATAAAATGAAGATTAAATTACCAATTCTGTCCTCGAATTACCAGAACGCTGACAAAAATAACTTCTACTTTTATTAACGACAAAAATATACTTAAAATATTGAAAAACACAACAAAAATACCGAACTATAAATAAAAATCTATACTGTTAACAGAATTGGCTGACCTATCGAATGGATTCCGTTACACCTCTTCCTCTGCTTTTCTTCATTCTCCCTCACTCCCTCCCTCCCCAATGCAACTATAACAAAAATAAACATCATCTGCTGTCACTTTTTTCCTCCCTTAAACCTTCCAGAAGCTGCTGCAAGCTGCAACAACAACAACAACATATCTCAGTCACTCCAAAATTACAACAATGACAACAACATCATCTTCTTAGCTGAAGCTCATGCAACAACAACATCTTTCTCATTATTTCTCTCCTGAAATACGATGTCGTCTCTTCTTCCGCGGTTTTTCTCCCTCAAGTATGACAATGGTCTTGCTCTGTCATCTTGCTCATCCGCTTCTCCTTCTTCGATTCTTCTCTCTCGGCACCTCTCTCTTTCTCTCTCCTTGTTGTTCTGCTTCTCTCTCTCCTCAACGACGGCACCTGCGATGATACTGTCCTCTCCTCCCGTCCTCCCTCACTCCCTAAAGCAATTACAACAACAATAAGCAACATCTCATGACTCCCTCCCTCTTCCAAACCTCTCAGAATAGACCTTACGCCTCACCCTCTTCATCTCAGTCACAGTAATAATCAACTATAATTAGTAATAATCATCCATAATCAGCAATTCTACAATTTTTTATTATATTTTTTAATAATCTAATAAAAATAGAATCCAAAGAAAAAGAATGACAAAAAGAGAAGCTGAAGAGAGAGCTGTCCTAGAGAGAGGGACTATCCGCTGCTGGCTTACTGCGAGAGAGGAGAGTAAGACGCTGCAAGACAGGTTTCTGACAGCAATGGAGGGGCGGCGAGCAAGCAGTGACGACAATGATGAATCTGAGAGGAAAGATCGAGAGATCTGCTGCGAGAGTGAAGAGGGCAAAGAACTGTGAGATCCTCTTCTGACAACAACGGAGGGGCAGCGAGTAAGCAACAGTGGCAACAACGAGGTTTTGCCATTGAAGACAAAGAGATAACGTCGTGAGTTGATGAGCAATGGTTCTGTGTGTTGGAGAAGTGAAAGTGAGAAGAAGTGAGAAGAAAAAAAACGAGCGGGGAGTGGGGTGTGAGAGCGTGAGACAGAGAAGATCGGAAGGCAGCAGCCATAGATTCAGAGTAAGAGTGAAGAGGGTGAGGTGTAAGGTCTTTCTGGGAGGTTTGGGGAGGAAGGGAGTGAGGGAGAATAAAGGAGAAGCAAAGGAAGGAGTGTAACGGAATCCGTTTGGCAGCTCAGTTAACTCTATTAATGGAATAGATTTTTATTTACAGTCGGGTATTTTTGTAGCATTTTTTAATATTTTAGGTGTATTTTTGTCGTTAACAAAAGTGGAGGTTATTTTTGTCAGCGTTTTGATAATTCGAGGACGGAATTGGTAATTTACTGAATGAAGAATATATCAAATTATTTAATTATTTTTAACTAATAATTTTACATGAAAACAACTAAAGATAAATTTTTTTATAATAAAATATCTAAGAAGATTGTTGTTCATACCCTGGTCCAACAATGAGGCTCACGTCCAAATGAGCCGAAAAGACCAATCCAAAAATTGGCCTTCGCTACTCATTGACCTCTTCAGAAGAGGTCGGGTTCGACACGCACTCCACTTTAAGGAAGTCGGGATCAAAGATTAACTGGCAGATAACCCTTATTCAAATAAGTAACTGCCCCTAAAATCTCTCAACCCACTTCCAAAAGTCATATCTCAACTTTCTTAAGATAAATGGACAGTTATCATCCTTAAAGGTTGGAACTATTCCAACGGTGGTTATTGGTTCACCACTATAAATACACTGACACCCCTCAAGTATCGCCAAGTTCCAATACTCTATAAACCTGCTCTATACCCTTTGCTGGCTTAGGTATCGGAGTGTTCTTGCAGGTACCACCCCCAATTTCTTCATACACACAAGTCGGATGGCGGCTCCCTAACGCAAACCCAGTCAGAGACCTCCTCCTTCATACGATTGGGCCAACCTAACAAGTCCAACCCATTAATCTCCGGTTACCCACCGTAACATTGGCGTCGTTGCCGGGGACCCGAGAGATCAACTAGTAATGGCGGATGAATTCAACGAGGATAGAAACACAGCATCTGATTCTGAGCAAGAGAATCAAGACGCTGGCAATAACGACAGAGCAATAGTCACCCACCAAGGGGTGACCAACCAGAACAAAGAAGGCCCCTCAAGGGTAAAAAAACCCAAAGGGGAACTCCTCTGAGGGACAAGGATCAGGAAAGGAAGGGCAGCCCCATGCGACCGACTTCATGGGTTTGTTCCATGGCCACCAGGGGCGCCTGGAACAGTTGGAGCAAGAGCTGGAGCGACAACGAGAAACAGAGAGGAATCTGAGAAGCAAAATCGAGCGATGAAAGGAGCTTGAAGAAAAGCTCCTGAGACTAGAGTCTGCTCTTAAAGGTCGAAGCTCTCGCAGCGACCAAGAAGACTCTCCTTTGGGAGGAGAAGATCCATTTAGTGAGGATATAATGAGGGCAAAAGTTCCAAGGAACTTTAAAAGCCTTGATATGGACCTTGTTGAGTTAAGAAATTAACTAAATAAATTAAGTGATGACAAACATTATTTTTGGACAAAATAAATAATTAGTGTTGACTAATTATAATTACATGTTACTAATTATTTATTTTTTGTTGCAGGCCAAAATTTGAAGTACAGCCCAAATGGAATGAAAAATAAAATAACCAAGCTGGTGGGCTGAAAAAGCAAAAACAAAAATCCAAAAGAAACAAAGCCAAAGAAATCAAAACGGGCCAAGCAAATCATATTCATACCCAAGCCCGAATTGAGTTCAGCAAGCTTTTTCCCTCTCACTTGCTTTCACAAACTCAACGTTACTTTTTCTCTGACCATGTTAAATCACAGAAGCCAGAGAAAGTGCTTAGCTCCTAAGCTATTCAAAGAAGAGGAAAGAAAGAGTAGGTCAGGCAAGAAAGGCTGAGGTCAAATCAACAAGTTCAAGCCAAATCTGGTTTTAGGTAAAAGTAATCCATTTCCGTTTGTGTGTGGTGTGCGAAATTGTGATCACTACTTTTCACAACTCAAATAATCCCTAGTAATGGCCCCAAAAACTTGGTGCTCAATACCATGGCATAAACACAACTTTGCACAACTAACCAGCAAGTGCACTGGGTCGTCCAAGTAATAAACCTTACGCGAGTAAGGGTCGATCCCACGGAGATTGTTGGTATGAAGCAAGCTATGGTCACCTTGTAAATCTTAGTCAGGCAGACTCAAATGGGTATAGATGATATATGAATAAAACATAAAGATAAAGATAGAGATACTTATGTATATCATTGGTGAGAGCTTCAGATAAGGTATGAAGATGCTTGGTCCTTCCGTCTCTCTGCTTTCCTACTGTCTTCATCCAATCCTTCTTACTCCTTTCCATGGCAAGCTTATGCAAGGGTTTCACCGTTGTCAGTGGCTACCTCCCATCCTCTCAGTGGAAATGTTCAACGCACCCTGTCACGGCACGGCTATCCATCTGTCGGTCTCGATCAGGCCGGAATAGAATCCAGTGATTCTTTTGCGTCTGTCACTAACGCCCCGCCCTCAGGAGTTTGAAGCGTCACAGTCATTCAATCATTGAATCCTACTCAGAATACCACAGACAAGGTTAGACCTTCCGGATTCTCTTGAATGCCGCCATCAGTTCTTGCCTATACCACGAAGACTCTGATCTCACGGAATGGCTGGCTCGTTTGTCAGGCGAGCACTCGGTTGTCAGGCGATCAACCAGCATCGTGTATCAGGAATCCAAGAGATAAACATTAGAGCCTCGCTTGCTTGTAGAACAAAAGTGGTTGTCAGTCACTTTGTTCATAAGTGAGAATGATGATGAGCGTCACATAATCATCACATTCATCAAGTTCTTGAGTGCGAATGAATATCTTAGAATAAGAACAAGCGGAATTGAATAGAAGAACAAATAATTGCATTAATACTCGAGGTACAGCAGAGTCCACACCTTAATCTATGGTGTGTAGAACTCCACCGTTGAAAATACATAAGAACAAGGTCTAGGCATGGCCGTGAGGCCAGCCTCCCAAAGTGATCAAAAGATCTAAAGATCAAAAGATTCCAAAGATCAGAAGATTAAAATACAATAGTAAAAGGTCCTATATATAGAAAACTAGTAGCCTAGGGTGTACAGAGATGAGTAAATGACATAAAAATCCACTTTCGGGCCCACTTGGTGTGTGCTTGGGCTGAGCATTGAAGCATTTTCGTGTAGAGACTCTTCTTGGAGTTAAATGCCAGCTTTTGTGCCAGTTTGGGCGTTTAACTCCGACTTTGGTGCCAGTTCCGGCGTTTAACGCTGGGAATTCTGAAGGTGACTTTGAACGCCGGTTTGGGCCATCAAATCTTTGGCAAAGTATAGACTATCATATATTGCTGGAAAGCCCAGGATGTCTACTTTCCAACGCCGTTCAGAGCGCGCCAATTGGGCTTCTGTAGCTCTAGAAAATCCACTTCGAGTGCAGGGAGGTCAGAATCCAACAGCATCTGCAGTCCTTTTCAGTCTCTGGATCAGATTTTTGCTCAGGTCCCTCAATTTCAGCCAGAAAATACCTGAAATCACAGAAAAACACACAAACTCATAGTAAAGTCCAGAAAAGTGAATTTTAACTAAAAACTAATAAAAATATACTAAAAACTAACTAGATCATACTAAAAACATACTAAAAACATGCCAAAAAGCGTACAAATTATCCGCTCCTACTTGGATAATGCTTTCTTTCAAAGAAGCATTCGGCCAATACTGAAGAACTGCATCTGAGGTTTGCGAATCTGGTTTTGCACATAGCAAAGAGGCTGTTGATGAAGTCAATCTCCTTCATGTTTTACTGATTGTAATGTTCTTTTCTATGTTTATCTTTCTGTAATTTCTTGTGAGAAAAGGCATTGTGAGAAAGCTTAAGAAAAAGCCATGAATGGAAAAAGGCTGAGAGAAACACTTGAGAGAAAAGCCTAGAGTTATTTTCTGATTTCTTTAGGTTGATTAAGTGTCTTGTATCTTGCACTTGTTTGGTATCCCTTTCTTAGTTAGGTTAGCACTAAGAGTGAATAGTTGAGTGTTAGCATAGCCAATGTCAAGTTAGGTTAGAACTTGAGTGTGAAATTGGTGTATGTAATACTTTGAACTATAGTGGAAATTTCTCCATCGTTGTGGAGGAGACTGGATGTAGGTTGCATAATACAAGGCAACCAAACCAGGATATATGCTGGTGTTAGCTTTTCTCTTTTCTGCTGTGTTCTGTTTTCTGATATTCATGAGACAAAAACAAATTGTCTCATAAATTTCCGCTACTGAGTACAAACAGAACCTGAATTGAAAATTTGTTTTAAAAGGGTTACAAAAGCAATTAAAAGGAAGGCATAAATTCAACCCCCCTTCTCTAAGCCTACCACAACCTTCAGACCTCTACGACGGAACTACAGATCCAAAGTATCATTTAAGCAATTTTAAAAGTCGGATGTACCTAGCCGACGCTTCTGATGCTACTCACTGCAAGGCTTTTCCGACAACCTTAACTAAAGCAGCGATGAAGTGGTTCGATAGTCTCCCCCCGAGGTCAGTCAGTAGTTTCGATGACCTCTCGCGGAAGTTCCTCATGCAATTCTCGATCCAAAAGGATAAAGTAAAGCACGCATCGAGCCTCCTGGGAGTAAAATAGGAGGTCAGAGAACCTTTAAGGGACTACATAGAAAGGTTCAATAAAGCGTACTTAGATATTCAAGACCTGCCCACAGAGGCAGTGATTATAGGCCTAGTAAATGGACTCCGAGAAAGTCCTTTCTCCCAATCCATCTCGAAAAGGCACCCGACCTCCCTGAGTGATGTACAAGAGAGAGCTGAGAAGTACATTAACATGGAGGAAAATGCCAGACTTCGAGAACCAAGTTGGCGACCTGGGCACTCTCACTCATCAAAAGAGAAAGAGAGAGAGCCCAAGAAAAAAGAGGAGGTTGGCCCTGAGAGGCCTAGGAGATACCACTCTTATACTCCTCTACGAATTTCCCTAGTTGATGTCTACAGGAAAATTTGTCATACTGAAAGACTACCTCCCCTTAGGCCCATCAAAAATAAAGGGAGGGGGGAGTCGTGGCGACTACTGTGAGTACCATAAGCTATATGGTCACTCAACAAATGATTGTCACGACCTCAAAAATGTGATAGAAAAGTTGGCAAAAGAAGGTCAGCTGGACATATATCTCATGAAAATGTCGAACCACTATGGTAAAAGAAAGTGAAATGACGAGGACCGACGAGACCCACCACCACAGACCCCAGAAAGACATATACATATGATCTCGGGAGGATTCGATGGAGGCGGCCTCACAAAGTCATCTCACAAGAGGCACCTGAAGGAAGTTTACCAGGTCGGGGGCGATGCTCCCGACCTCCCCACCATCTCTTTTACTAAAGAAGATGGGCAAGGTATCATTCTTGGATATGATTATCCAGTTGTGATAACCATGATTCTTGCCAATGCCCATCTTCACAAAACTCTGGTGGATCAGGAAAGCTCAGCCGACATCCTATTTAAACCGGTGTTCGATAAGTTGGGATTGGATGAAAAGGAGTTAAGAGCTTACCCTGACACCCTATATGGGCTGGTGGATACACCAATAAAACCACTATGATTCATACCCATACATACAACTTTTGGAAAAGGGGAAAAATCCAAAACTCTGAGTATCGACTTCATAGTCGTCGATGTGGGTTCAGCCTATAATGCCCTAATAGGCAGAACTACCATAAATCAGCTCTTAGCAGTGGTGTCCACCCCCCCACATTTGCATGAAATTCCCAACAACAGAGGGAATAACAACCATTAGGGGAGACCAGAAATTGGCAAGAAAATGCTACAATAAAAGCTTGAACCTGAGAGGAAAGGGTAAGGAGGTGCACACAATTGAGCTCGGAGGGATCAGAGCTAAGGAAGAGTTACGACCACAACCCAAGAGAAAAACTGAAGAGGTACAGATCGGAGAAGAGGAAGGAAAGAGTACCAACATAGGAGCCGGCCTGAAAGAAGATTTGAAACAGAAGCTCATAAGACTCCTACAAGAGAATTCCAATCTCTTCGCCTGGAAAGCCTCCGACATGCCAGGGATATATCCCAAACTCATGTCGCACAAGCTATCAGTATACCCCGGATCGTGACCTGTCCAACAAAGAAGACGGAAGCTTGCACCTGAACGGGCCCAAGTTGTGGAAGAACAAGTACAAGCCCTACAAGAAGCTGGCTTCATCAAAGAGGTTAAATATCCGGCATGGCTGGCAAATGTGGTGCTAGTCAAAAAGCAAAATGGCAAATGGAGGATGTGCGTCGATTACACCGACCTGAATAAGGCATGTCCTAAAGATCCATATCCACTTCTAAGCATTGATACCTTAGTAGACTCCAGCTCAGGGTATCAATACTTGTCATTTATGGATGCGTACTCGGGATATAATCAAATTCCGATGTATAAGCTGGATCAAGAAAAAATATCTTTCATCACGCCAAGAGCAAACTATTGCTATGTGATCATGCCTTTTGGGTTAAAAAACGCAGGAGCCACATACCAAAGGCTGATGAATAAGGTATTTGCTCCTCATCTTGGAAATCTAATGGAAGTCTATGTAGACGACATGCTAGTAAAACCAAGGATGAGGCCGACCTCTTGGGTGACCTCTTGCAAGTTTTCACCACCATAAGGATGCATGGGATGAGACTGAATCCTGCAAAATGCACCTTTGCGGTGGAGGCATGAAAATTTCTAGGATTTATGCTTACACAAAGGGGATTGAAGCCAACCCTAACAAGTGCAAAGCAGTCCTAGAAATGAAAAATCTGACTTGCTTAAGGGAGGTCCAACAGTTAAATGGCCGACTTGCCACTCTCTCCAGGTTCTTGGCGGGGTTAGCATTTAGATCCCTATCACTCTTCTCTCTACTAAGAAAAGGATAGCAGTTCGAATGGACTCCTGAGTGCGAAGAAGCATTCCAGGAGTTCAAAAGATTTTTAAGCCAACCTCCCATTCTGTCCCAACCTGCAGTTGGAGAAGAACTCATCCTATATTTATCTGTAGCAGACAAAGCTGTAGCATCAGCTCTAATACAGGAAGACGAGGTCAGGAAGCATCCCGAATACTTTACCAATAAAGTTCTACAAGGCCCTGAATTAAGGTATTAAAAACTGGAGAAGTTTGCGTATGCCTTAATAGTAGCCTTTCGAAGACTACGACCTTACTTTCAAACTCACACAATAAGAGTTCGAACGAACCAACCCATGAAGCAAATCCTCCAGAAGACGGATATTGCGGGTAGAATGGTTCAATGGGCCATAGAGTTATCCGAGTTCGACCTTAATTACGAAACTCGGACGGCAATCAAAACCCAATGCCTCACCAACTTCGTGGCAAAATATGCAGGAGATCACGAGAAAGCCTCCACTATATGGGAGCTATACGTGGATGGATCCTCCAATAAATTCGAAAGTGGTGCGGGCATAATCTTAGTCAACCAAGAAGGGACCCAAGTAGAAGCCTCCCTCAAATTTGAATTTCCAGCTTCTAACAATCAGGCAGAGTAGGAAGCCTTGATTGCAGGATTAAAGTTGGCCGAAGAAGACGGTGCGACCAAAGTAGTCATGTTCAACAATTCTCAGGTGGTGACCTCCCAAATAAATAGAGAATATCAGGCTAAAGACCCCAACATGAAGAGGTACTTAGACAAAACCTTGGAGCACCTTAGGCATTTTGCAGAGACCGAGGTCAAACACATAACTCGGGATCTCAACAGCAAAGCAGACGCCCTTTCCAAGTTAGCTAGTACCAAGCCAGGGGAAATAATAGGAGCCTGATCCAAGAAACTCTCCAAGAACCCTCTATCGCAAAAACAGGAGGCAGACAAGACGTCCTTGAAGTATCCGGAATGGACCTCGGATGGATGAACCCACTAATCGAATACCTAAAATTTGACATCCTACCTAAAGAGGAAAAAAAGGCCAGGAAAATCCGGAGGGAAGCACAGAACTACACCCTGGTGAAAAATATCCTCTATAAAAGGGGGATATTAACACTATTATTAAAGTGCGTCCCGACCTCGAGGACGACGGAAGTACGTGAGGAGGTCCATAATAGTATCTACGGAAATCATCTTGGAGCGAGGCTTTTGGCCAGGAAAGTCATACGATTCGGGTTCTAATGGTCGACCTTGCAGAAAGATGCCACCCAATTCGTGAAGAAGTGTCAGCCATCCCAAATGCATGCAAACTTCCACGTCGCTCCCTCCGAGGAGCTCATTAGCATAACTTCCCCATGACCTTTTGCAAAATGGGGATTGGACCTACTAGGGCCCTTTTCCCAAGCATCTGGATAAGTAAAATATTTAATAGTGGGAGTAGACTACTTCACAAAGTGGATAGAAGCAGAACCACTAGCCACCATCACAGCCCAGAGAAGTCGGAAATTCCTCTACAAGAACATTATCACAAGGTATGGGATACCTCACTCCATCACCACTGATAATGGCACTCAGTTTACCGATTCCACCTTTAGAAACCTGGTAGCGAGCATGAAGATCAAGCATCAGTTCACCTCGGTAGAACACCCACAAGCAAATGGACAAGCCGAGGCAGCCAACAAAATTATACTGGCAGCGTTGAAAAAAGGTTACAAGATGGAAAATGAGCATGGGCTGAGGAGCTCCCTCAAGTACTATGGACTTATCGGACCACACCTCAGTCTGTCACAGGAGAAACACCCTTCCGACATGCTTATGGCGTGGAAGCCATGATACCAGTTGAAATCAATGAGCAAAGTCCAAGGGTAAGTTTCTACGACGAGGAGTCATTCGAAGAAGCTTCGCCCCGGACGACTTGGTCTTGATCAGAAACGACATTGGAGTTAACAAGTCTGGGAATGAAAAACTTGCTGCCAATTGGAAAGGGCCATACAAAATTAATGAGGTCCTAGGAAAAGGCTACTACAAGGTGACCGACTTGAACGACACCGAATTACCTAGGTCGTGGCATGCTTGTAATATGAAAAGGTACTATAGTTAAAAGCGAAGCCCACTCCCTGATGTACTCTTTTTCCCAACTTCATGGTTTTTCCCCAAAAAGAAGGGTTTTCTTGAAGGGGGTTTTAACGAGTGATAAACCCCATTTGTAGGGTTTATCTTGTATTGATTTTAGGGGATTTTATAACCTTTTACCCACATTTATTCAATAATATAGCATGGTTTTATAACTTCTCCCTTAATTGTGCTTAAGAGTGAAAATATGCTTTTTAGGTCTTAAAATAAATAAATTTAATTCACCTTAATTCCATTAGATGCCTTGATATGTTTGTTAAATGATTTAAGGTTTAGGAGGCAAAGATTGGATCAAGGGAATGAAGAAAGAAGCATGAAAAGTTGGAGAACTCATGAAAAAATGAAAGAACCGGAAAGCTGTCAAGCCGACCTCTTCGCTTCGCACTTAAATGACCATAACTTGAGCTACAGAGGTCCAAATGATGCGGTTCTAGTTGGGTTGGAAAGCTAACATCCGCGGCTTCGAAACGATATAAGATTTGCCATAGTTGCTATACGTATGATGGCGCGCACGCGCATAGTACGCGCACGCGCTGTTGCTGCCACCTGGTTCACTTAAAGCAAAACGTGGCCAGCGAATTCTAAAGCCTTGTGGGCCCAATCCAACTCATTTCTGATGCTATTTAACCCAAGGAGTTAAGAGGAAAATACATGTTAGTTACCATTAGTTTAGTTTAGCTTAGTTTAGTAGTTAGAGTTAGTTTCTAGAGAGAGAAGCTCTCTCTTCTCTCTAGAATTAGGATTAGGTTAGTTCTTAGATCTAGATCTATTTCTTCTTCTTCTCTCTTCCAATTTTCGTTCCTCTCCTCTATTGTAGTTGTAGAATTCTTCTTCTAATGTAATTCCTTTGTTTGTAGTTTGTGAATTCTCTTTTGTAGATCTACATTTCTCCTTCAATGCAATTTGGTAGTTCTTTGTTGTTTCATGATTGATTTGGTTTTCTATTGTGGACCTCTTGCCTTTGTAGTTAGATCTCTCTTTAATTCTTGCAAATTCATGTGTTTACTTGTATTGCACTCTATGTGTTTGATGAAATGTCTCTTATAGCTATTAGTTAGATTTTGTTCCTCTTGGCCTAGGTAGAGTAATTAGTGACACTTGAGTTATCTAATTCCTTTGTTGATTGGTAATTGAAGAGATTGCTAATTGGTTTGGAGTGCACTAAAGCTAGTCTTTCCTTGGGAGTTGGCTAGGACTTGTGGCTCAAATGAATTCATTCACTTGACTTTCCTTTATTTAGTAAGGGTTAACTAAGTGGTAGCAATGAACAATTCTCATCACAATTGAGAAGGATAACTAGGATAGGACTTCTAATTTTCATACCTTGCCAAGAGCCTTTTATAGTTGTTAGTTTATTTTCATTGCCATTTACTTTCATGTTTCTTATCCAAAACCCCAAAACACATTTCTAACCAATAACAAGACACTTTATTGTAATTCCTAGGGAGAACGACCCGAGGTTTGAATACTTCGGTTTATAAATTTTAGGGGTTTGTTTTAGTGACAAACAACTTTTTGTATGAAAGGATTATTGATTGGTTTAGAAACTATACTTGCAACGAGAATTCATTTGTAAATTCTAAACCGTCAAAAATCCATTCATCAACGAGGCATCAAAGTGGAGGCTAAGGGGCACCAATTTCCAACCCCTTAGTAGCAAAAAGTACCTTCGTGAATAAATAAAGATCTTTTTTTCTACATCTCTTTGTAAATTTCATTAAGTTATTATCGTTTTTCTACGAAACGTACCGACTTAAGCTCGGTAAAACATAAAAATTCCATGCCCGACCTACGTGGTCGGCAGGATAAAACGACGAGGTACAAGTCGTTGTAAAGAGGTTATAAAAGCAGATCATGTATCTCGGAAATGTAACGACCAACAAGTCGAAAAAACCGAGAAGAATCGAAATGCATCATGAAAATAGCCTAAGTTATGAACAATTCAAATAAAAAAAATTGAATTCATAAGGAATACCAAAAAGAGATAAAAGAAATACATCAAAAGCGAAGGCAGAAGCTGTTTTTAAGTCTTTAAAAAATCCAAAAAAGTTAGACAAAACACAGCCTGTCTAGATAAAAACTTTTTTCCAAAAGCAAAACGATCAAAAGGGTTTTTTTTTCATGAAAAACCTAGCGAAGGAAAAGTTGCAGAAAGCATGCGCACACCAATTAGTCTTAAACCCCTTATCCAAAAAAGGGGTAGACAATAAAAAATTTTTTGTTTATGGCCATAAAAAGGCCAAAAAAAGTCAATAAACCACCACGAAAAAATGAAATTGTTCACACAAGGGAGGACGGAGCAGTCTCTTCAGTAGCAGGGGTTAGAGCATCTGAAGACGTCGGCTGAGATCCCTCCAGTTGATCCTCACGAGGAGGAGATTCTACAATCCTTTGGCCACGGGTCTTCAGCTCAGAGTCCATCTCGGGTCGGGGAGGGGAAACGATAGCCCCGTAAACGACAACCTTATCAGGATTAGGAGGGGAGAGATCCAGACCAAGAGCAATAATTCTGACTTGTTCTTTAAAAATTCTCCAGGCCTCCTTCGAGCTCTCCGCCACGGAGTCCTCTAAATCCTAATAAAGTTCTCAACCTTTCTCCAACTCCCACTAGAGATCGATGTTATCGGTAAAGACCCTCACATAATTCTACTCTGCCTTCTCCTTCAGGCCCTCCGCCATGGCACACTGGGCCATCAACTACTTCTCCCTCTCCTGAAGTCGGGTCCTCTCATCCCGCAGCTCGGCGTCCTCTTCCTTAAGGCTCTTCTCTTCCTCCCAATAGATAAAAATCCTTCCCTCTAACTCCTCAATCTTTTGGGTTGAGCCCAAAGAGCTAAGGGGAGTTTTTTTCCAAAATATCAAAGAGCTTCGTGCATACCCCCGCCGCCTGAACAATCCCCTGAACTAAGATATTAAGATGGTTTCGAACGAAAGTATCATCCATATTAATTCGAGTATGAGGATAGATGTAATTCTGAATGAACTTAGGGCCATCAAAATTAGCTTCCCCAGAAAAAGAAGAGCCAGACTCTGAAGTCTTACACTTCTTCTTCTTGGGTTTAGGAGGGGGTTGGACGGGGGGAGAAAGAGTAGAGGTAGGACCAGAAGTCACCAAAATGGGACGAGAAGAGGTTCCCAGATCACGAGGAGGAGGAGGAGGGGGAGGAGGAGGAGGAGGAAGAGTGCCAGTAGCCCTAGAGGCATCGACCCGAGCCCGAGACCTCCTCTTGGCATCCTGAACCTTCAAGTAGGAGGAGCTAGAACCTT
The DNA here is from genome assembly GCF_014773155.1 of Arachis stenosperma. NCBI lineage: Eukaryota > Viridiplantae > Streptophyta > Magnoliopsida > Fabales > Fabaceae > Arachis > Arachis stenosperma. Next base: position 14,437,299 of record NC_080383.1, read on the forward strand.
TCTTCAACATTTCTGAAAAAGAAGAAAATAACGAATTAGTCTGCAAATTGGAAGAAGTCAAAAATAGCAAATCGAAGGATTACAAGTCAAAAATTATCTAAATCAAGTTACCTAATTGGGTCCGCACAAAACTCGGAAACCCTTGAAGAAATTTTTTGGTGTCCAGATTAGGGGCCCTTCCCCAAACTTCTTGGAAGAACCCCACAACAGCCTCCTCAACCTCATTCATGTCATTCAGACCATACTTATCCACAGGAGAAGCCTCTAACCAGTAAAGAGGATAGCGGGGAGAAGAATTTTCATCCAGGAAAAAGGGACAGTGACCCTCTACAGCTTGAATTTTGAAGAAAAAGTTTTTAAAATCATGAAAAAATTCATCAAAGATGGAGAAAACTTTCCGACCTTAAATGGCCCTAAAAGAAATCCAATGTTGCTTATAATTTTTCCCACTAAAGGGCTTGGTCATATGAAATAGACCGAAAAAGATCTTCAAAGATGTTGAAAAGTCCAGCTCTCGACTAACAAGCTGGTAAAAGTTTCATAAAACCTCAAGAGTTGGGGTGGAGCTGAGTAGAAGCAACTCGGCAATGGTTTAAAACCTCTATCTCAAAGTCAGAAAAAGGTAGAAAAACCCCCAGACGGGTGAAAAGACTCTCATACATAAAAAAGAAATGAAGGTCAGCGTCGGTAGCCCTCCTAAAACAAACCCGGTCTTCAGGACCCGGGGCCAACAACTCGTACTTAGGCTCATCCTCCTTTAAGAGGCAAATCCTATGATGAACGCGAAGTTCGGAGAGATAGTTGGTATCCACTAGGGGTTCTTCCCCAAGAACAGTAACATCTACTCATCCAAAAACATGAGAAGACATATTTTTCAGTAAAAGTAGGTGAAAAGGAGACAAAGACCTACAAAGAAAAATGGAAAAGGATCATACACAGAACCTCTAAAAGGCTAAAACAAGCCCCTCAATAAAATAAAATCACTAGGCCTACAGTCAGACTCGCACGCAAAAACTCCTCTAAAAATACAAAATAGAACATCCAATAATAAAAAAGGAGAAGAAAAAGAACTTACCTTTGCTTGCAGAAAGAAGAAAGGCGTGGCGGTGACTAAAACACTCGAAGAAGGAAGAGTTTTCTTTCGAACAGAGAGTGTAAGCAGAAAGTTTTCATAAAGGAAACAAAAAGAGAGGGAAAAGTATTTATAAATACGCTAAGGACAAAATAGTAAAACGAGGCTATCATTAAAGATACGCGTCGTTACCAATGTAATTGCTCCCCACGTGTAAATATGAAACCCCTAACAGACGTGACATTTGATTAGACGCGACTGTTGAAAATTTTTAAATCACGTCGGTTCCCACTTCACGTCGGCTACAAGTCCGAGCTCAAATACTCGAATTCAACTCATAATTAAAAGAGATCGGACTAGAGTAGGGGTACTGTTCATACCCTGGCCCAACATTAAGGCCCATGTCCAAATGAGCCGAAAAGGCCCAATCCAAAGATTGGCCTTCGCTACTCACTGACCTCCTCAGAAGAGGTCGGATTCGACACACACTCCACTTTAAGGAAGTCGGGATCGAAGATTAGCTGGCAGATAACCCTTATTCAAATAAGTAACTGCCCCTAAAATCTCTCAACCCACTTCCAAGAGTCATATCTCAACTTGCCTAAGATAAAGGGACGGTTATCCTCCTTATAAGGTGGAACTACTCCAACGGTGGTTATTGGTTCACCACTATAAATACACTGACACCCCTCAGGTATCTCCAAGTTCTAATACTCTATAAACATGCTCTATAGTCTTTGCTGACTTAGGCATCGGAGTGTCCTTGCAGGTACCACCTCCCATTCCTTCATACACATAAGTCGGACGGCGGCTCCCTAACTTGAACCCAGTCGGTGACCTCCTCCTTCAGATGATTGGGCCAACCTAACAACTCCAACCCATTAACCTCCGGTCCACCATAACAATTGCATTAATGAAATGTTCTTTTGAGAATAAATTTGAATTTTAATATAAATATATATTAACTAATTTTATGAGAATCAAAAGTTTATGAAAATCTCATTTATTAAAAACTTGATATCAAATAGCTTAGTTTGACAACTCTTGTATACTAGATACATTAAAAAATTATGGAAGAAACACCATAGCAAATGGCTTATTAATCCTTGCTACAAATATATAATGTATGAGACTGAACAAAACAAAGAGTTTTCCAATAAAAATACATGCATATGAATAAGGTAAGAGTACATAGCTAGCTCAATATGGCCTTCAAGTTTTTTTTAATTGCCCGCGATATGTCCCAACCCGATAGGTCAATGACTAATTCATCGTGAATTTGAGCTTCATTTGGTGGTCTTCAAGCTTTTGTTCTTCTTCTTCAATCCTCAACAACACAAAATGCCCTTCTTATACAACACTAAATTCCATGGGAAATGGAATCCTTGCCTTGCCAACCATGGTGTTAGTCAAGATAATTACTTTTGAAGGTTAAGTTGATTCGAAACGTTAATGAAGTTTCGAAATGAAAGCAGAGATCAAAAGAGATGCACGTGTAGGCATCAAGTGCAGAACTATTGGCACGGATTCGATGGACATGATAAATCGATCAGCTATTCCAATGAGGAAGATCGAAGGCTTTTTCAAGTTAAGGATTTTTCAGTAACGCTTTTGGGCAAAAGAGCAGAAACGGTTACCCAAAGTTTCACACACAAGGGGCATAATGTCATTAATGGTCGGTTATGGAAATGGGTTATAAATATTAGAAAGTCTTAGGAAATTAAGGTTAGAACTTTTCTTCAGAAATACACTCAAGCACACTCTTATCCCAACGAATTCCTGAGTCTGTATTCGAGTTTGATTTCTGTAGGGTTTCTTCCATGTCTTTATCTTTCTAATTTACGATTTTCAGCAAACTTTACTTTTTATGTTCAATTTATCTTTTCAAGCAATTTTAAATTTCATTGTCAAATTTACATTGCATCACTTTTAATTTTCATGTCAAAAACCCATTTGATTCAATCGAAGACATTTTTATTGCTTTATTTAAATTTATTGCAAACCTTTTCGATTTCAGTCAATTTATCTTCCATTATTTTATTTCATACCCTTTAAACCTTTTTTAATGCTCGACTAATTCGAAGACCTTTGATGCACTTATAGAAAAACTGGTACCTACAAAAGAGGAGTAGGTTTCGCTCCCAGACCATTAGAATCAAAATATCATCGATTTGCTAAAAATCGACAAAACAAATTGACACGCCCGGTGGGACAGTTTTAAACTGAAGTGTGTCAAATAATTTTGGTGTCATTTGGTGTATGCAATTAAGAAGTGGAAGAATTATTCACATGGCAGATGAAATGTCAAATGTGAATGGTGGTTCGTCTACTGGTCGGCGAAATTGTGAACTATACTTTTTCACAACTCTCATAATCCCTGGTAATGGCTCCAAAAACTTGGTGCGCTCAATACCATGGCATTACACAACTTCGCACAACTAACCAGCAAGTGCACTGGGTCGTCCAAGTAATACCTTACGCGAGTAAGGGTCGATCCCACGGAGATTGGTGGTATGAAGCAAGCTATGGTCATCTTGTAAATCTCAGTCAGGCAGACTCAAATGGGTATAGTGATAAACGAATAAAGCATAAAGATAAAGATAGTGATACTTATGTATATCATTGGTGTAAGAGCTTCAGACAAGTGTATGAAGATGCCTTCCCTTCCGTCTCTCTGCTTTCCTACTGCCTTCATCCAATCCTTCTTACTCCTTTCCATGGCAAGCTCGTGTAGGGTCTCACTGTTGTCAGCAGCTACCTCCCATCCTCTCAGTGAAAGCGATTGCATATGTCCTGTCACGGCATAGCGGAATTCAGCTGTCGGTTCTCGGTCAGGCCGGAATAATATCCATCGATACTTTTGCATCTGTCACCAGACGCCCCGCCTGCTAGGAGTTTGAAGCACGTCACAGTCATTCAATCATTGAATCCTACTCAGAATACCACAGACAAGGTTTAGACCTTCCGGATTCTCTTGAATGCCGCCATCAGGTCCTGCCTATACCACGAAGACTCCGAAGAATCCAAGAGATATTCACTAAGCCTCAGATGCTTATAGAACAAGAATGGTTGTCAGTCACCTTGTTCATGGGTGAGAATGGTGATGGGCGTCAATCATCACCTTCATCATGTTGAAGAACAAGTGATATCTTGGATAAAGAACAAGTGGAATTGAATGGAAGAACAATAGTAATTGCATTAATACTCGAGGTACAGCAGAGCTCCACACCTTAATCTATGGTGTGTAGAAACTCCACCGTTGAAAATACATAAGAACAAAAGTGATCATTGGTTTCGGCCCCAGAGAGGGAACCAGAAGAACCAAGATGAAAATACCATAGTAAAAGGTCCTACTTATAGAAACTAGTAGCCTAAGGTGTACAAGAATGAGTAAATGACATAAAAATCCACTTCCGGGCCCACTTGGTGTGTGCTTGGGCTGAGCAATGAAGCATTTTTCGTGTAGAGACTCTTCTTGGCGTTTAACTCCCGTTTTGGTGCCAGTTTGGGCGTTTAACTCCCATTCTTGTGCCAGTTTGGGCGTTTAACGCTGGGAATTCTGAGGGTGACTTTGAACGCCGGTTTGGGCCATCAAATCTTGGGCAAAGTATGGACTATTATATATTGCTGGAAAGCCCAGGATGTCTACTTTCCAACGCCGTTGAGAGCGCGCCAATTGGGCTTCTGTAGCTCCAGAAAATCCACTTCGAGTGCAGGGAGGTCAGAATCCAACAGCATCTGCAGTCCTTTTGAGTCTCTGAATCAGATTTTTGCTCAGATCCCTCAATTTCAGCCAGAAAATACCTGAAATCACAGAAAAACACACAAACTCATAGTAAAGTCCAGAAAGTGAATTTTAATTAAAAACTAATGAAAATATACTAAAAACTAACTAAAAGATACCAAAAACCTACTAAAAACATGCCAAAAAGCATACAAATTATCCGCTCATCACAACACCAAACTTAAATTGTTGCTTGTCCCCAAGCAACTGAAAATCAAGTAAGATAAAAGAAGAGAATATACTATAAACTCCAATTATCAATGAAACTAAGCTCCAAATTAGATGAGCGGGACTAGTAGCTTTTTGCCTCCGAACAGTTTTGGCATCTCACTTTATCCTTTGAAATTCAGAATGATTGGCTTCTTTAGGAACTCCGAATCCAGATAGTGTTATTGATTCTCCTAGTTAAGTATGATGATTCTTGAACACAGCTATTTTATGAGTCTTGGCCGTGGCCCAAAGCACTCTGTCTTCCAGTATTACCACCGGATACATACATGCCACAGACACATAATTGGGTGAACCTTTTCAGATTGTGACTCAGCTTTGCTAAAGTCCCCAATTAGAGGTGTCCAGGGTTCTTAAGCACACTCTTATTGCCTTGGATCACAACTTTATTTCTTTTTTTCTTTTTTTCTCTTTCTCCCCTTTTTTTTTTCGTTTTTCTCCTTCTTTTTCTCTTTTTTTTTTGTATTCACTGCTTTTTCTTGCTTCAAGAATCATTTTTATGATTTTTCAGATCCTCAGTAACATGTCTCCTTTTTCATCATTCTTTCAAGAGCCAACAATTTTAACATTCATGAACCACAAATTCAAAAGACATATGCACTGTTTAAGCATACATTCAGAAAACAAAAGTATTGTCACCACATCAACTAATTAAGCTAGTTTTAAAGATGAATTTGAAATCCTGTACTTCTTGTTCTTTTGTGATAAAAACAGTTTTCATTTAAGAAAGGTGATGGATTCATATTCATAGCTTTAAGGCATAGACACTAAGACACTAATGATCATAAGACACAAACATGGATAGACATAAAGCACTAAAATTCGAAAAACAGAAGAATAAAGAACAAGGAGATTAAAGAACGGGTCCACCTTAGTGATGCGGCTCTTTCTTCTTCTTGAAGATCCTATGGAGTGCTTGAGCTCCTCAATGTCTCTTCCTTGTCTTTGTTGCTCCTCTCTCATGATTTTTTGATCTTCTCTGGTTTCATGGAGAATGATGGAGTGTTCTTGATGCTCCACCCTTAGTTGTCCCATGTTGGAACTTAATTCTCCTAGGGAGGTGTTCAGTTGCTCCCAATAGTCTTGTGGAGGAAAATGCATCCTTGAGGTATCTTAGGGATCTCTTGATGAGAGGGGTCTCTTGTTTGCTCCATCTTCTTCTTAGTGATGGGCTTGAGGTCATGCCTTCTCAGTTGAACCGGCTTTGGATGCCATAAATGGTTATGGAAAAACAAAAAGCAATGCTTTTACCACACCAAACTTAAAAGGTTTGCTCGTCCTCGAGCAAAAGAAGAAAGAAGAGAGTAGAAGAAGAAGAAATGGAGGAGAGGGAGATGGCTTTGTGGTTAGGCCAAGAGGGGAAGAAGTGGTGTTTTATGAAGGATGGATGTGAGTGGTGAAGAGAAAGAGATGTTGAGGTGATTGATGAATGGGTGAAGAAGAAGAAGAGAGAGTGGTGGGGTTGTTTGGGGATCCTGTGGGGTCCACAGATCCTTAGGTGTCAAGGAAAAGTCATCCCTGCACCAAATAGCATCAAAATCCACGTTTTGAGCCATTTCTGGCGTTAAACGCCGGGCTGGTGCCCATTCCTGGCGTTTAACGCCAGGTTCTAGCCCTTTTCTGGCGTTTAACGCCAGTCTGGTGCCCCTTTCTGGCGTTAAACGCCCAGAATGGTGCCAGACTGGGCGTTAAACGCCCAACTGCTAGCCTCACTGGCGTTTAAACGCCAGTGAGTTCTTCCTCCAGGGTGTGCTGTTTTTCTTCCTGTTTTTTCATTCTGTTTTTGCTTTTTCAATGGATTTTGTGACTTCTCATGATCATCAACCTACAAAAAAGATAAAATAACAAAATAGTTAACTATAAAACATTGGGTTGCCTCCCAACAAGCGCTTCTTTAATGTCAGTAGCTTGACAGATGGCTCTCATGGAGCCTTATAAATGATCAGAGCAATGTTGGAACCTCCCAACACCAAACTTAGAGTTTGAATGTGGGGGTTCAACACCAAACTTAGAGTTTGGTTGTGGCCTCCCAACACCAAACTTAGAGTTTGACTGTGGGGGCTCTATTTGTCTCTAATTTGAGAGAAGCTCTTCAAGCTTCCTCTCCATGATGATAGAGGGATGCCCTTGGGCCTTAAACACCATGGATTCTTCATTCACTTGAATGATCAACTCTCCTCTATCAACATCAATCACAGCCTTTGCTGTGGCTAGGAAGGGTCTGCCAAGGATGATGGATTCATCCATGCACTTCCCAGTTTCTAGGACTATGAAGTCAGTAGGGATGTAATGGTATTCAATCTTAACCAAACATTCTCTACAAGTCCAATGGAATCTCTATGGTCTCATTTTGAGCCTCAGATTCCCATGGTTCCTCATTGGGGAACTCATTGGAGGCCAGTGGACGTCCGTGAGGTCTTCCTCAGTGGCGTTCACTGCCTCTTCTTCCTCCCAGAATTCGGCCATGTTGATGGCCTTGCACTCTCCTTTTGGATTTCTTCTGTATTACTTGGGAGAGTACTAGGAGGGAGTTCAGTAACTTCCTTACTCAGCTGACCCACTTGTCCTTCCATATTCCTAATGGAGGACCTTGTTTCAGTCATGAAACTTTGAGTGGTCTTTATTAGATCAGAGACCATGGTTGCTAAGTTAGAGGTATTCTGCTTAGAACTCTCTGTCTGTTGCTGAAGATGATGGAAAAGGCTTGCCATTGCTAAACCTATTTCTTCCACCATTACTATTATTGAAACCTTGTTGAGGTCTCTCTTGATTCTTCCATGAGAAATTTGGGTGATTTCTCCATGAAGAATTATAGGTGTTTCCATAGGGTTCTCCTAGGTAATTCACCTCTTCCATTGAAGGGTTCTCAGGATCATAGGCTTCTTCCTCAGATGAAGAGATCCTCCAGCAGAGCTATCCAAAGACATTTTGGATAGTTCAGAGAGACCATCATAGAAAATACCTATGATGCTCCATTCAGAAAGCATGTCAGAAGGACACTTTCTGATTAATTGTTTGTATCTTTCCCAAGCTTCATAGAGGGATTCTCCATCCTTCTGTCTGAAGGTTTGGACTTCCACTCTAAGCTTACTCAATTTTTGAGGTGGAAAGAACTTTGCCAAGAAGGCATTGACTAGCTTTTCCCAAGAGTCCAGGCTTTCTTTAGGTTGAGAGTCCAACCATATTCTAGCTCTGTCTCTTACAGCAAAAGGGAATAGCATCAGTCTATAGACCTCAGGGTCAACCCTATTAGTCTTGACTGTGTCACAGATTTGCAAGAATTCAGCTAAGAACTGATGAGGATCTTCCATTGGAAGTCCATGGAACTTGCAATTCTGTTGCATTAGAGAAACTAATTGAGGCTTAAGCTCAAAGTTGTTTGCTCTAATGGCAGGGATAGAGATGCTTCTCCCATAAAAGTCGGGAGTAGGTGCAGTAAAGTCACCCAGCACCTTCCTTGCATTGTTTGCATTGTTGTTGTTTTCGGCTGCCATGTGTTCTTCTTCTTTGAAGAATTCGGTCAGCTTCAACAAGAATGCCTTTGTCTTTGTTCCTGCTCATATGAAAGAGAAGAAAACAAGAAAATATGGAATCCTCTATGTCACAGTATAGAGATTCCTTGAGGTGTCAGAGGAAAAGAAAAGTAGAAGACGAAGTAGAAAATTCGAACTATCAAAGAAGATGGAGTTCGAATTTTGCATTAAGAGATAGTGTTAGTCCAAAGTAGAAGGATGTGAGAAGAAGGGACGTAATTTTCGAAAATTAAGTAAAAGATTTTGAAAACATTTTGAAAAACACTAATTGATTTTCGAAAACAAAAGTGGGAAAGAAGTAAAGTGATTTTTGAAAAAGATTTTGAAATTAGAAATTAAAAAGATTTGATTGAAAACTATTTTGAAAAAGATGTGATTAAAAAGATTTGATTGAAAAGTTATGGTTTTAAAAAGATGTGATTGAGAAGATATGATTTGAAAACAATTTTAAAAGATATGATTTGAAAACAATTGAAAAGATATGGTTTTGAAAATTAATGACTTGCCTAACAAGAAAAGATATGATTCAAACATAAAACCTTCCTCAACAGAAAAGGCAAAAAATGTTCAATCAAATCATTAATTGTAAGTATCTTTGAAAAAGGAAAGAAATTGATTTTGAAAACATTTGATTGAAAAGATATGATTTGAAAAAGATTTGATTTTGAAAAGCTTTGAAAACTTGAAAAAAATTTGATTTGAAAACAAAATCTTCCCCCTTGTGCCATCCTGGCGTTAAACGCCCAGAATGTGCACATTCTGGCGTTTAACGCCCAAACTACTACCCTTTTGGGCGTTAAACGCCCAACCAGGCACCCTGGCTGGCGTTTAAACGCCAGTCTGTCTTCTTCACTGGGCATTTTTGAATGCACAGCTTTTTCTGTGTGATTCCTCTGCAGTATGTTCTGAATCTTCAATTCTCTGTATTATTGACTTGAAAAGACTCAAATTAAAATATTTTTGGATTTTTATAATGAGGAATAATCAAAATGCAACTAAATAACAATGCATGCAAGACACCAAACTTAGCAGTTTGTATACTACTGACACTAACAAGATGAGAATGCATATGAGAAACAACAAACACTCAAGTCAATAGAATTCAAAGATCAAAACAAGGAAATCATCAAGAACAACTTGAAGATTAGTGAAGACACATGCATAAATTCGAAAAATGCAAGAAAAACAGAAACATGCAATTGACACCAAACTTAAATGAGACACTAGACTCAAACAAGACATATTTTTGGATTTTATGATTTTGTAATTTTTTTGGGTTTTTCGAAATTAAGTGAAAAGGAAAATAAAGGTATCAAAATTCTTAATGAGAATTCCAGGAATCATGCAATGTTAGTCTAAAGCTTTAGTCTAAAGGAATTAGACATGGCCGGCTAAGCTTCAGCAGGACATTGCATTCAAGAGCTAAATTGATAAGAATCAATCAGCCTTGGTGATGATAAGAACATCACCTTGAAACACTAGAATTCATTCTTAAGAACTCTGAAGAAAAATACCTAATCTAAGCAACAAGATGAACCGTCAGTTGTCCATACACAAGAACAATCCCCGGCAACGGCGCCAAAAACTTGGTCGGCGAAATTGTGAACTATACTTTTTCACAACTCTCATAATCCCTGGTAATGGCTCCAAAAACTTGGTGCGCTCAATACCATGGCATTACACAACTTCGCACAACTAACCAGCAAGTGCACTGGGTCGTCCAAGTAATACCTTACGCGAGTAAGGGTCGATCCCACGGAGATTGGTGGTATGAAGCAAGCTATGGTCATCTTGTAAATCTCAGTCAGGCAGACTCAAATGGGTATAGTGATAAACGAATAAAGCATAAAGATAAAGATAGTGATACTTATGTATATCATTGGTGTAAGAGCTTCAGACAAGTGTATGAAGATGCCTTCCCTTCCGTCTCTCTGCTTTCCTACTGCCTTCATCCAATCCTTCTTACTCCTTTCCATGGCAAGCTCGTGTAGGGTCTCACTGTTGTCAGCAGCTACCTCCCATCTCTCAGTGAAAGCGATTGCATATGTCCTGTCACGGCATAGCGGAATTCAACTGTCGGTTCTCGGTCAGGCCGGAATAATATCCATCGATACTTTTGCATCTGTCACCAGACGCCCCGCCTGCTAGGAGTTTGAAGCACGTCACAGTCATTCAATCATTGAATCCTACTCAGAATACCACAGACAAGGTTTAGACCTTCCGGATTCTCTTGAATGCCGCCATCAGGTCCTGCCTATACACGAAGACTCCGAAGAATCCAAGAGATATTCACTAAGCCTCAGATGCTTATAGAACAAGAATGGTTGTCAGTCACCTTGTTCATGGGTGAGAATGGTGATGGGCGTCAATCATCACCTTCATCATGTTGAAGAACAAGTGATATCTTGGATAAAGAACAAGTGGAATTGAATGGAAGAACAATAGTAATTGCATTAATACTCGAGGTACAGCAGAGCTCCACACCTTAATCTATGGTGTGTAGAAACTCCACCGTTGAAAATACATAAGAACAAAAGTGATCATTGGTTTCGGCCCCAGAGAGGGAACCAGAAGAACCAAGATGAAAATACCATAGTAAAAGGTCCTACTTATAGAAACTAGTAGCCTAAGGTGTACAAGAATGAGTAAATGACATAAAAATCCACTTCCGGGCCCACTTGGTGTGTGCTTGGGCTGAGCAATGAAGCATTTTTCGTGTAGAGACTCTTCTTGGCGTTTAACTCCCGTTTTGGTGCCAGTTTGGGCGTTTAACTCCCATTCTTGTGCCAGTTTGGGCGTTTAACGCTGGGAATTCTGAGGGTGACTTTGAACGCCGGTTTGGGCCATCAAATCTTGGGCAAAGTATGGACTATTATATATTGCTGGAAAGCCCAGGATGTCTACTTTCCAACGCCGTTGAGAGCGCGCCAATTGGGCTTCTGTAGCTCCAGAAAATCCACTTCGAGTGCAGGGAGGTCAGAATCCAACAGCATCTGCAGTCCTTTTGAGTCTCTGAATCAGATTTTTGCTCAGATCCCTCAATTTCAGCCAGAAAATACCTGAAATCACAGAAAAACACACAAACTCATAGTAAAGTCCAGAAAAGTGAATTTTAATTAAAAACTAATGAAAATATACTAAAAACTAACTAAAAGATACCAAAAACCTACTAAAAACAATGCCAAAAAGCATACAAATTATCCGCTCATCATCTACCAATGAGAGTATACCAGAAACTGTACATCCTTCAGACGTTACTTCGCATTCAGAAGGCCTGATTGTGAGTGAAAGCATAGTAATTACTAGTGTTCAGACTGGAAATAATAGACGCAATATTCGTCCACGTGGTAATTTACCACCAATACAGCCTTCAGTAACTACTAGTTGGCCTCCTTATGGCCTTCCTTCTGGTTATACTCCACCAGTGAGTGATTTTGTTTCTCCTATTCGTGTTGAAAGTATGATTGGAGTAAATAATTCTCAAAACCTACAACAACACTGCGAGTATTCTCGTGATTATAATATGGGCTCTACATCGAATGCCTCTAATACGATGGCAGTATTTTGACAACAGGTTGAGGAAAGTCATCATGATTTGGTCAACTTATTGACTCATTAAATGACCACAATTTTGAATCCTATGATGGCCGATCATGAAACGAAATTTGAACATTGATGAGCGGATAATTTGTACGCTTTTTGGCATTATTTTTAGTATGTTTTAGTTAGTTTTTATTGTATTTTTATTAGTTTTTAGTTAAAATTCACTTTTCTGGACTTTACTATGAGTTTGTGTGTTTTTCTGTGATTTCAGGTATTTTCTGGCTGAAATTGAGGGACCTGAGCAAAAATCTGATTCAGAGACTAAAAAGGACTGCAGATGCTGTTGGATTCTGACCTCCCTGCACTTGAAGTGGATTTTCTGGAGTTACAGAAGCCCAATTGGCGCGCTCTCAACGGCGTTGGAAAGTAGACATCCTGGGCTTTCCAGCAATATATGATAGTTCATACTTTGCCCAAAATTTGATGGCCCAAACCGGCGTTCAAAGTCACCCTCAGAATTCCCAGCGTTAAACGCCGGAACTGGCACCAAAGTGGGAGTTAAACGCCCAAACTGGCACAAAAGCTGGCGTTTAACTCCAAGAAGAGTCTCTACACGAAAATGCTTCAATGCTCAGCCCAAGCACACACCAAGTGGGTCCGGAAGTGGATTTTTATGTCTTTTACTCATCTTTGTAATTCTTAAGCTACTAGTTCCCTATAAATAGGACCCTTTACTATTGTATTTTTCATCTTTGGATCTTAGATCATCTTGAGATCTTTGAATCTTTTGATCACTGGGGGCTGGCCTCACGGCCATGCCTAGACCTTGTTCTTATGTATTTTCAACGGTGGAGTTTCTACACACCATAGATTAAGGTGTGGAGCTCTGCTGTACCTCGAGTATTAATGCAATTACTATTGTTCTTCTATTCAATTCAGCTTGTTCTTGTTCCAAGATATCAATTGTTCTTCAACTTGATGAATGTGATGATCCGTGACACTCATCATCATTCTCACCTATGAACGTGTGACCGTCAATCACCTCCGTTCTACCTTAGATTGGGTAGATATCTCTTGGGTTCTTTAACCGGAATCTTCGTGGTATAAGCTAGAATTGATGACTGCATTCAAGAGAATCCGGAAGGTCTAAACCTTGTCTATGGTATTCTGAGTAGGATTCAATAATTGAATGACTGTGACGAGCTTCAAACTCACGATTGTGGGGCGTTAGTGATAGACGCAAAAGAATCACTGGATTCTATTCCGACATGATCGAGAACCGACAGCTGGATAGCCGTGCCGTGACAGGGTGCGTTGAACATTTCCACTGAGAGGATGGGAGGTAGCCACTGACAACGGTGAAACCCTTGCATACAGCTTGCCATGGAAAGGAGTAAGAAGGATTGGATGAAGACAGTAGGAAAGCAGAGAGACGGAAGGGACAAAGCATCTCCATTCGCTTATCTGAAGTTCTCACCAATGAATTGCATAAGTATCTCTATCCTTATCTTTATGTTTTATTCATATATCATCCATAACCATTTGAGTCTGCCTGACTAAGATTTACAAGGTGACCATAGCTTGCTTCATACCAACAATCTCCGTGGGATCGACCCTTACTCGCGTAAGGTTTATTACTTGGACGACCCAGTGCACTTGTTGGTTAGTTGTGCGAAGTTGTGTTTATGCCATGGTATTGAGCACCAAGTTTTTGGATTCATTACCGGGGATTATTTGAGTTGTGAAAAGTAGTGATCACAATTTCGTGCACCAAGTTTTTGGCGCCGTTGCAGGGGATTGTTTCGAGTATGGACAACTGACGGTTCATCTTGTTGCTTAGATTATGTATTTTTCAGAGTTCTTAAGAATGAATTCTAGTGTTTCAAAGTGATGATCTTATCATCACCAAAGCTGATTGATTCTCATCAATTTAGCTCTTGAATGCAATGTCCTGCTGAAGCTTGGCTATCCATGTCTAATTCCTTTAGACTGAAGCTTTAGACTAACATTGCATGATTCCTGGAATTGTCATTAAGAATTTTGATACCTTTATTTTCTTTTCCACTTAATTTTCGAAAAATCCAAAAAAAATTACAAAATCATAAAGACCAAAAAAAAATATTTTATGTTCTTGTTGAGTCTAGTGTCTAATTTTAAGTTTGGTGTCTTGCATGCATTGTTTATTTGATCTTGGTTCTGTTTTCAAGTCAATAATACAGGGAACTGAAGATTCAGTACATGCAGCAGAGGAATTATACAGAAAAAGCTGGGCGTTCAAAACGCCCAGTGAAGAAGGAAAAACTGGCGTTTAAACGCCAGCCAGGATACCTGGCTGGGCATTTAACGCCCAAACGGGTAGAGCTTTGGGCGTTAAACGCCAGAATGTGCACCATTCTGGGCGTTTAACGCCAGGATGGCACAAGAGGGAAGATTCTGTTTTCAATTCAAATTTTTTTCAAAGTTTTCAAAGTTTTTCAAAATCAAATCTTTTTCAAATCATATCTTTTCAATCAAATCTTTTTCAAAATCAATTTCTTTCCTTTTTCAAAGATACTTGCTATCAATTAATGATTTGATTCAACATTTCAAGTTTGTTTCCTTTTCTGTTGAGAAAGGTTTAATGTTTGAATCATATCTTTTCTTGTTAGCTAAGTCATTAATTTTTAAAATCAAATCTTTTTAAATTGTTTTTCAAATCATATCTTGTCAATCATATCTTTTTAAAACCATAACTTTTAAATCACATCTTTTTCAAAATAGTTTTCAATCATATCTTTTTAATTTCTAATTTCAAAATCTTTTTTCAAAAATCACTTGATTTCTTTCCCACTCTTAGTTTTCGAAAATTATCAATCAATTTTTCAAAATGTTTTAAAAATCTTTTACTTAATTTTCGAAAAATTTCTTCTCCTCTTCTCACATCCTTCTATTTATGGAGTACCACTCATCCTCAATACACAATTCGAACTCTATCTCACTAAGTTCGAATTCTTCTACCTCTTCCTTCTATTTTTCTGTTCCTCTGACACCTCAAGGAATCTCTATACTGTGACATAGAGGATTCCATATTTTCTTGTTCTCTTCTCTTTCATATGAGCAGGAGCAAAGACAAAAGCATTCTTGTTGAGGCTGACCCTGAACCTGAAAGGACCTTGAAACGAAAGCTAAAAGAAGCTAAGACACAACTCTCTGTAGAGGACCTAACAGAAATCTTCAAAGAAGAAAAACCCATGGCAGCCGAAAACAACAACAATGCCAACAATGCAAGGAAGGTGCTAGGTGACTGGTGGACGAAATTGTGATCCATATTCTTTAAGTTGTACTCCTTGTACTTTTATGGAATTTGAAATTGGCACGAGTGAACACAACTCCGTTCAACTAACCAGCAAGTGTACTGGGTCGTCCAAGTAATAAACCTTACGTGAGTAAGGGTCGATCCCACAGAGATTGTTGGTATGGAGCAAGCTATGGTCACCTTGTAAATCTCAGTTAGGAAGATTAAATTGGTTTATGGTTTCGAAAATAGAAATAAGAAAATAGAAATAATAAAAGGGATAGAATACTTATGCAGATTCATTGGTGGGAATTTCAGATAAGCGAATGGAGATACTGTATGGCTCAAGAACGCCTACTTTCCTACTGCTTCAACTCAATCCTTCTTACTCCTTTCCATGGTAAGCTGTGTATAGGGGTTCACCGTTCGACGATGGCTACTTTGAATCCTCTCGGGAAAATGGTCCTCTGCGGCTGTCACTCGCATGGCTAATCGTCTGGAGGCATCACACTGGCCGAAGGCTACATCCCATCCTCGCAGTGAAAACTACGCTCACGCGCTCTGTCACAGCACGGCTAATCACTGGTTGGTTCCCGCTCCTACTGGAATAGAATCCCTTGATTCTTTTGCGTCTGTCACTAACGCCCAGCACTTGCGAGTCTGAAGCACGTCACAGTCATTCATTACCGGAATCCTACTCGGAATACCACAGACAAGGTTAGACTTTCCGGATTCCCAGGATCCTACTCGGAATACCACAGACAAGGTGAGACTTTCTGGATCCTCATAAATGCCGCCATCTATCTAGCTTATACCACGAAGATTCAGTTGGGGAATCTAAGAGATACACATTCAAGCTCGGTTGCATGTAGAACGAAGATGGTTGTCAATCACGCGCGTTCATAGGTGAGAATGATGATGAGCGTCACATAATCATCACATTCATCATGTTCTTGGGTGCGAATGAATATCTTGGAATAAGAATAATAGAGAATTGAATGAAAAGTAATAGTAATTGTATTGAAACTTGAGGTACAGCAGAGCTCCACACCCTTAATCTATGGTGTGCAGAAACTCCACCGTTGAAAATACATAAGTGAAAGGTTTAGACATGGCCGAATGGCCAGCCCCCATGATCTGAGAACTATGCGTCCCAAGATGTCAAATACATTAGTTAAATGTTCTATTTATAATAAACTAGCTCCTAGGGTTTACATGAGTAAGGCATAAATCCACTTCCGGGGCCCATGCTGAGCTTGATCAATCCACGAGCTGAGGCTTCTCTTGGAGTTGAACTCCGAGTTATGACGTGTTTTGGGCGTTCAACTCGGATCATGACGTTTTTCTGGCGTTTAACTCCAGACAGCAGCATGTACTTGGCGTTCAACGCCAAGTTACGTCGTCAATTTCCGAATAAAGTATGGACTATTATATATTGCAGGAAAGCTCTGGATGTCTACTTTCCAACGCCGTTGAGAGCGCGCCATTTAGAGTTCTGTAGCTCCAGAAAATCCATTTTGAGTGCAGGGAGGTCAGAATCCAACAGCATCTGCAGTCCTTTTGTCAGCCTTTTTCAGAGTTTTGCTCAAGTCCCTCAATTTCAGCCAGATTTTACCTGAAATCACAGAAAAACACACAAACTCATAGTAAAGTCCAGAAATGTGAATTTAACATAAAAACTAATGAAAATATCCCTAAAAGTAGCTCGAACTTACTAAAAACTACCTAAAAACAATGCCAAAAAGTGTACAAATTATCCGCTCATCACAACACCAAACTTAAATTGTTGCTTGTCCCTAAGCAACTGAAAATCAAATAGGATAAAAAGAAGAGAATATACTATAAATTCCAGAATATCAATGAATATTAATTATAATTAGATGAGCGGGACTTGTAGCTTTTTGCTTCTGAACAGTTTTGGCATCTCACTTTTTTCCTTTGTAGTTTAGAGTGATTGGCGTCTCTTAGGAACTTAGAATTTTGGATAGTATTATTGATTTTCCTAGTTAAGCATGTTGATTCTTGAACACAGCTTCTTATGAGTCTTGGCCGTGGCCCTAAGCATTTTGTTTTCCAGTATTACCACCGGATACATAAATGCCACAGACACATGACTGGGTAAACCTTTTCAGATTGTGACTCAGCTTTGCTAGAGTCCCCAGTTAGTGGTGTCCAGAGCTCTTAAGCACACTCTTTTGCTTTGGATCATGACTTTAACCACTCAGTCTCAAGCTTTTCACTTGGACCTTCATGACACAAGCACATGGTTAGGGACAGCTTGATTTAGCCGCTTAGGCCTGGATTTAATTTCCTTGGGCCCTCCTATCCATTGATGCTCAAAGCCTTGGATCCTTTTTACCCTTGCCTTTTGGCTTTAAGGGCTATTGGCTTTTTCTACTGCTCCTTCTTTTTTTTTTTCGCAAGCTTCTTCTTTTTCACTGCTTTTTCTTGCTTCAAGAATCAATTCATGATTTTCAGATCATCAATAACATTTCTCTTTGTTCATCATTCTTTCAAGAGCCAACAGTTTTAACATTCATAAACAACAAGATCAAAATATGCACTGTTCAAGCATTCATTCGGAAAACAAAAAGTATTGTCACCACATCAATATAATTAAATTAAATTCAAGGATAAATTCGAAATTCATGTACTTCTTGTTCTTTGAATTAAAACATTTTCTTTTAAGAGGTGAAGGATTAATGGAATTTATTCATAGCTTTAAGGCATGGTTACTACTAATGATCATGAAATAAAGACACAAACATAGATAAACACAACATTAAAAACCGAAAAAATAGAAAGAAATAAGAACAAGGAATGAATCCACCTGAGTGAGGGTGGCGCCTTCTTGAAGGTCCAATGGTGCTCTTTGAGCTCCTCTATGTCTCTTCCTTGCTTCTGTTGAATGATTCCTAGTAATTTGGTGTTCTACCCTTAGTGCTTCCAATATTTGTGTGGAGGACAACTTATCCCCTGAGGTATCTCAGGGATCTCTTGATTTGCAGCCACATGTTCTACCACTGAGCTATGACGGCTTATATGAGTCTTTCCATCTCCCAAGACTCAGAGGTGGAAGCTTTTGTCTTCCCTTTGAGGTTTCTCTGGCCTTAGGTGCCATTAATGGTAATGGAAAAGCAAAAAAAGCTATGCTTTTACCACACCAAACTTAAAATATTGCTCGCCCTCGAGCAAGAGAAGAAAGAAGAAGAAGAAAATGGAGGTGAGTGAGGGGAGATGGATTCGGCTATATAGGTGGGATTGGATGGGAAAGAGAAGTTGAATTGTAAAGGTAGGTGGGGTGTATGGGGAAGAGTGGATAGATGTAGGTGGTGAATGAAAAACAGAAGGGATGACCATGAATGGAGAGAGAGAGGGCGGGGTAGGTGGGGATCCTGTGAGGTCCACAGATCCTGAGGTGTCAAGGAATTCCATCCCTGCACCAAATAGGCATGTAAAATGCCTTCATGTACCATTCTGGCGTTCAAACGCCCATTGGTGCATGTTCTGGGCGTTCAACGCCCAATGTAACATGTTTCTGGCGTTGAACGCCAGTTTCATGCTGTTACTGGCGTTCAGCGCCAGTTTTCCTCTCTGGGCACATTCCTGGCGTTCAGCGCCAGGATGTTGCTTGTTTCTGGCGTTCAACGCCAGAATGGTGCTCTGTTCTGGCGTTGAACGCCGGCCAGATGCATCTTACTGGCGTTGAACGCAGCCTGTGCGTCCTCCAGGGTGTGAATTTTTTCTTCTGCTATTTTGATTCTGTTTTAATTTTTATGATTTTTCGGACTCCTCATGATCATGTACCTAATAAAACACAAAATAACAATAAAAAGAATAAAATAAATTAGATAAATAAAATTGGGTTGCCTCCCAACAAGCGCTTCTTTAATGTCAATAGCTTGACAGTGGCTCCCATGGAGCCACAAGGTGATCAGGTCAATGTTGTATAGTTGCCAACACCAAACTTAGAGTTTGGATATGGGGTCTTAACACCAAACTTAGAGTTTGGTTGTGGCCTCACACACCAAACTTAGAGTTGACTGTGTGGGCTCTTCTTGACTCTGAACTGAGAGAAGCTCTGCATGCTTACTCTCTTCTGTCACAGAGGGATGGCCATGTGCCTTAAACACAAGGTAGTCTCCATTTAATTGAAGAACTAATTCACCTCTGTTGACATCTATCACAGCTCCTGCTGTGGCTAGGAATCATCCTCTTCCTTCCTAGTGTCTAAGATTATGAAATCAGCAGGGATGTAAAGGCCTTCAACTTTTACTAGCACGTCCTCTACTATTCCATAAGCCTGTCTCAATGACTTGTCTGCCAGTTGTAATGAGAACAAGGCAGGTTGTACCTCAATGATCCCCAGCTTCTCCATTACAGAGAGTGGCATAAGATTTATCCCTGACCCCAGATCACACAGAGCTTTTGCAAAGGTCATGGTGCCTATGGTACAGGGTATTAAGAACTTGCCAGGATCTTGTTTCTTTTGAGGTAGAATTTTCTGAATCCAAGTATCTAGTTCATTAATGAGCAAGGGAGGTTCACTTTCCCAAGTCTCATTACCAAATAACTTGGCATTCAGCTTCATGATAGCTCCTAAATATTGAGCAACTTGCTCTCCAGTTACATCTTCATCCTCTTCAGAGGAAGAATAGTCTTCAGAGCTCATGAATGGCAGAAGGAGATTTAATGGAATCTCTATGGTCTCTATATGAGCCTCGGATTCCTTTGGATCCTTAATAGGAAACACCTTCTTGCTTGAGGGACGTCCCAGGAGGTCTTCCTCACTAGGATTTTCGTCCTCCTCCTCCCTTGTGCATTCGGCCATATTGATCACATCAATGGCCTTGCACTCTCCTTTTGGATTCTCTTCTGTATTACTTGGAAGAATACTGGGAGGGGTTTCAATGACTTTCTTACTCAGCTGGCCCACTTGTGCCTCCAGATTTTTGATGGAGGATCTTGTTTCATTCATGAAACTGAAAGTGGCCTTTGACAGATCAGAGACTATATTGGCTAAATTAGAAGTATTTTGTTCAGAATTCTCTGTCTGTTGCTGAGAAGATGATGGATATGGCTTACTATTACTCAGCCTATTGCGTCCACCATTGTTAAAACCTTGTTGAGGTTTTTGTTGATCCTTCTAGGAGAAATTTGGATGATTTCTCCATGATGAATTATAGGTGTTTCCATAAGGTTCACCCATGTAATTAACCTCTGCCATGGCAGGGTTCTCAGGATCATAAGCTTCTTCAGAAGCTGCCTCTCTAGTACTGTTGGATGCATGTTGCCATCCATTCAGATTATGAGAGATCATGTTGACCTGTTGAGTCAACACTTTGTTCTGAGCCAATATGGCATTCAGAGCATCAATTTCAAGAACTCCTTTCTTCTGAGGTATCCCATTATTCACGGAATTCCTCTCAGAAGTGTACATGAATTGGTTATTTGCAACCATGTCAATGAGTTCTTGAGCCTCTTCAGGCGTTTTCTTCAGGTGAATAGATCCACCTGCAGAATGATCCAATGACATTTTCGAAAATTCAGTGAGACCATAATAGAATATATCTAATATGGTCCATTCTGAAAACATGTCAGATGGACATCTTTGGTCAGCTGCTTGTATCTTTCCCAAGCTTCATAGAGGGATTCACCATCTTTTTGTTTGAAAGTTTGAACATCCACTCTCAGCTTGCTCAGCTTTTGAGGAGGAAAGAATTTGTCCAAGAAGGCAGTGACCAGCTTATCCCAGGAGTCCAGACTATCCTTGGGTTGTGAATCCAACCATATTCTAGCTCTGTCTCTTACAGCAAAAGGGAAAAGCATGAGTCTGTAGACTTCAGGATCAACTCCATTCGTCTTTACAGTCTCACAGATCTGCAAGAACTCAGTTAAAAACTGATAGGGATCTTCAGATGGAAGTCCATAAAACTTGCAGTTTTGTTGCATTAAGGCAACTAGTTGAGGCTTAAGCTCAAAGTTGTTGGCTCCAATGGCAGGAATGGAGATGCTTCTTCCATCAAATTTGGACGTTGGCTTTGTGAAGTCACCAAGCATTCTCCTTGCATTATTATTATTTCGGCTGCCATCTCCTTCTCTTGTTCTAATGTTTCTGAAAGGTTACCTTTAGAATAATTTAATTTAGCTTCTCTTAATTTTCTCTTAAGAGTCCTTTCAGGTTCTGGATCAATTTCAACAAGAGTGCCTTTATCCTTGTTCCTGCTCATATGAAAGAGAAGAAAACAAGAAAAGAAGTGGAATCCTCTATGTCACAGTATAGAGATTCCTTTATGTTAGTAGAAGAAGAAAGGGGTAGAAGAATGAAGAAGGAGATTCGGATTTTTTTGGATGAAGAGAGGTGAAGAGAAGTGTTAGTAATTAAATAATTAAATAGAAGAAGAAAAGGGGAGGGAAATTTCGAAAAAAATTTAAAAAGAGGTTAGTAATTTTCGAAAATTAGAAGTAAAATGTAATTAAAATTTAAAACATGAAACGATTAATTAATTAAAAAGAACTTTTGAAAAAGGGGTGAGATATTTTCGAAAATTAGAGAGGGAAAAGTAGTTAGGTGGTTTTGAAAAAGATAAGAAACAAACAAAAAGTTAGTTAGTTGATTGAAAAAGATTTGAAATCAAATTTGAAAAAGATAAAAAGATAATAAGTTAGATAAGATTTTTTTTGAAATCAAATTTTGAAAAAGATCAAAATAAAAGATAAAAAGATTTAATTCAAAAATTTGAAATTATTTACTTCACTAACAAGAAACTACAAGATAAGATTCTAGAACTTAAAGATTGAACCTTTCTTAACAAGAAAGTAACAAACTTCAAATTTTTGAACCAATCACATTAATTGTTAGCTAATTTTCGAAAATTTGATATAAAGATAAGAAAAAGATTTTGAAAATAATTCGAAAAAAATATTTTTGAAATTTTTTTGAAAAATAAAAAAATGAAAAAGATATGATTTTTGAAAAAGATTTTGAAAAGATAGGATTTTTAAAATTGAAATTTTGACTTGACTTGTAAGAAACAACTAATTTTAAAAATTTTTGACCAAGTCAACCCAAAATTTCGAAAATTTGGAGGGAAATAAGGAAAAGATATTTTTTTGATTTTTGAATTTTTAATTATGAGAGAGAAAAACAACAAAAATACTCAATGCATGAAATTTTTAGATCAAACAATGAATGCATGCAAGAATGCTATGAATGTCAAGATGAACACCAAGAACACTTTGAAGATCATGATGAACATCAAGAACATATTTTTGAAAAATTTTTAATGCAAAGAAAACATGCAAGACACCAAACTTAGAAATCTTTAATGCATGGAAAATATGAATGCAAAGATGCACATGAAAAACAAGAAAAGACACAAAACAAGAAATCATCAAGATCAAACAAGAAGACTTGTCAAGAACAACTTGAAGATCATGAAGAACACTATGAATGCATGGATTTTTCGAAAAAATGCAAGAAAAAATTTTTTTTAAAGCATGCAATTGACACCAAACTTAAAAATTGACTCAAGACTCAAACAAGAGACACAAAATATTTTTGATTTTTATGATTTTATGATTTTTTTATATTTTTATTAATTTTTTTTTCGAAAATAAAGTTAGAAAAACGAAAAAGAAAAGAAAAATTTTGAAAAAGATTTTTGAAAAGAAAATTACCTAATCTGAGCAATAAGATGAACCGTCAGTTGTCCATACTCGAACAATCCCCGGCAACGGCGCCAAAAACTTGGTGGACGAAATTGTGATCCATATTCTTTAAGTTGTACTCCTTGTACTTTTATGGAATTTGAAATTGGCACGAGTGAACACAACTCCGTTCAACTAACCAGCAAGTGTACTGGGTCGTCCAAGTAATAAACCTTACGTGAGTAAGGGTCGATCCCACAGAGATTGTTGGTATGGAGCAAGCTATGGTCACCTTGTAAATCTCAGTTAGGAAGATTAAATTGGTTTATGGTTTCGAAAATAGAAATAAGAAAATAGAAATAATAAAAGGGATAGAATACTTATGCAGATTCATTGGTGGGAATTTCAGATAAGCGAATGGAGATACTGTATGGCTCAAGAACGCCTACTTTCCTACTGCTTCAACTCAATCCTTCTTACTCCTTTCCATGGTAAGCTGTGTATAGGGGTTCACCATTTGACGATGGCTACTTTGAATCCTCTCGGGAAAATGGTCCTCTGCGGCTGTCACTCGCATGGCTAATCGTCTGGAGGCATCACACTGGCCGAAGGCTACATCCCATCCTCGCAGTGAAAACTACGCTCACGCGCTCTGTCACAGCACGGCTAATCACTGGTTGGTTCCCGCTCCTACTGGAATAGAATCCCTTGATTCTTTTGCGTCTGTCACTAACGTCCAGCACTTGCGAGTCTGAAGCACGTCACAGTCATTTATTACCGGAATCCTACTCGGAATACCACAGACAAGGTTAGACTTTCCGGATTCCCAGGATCCTACTCGGAATACCACAGACAAGGTGAGACTTTCCGGATCCTCATAAATGCCGCCATCTATCTAGCTTATACCACGAAGATTCAGTTGGGGAATCTAAGAGATACACATTCAAGCTCGGTTGCATGTAGAACGAAGGTGGTTGTCAATCACGCGCGTTCATAGGTGAGAATGATGATGAGCGTCACATAATCATCACATTCATCATGTTCTTGGGTGCGAATGAATATCTTGGAATAAGAATAATAGAGAATTGAATGAAAAGTAATAGTAATTGTATTGAAACTTGAGGTACAGCAGAGCTCCACACCCTTAATCTATGGTGTGCAGAAACTCCACCGTTGAAAATACATAAGTGAAAGGTTTAGACATGGCCGAATGGCCAGCCCCCATGATCTGAGAACTATGCGTCCCAAGATGTCAAATACATTAGTTAAATGTTCTATTTATAATAAACTAGCTCCTAGGGTTTACATGAGTAAGTAATTGATGCATAAATCCACTTCCGGGGCCCACTTGGTGTATGTTTGGGCTGAGCTTGATCAATCCACGAGCTGAGGCTTCTCTTGGAGTTGAACTCCGAGTTATGACGTGTTTTGGGCGTTCAACTCCGGATCATGACGTTTTTCTGGCGTTTAACTCCAGACAGCAGCATGTACTTGGCGTTCAACGCCAAGTTACATCGTCAATTTCCGAATAAAGTATGGACTATTATATATTGCTGGAAAGCTCTGAATGTCTACTTTCCAACGCCGTTGAGAGCGCGCCATTTAGAGTTCTGTAGCTCCAGAAAATCCATTTTGAGTGCAGGGAGGTCAGAATCCAACAGCATCTGCAGTCCTTTTGTCAGCCTTTTTCAGAGTTTTGCTCAAGTCCCTCAATTTCAGCCAGATTTTACCTGAAATCACAGAAAAACACACAAACTCATAGTAAAGTCCAGAAATGTGAATTTAACATAAAAACTAATGAAAATATCCCTAAAAGTAGCTCGAACTTACTAAAAACTACCTAAAAACAATGCCACAAAGCGTACAAATTATCCGCTCATCAGTGACTTTACTGCACCTACTCCCGACTTCTATGGGAGAAGAATATCTATCCCTGCCATTGGAGCAAACAACTTTGAGCTTAAGCCTCAATTAGTTTCTCTAATGCAACAGAATTGCAAGTTCCATGGACTTCCATTGGAAGATCCTCATCAGTTTTTAGCTGAGTTCTTGCAAATCTGTGACACTGTCAAGACTAATGGGGTTGACCCTGAGGTCTACAGACTTATGCTATTCCCTTTTGCCATAAGAGACAGAGCTAGAATATGGTTGGACTCATAACCTAAAGAAAGCCTGAACTCTTGGGAAAAGCTAGTCAATACTTTCTTGGCAAAGTTCTTTCCACCTCAAAAATTGAGTAAGCTTAGAGTGGAAGTCCAAACCTTCAGACAGAAGGAAGGAGAATCCCTCTATGATGCTTGGGAAAGATACAAACAATTGATCAGAAAATGTCCTTCTGACATGCTTTCTGAATGGAGCATCATAGGTATTTTCTATGATGGTCTGTCTGAACTGTCCAAGATGTCTTTGGATAGCTCTGCTGGAGGATCTCTTCATCTGAAGAAGACGCCTACAAAAGCTCAAGAACTGATTGAAATGGTTGCAAATAACCAATTCATGTACACTTCTGAAAGGAATCCTGTAAACAATGGGACAAATCAGAAGAAAGGAGTTCTTGAGATTGATACTCTGAATGCCATACTGGCTCAGAACAAGATATTGACTCAGCAAGTCAATTTGATTTCTCAAAGTCTGTCTGGAATGCAAGCTGCACCAGGCAGTACTAAGGATGCTTCATTTGAAGAAGAAGCTTATGATCCTGAGAACCCTTCAATGGAAGAGGTGAATTACATGGGAGAACCCTATGGAAACACCTATAATTCTTCATGGAGAAATCATCCAAATCTCTCATGGAAGGATCAACAGAGACCTCAACAAGGTTTCAACAACAATAATGGTGGAAGAAACAGGTTTAGCAATGGCAAGCCTTTTCCATCATCTTCTCAGCAACAGACAGAGAATTCTAAGCAGAGCCACTCTGACTTAGCAACCATGGTCTCTGATCTAATCAAAACCACTCAAAGTTTTATGACTGAAACAAGGTCCTCCATTAGGAATTTGGAAGCACAAGTGGGTCAGCTGAGCAAGAAAATTACTGAACTCCCTCCTAGTACTCTTCCAAGCAATACAGAAGAAAATCCAAAAAGAGAGTGCAAAGCCATCAACATGGCCGAATTTGGAGAGGAGGGAGAGGCAGTGAACGCCACTGAGGAAGACCTCAATGGACGCCCACTGGCCTCCAATGAGTTCCCCAATGAGGAACCAAGGGAATCTGAGGCTCAAAATGAGACCATAGAGATTCCAATGGATTTACTTCTGCCATTCATGAGCTCTGATGAGTATTCTTCCTCTGAAGAGGATGAGTATGTCACTGAAGAGCAAGTTGCTAAATACCTTAGTGCAATCATGAAGCTAAATGACAAGTTGTTTGGTAATGAGACTTGGGAGGATGAACCCCCTTTGCTCACCAAAGAACTGGATGGTTTGTCTAGGCAGAAATTACCTCAAAAGAGACAAGATCCTGGGAAGTTCTCAATACCTTGTACCATAGGCACCATGACCTTCAAGAAGGCTCTGTGTGACTTAGGGTCAAGTGTAAACCTCATGCCTCTCTCTGTAATGGAGAAGCTAGAGATCTTTGAGGTGCAAGCTGCAAGAATCTCACTAGAGATGGCAGACAATTCAAGAAAACAAGCTTATGGACTTGTAGAGGATGTTTTGGTGAAGATTGAAGACCATTACATCCTTGCTGATTTCATAGTCCTAGAGACTGGGAAGTGCATGGATGAATCCATCATCCTTGGTAGACCCTTCCTAGCCACAGCAAAGGCTGTGATTGATGTTGATAGAGGTGAACTGATCATTCAAGTGAATGAAGAATCCTTTGTGTTTAAGGCTCAAGGATATCCCTCTATCACCATGGAGAGGAAGCATGAAGAGCTTCTCTCAAAACAGAGTCAAACAGAGCCCCCACAGTCAAACTCTAAGTTTGGTGTTGGGAGGCCACAACCAAACTCTAAGTTTGGTGTTGAACCCCCACAGTCAAACTCTAAGTTTGGTGTTGGAAGGTTCCAACATTGCTCTGAGCATCTGTGAGGCTCCATGAGAGCCCTCTGTCAAGCTACTGACATTAAAGAAGCGCTTGTTGGGAGGCAACCCAATGTTATATTTTATCTATTTTCCTTTGTTATTTTATGTTTTCTGTAGGTTGATGATCATGAGAAGTCACAAAATCAATTGAAAAAGCAAAAACAGAATGAAAAACAGGAAGAAAAATAGCACACCCTGGAGGAAGATCCTACTGGCGTTCAAACGCCAGTAAGGGTAGCAGTTGGGCGTTTAACGCCCAGTCTGGCACCATTCTGGGCGTTTAACGCCAGAAAGGGGCACCAGACTGGCGTTAAACGCCAGGAAAGGGTAAGAACATGGCGTTAAACGCCAGAAATGGGCACCAGCCCGGCGTTTAACGCCAGAATTGGCAAAGGGTGCATTTTTTGCACGCCACTTGGTGCAGGGTTGAATTTTTCTTGACACCTCAAGATCTGTGGACCCCACAGGATCCCCACCTACCCCACCACTCTCTCTTCTTCACCCATTCACCAATCACCTCAACACCTCTTCCCCAAAAACCCCTCACCTATCAAATCCCATCTTTCTCTTCACCACTCACATCCATCCTTCATAAAACCCCACCTACCTCACCATTCAAAATTCAAACCACTTTCCCACCCAAACCCACCCATAATGGCCGAACCCTACCCCTCTCTTCACCCCTATATAAACCCATCTTCACTCCTTCATTTTCACACAACCTAAACACTACTTCTTCCCCTTTTGGCCGAATCACAAAGCCACCTCCATCTCCTCCATTTTTTCTTCTTCTACTCTTCTTTCTTCTTTTGCTCGAGGACGAGCAAACCTTTTAAGTTTGGTGTGGTAAAAGCATTGCTTTTTGTTTTTCCATAACCATTTATGGTATCCAAGGCCGGAGAAACCTCTAGAAAGAGGAAAGGGAAGGCAAAAGCTTCCACCTCCGGGTCATGGGAGATGGAGAGATTCATCTCAAGGGTGCATCAAGACCACTTCTATGAAGTTGTGGCCTTGAAGAAAGTGATCCCCGAGGTCCCTTTCAAACTCAAAAAGAGTGAATATCCGGAGATCCGACATGAGATTAGAAGAAGAGGTTGGGAAGTTCTTACCAACCCCATTCAACAAGTCAGAATCTTAATGGTTCAAGAGTTCTATGCCAATGCATGGATCACCAAGAACCATGATCAAAGTGTGAACCTGGATCCAAAGAATTGGCTTACAATGGTTCGGGGGAAATACTTAGATTTTAGTCCGGAAAATGTAAGGTTGGCATTCAACTTGCCCATGATGCAAGGAGATGAACATCCTTACACTAGAAGGGTCAACTTTGATCAAAGGTTGGACCAAGTCCTCACTGACATTTGTGAAGAGGGCGCCCAATGGAAGAGAGATTCAAGAGGAAAGCCAGTTCAATTGAGAAGGCATGACCTCAAGCCCGTGGCTAGAGGATGGTTGGAGTTTATCCAACGCTCAATCATTCCCACTAGCAACCAGTCCGAAGTTACTTTAGACCGGGCCATCATGATTCATAGTATCATGATTGGAGAGGAAGTGGAAGTTCATGAGGTTATAGCCCAAGAACTCTATAAGGTGGCGGACAAGTCCTCTACCTTGGCAAGGTTAGCCTTTCCTCATCTCATTTGTCACCTCTGTTATTCAGTTGGAGTGGACATAGAAGGAGACATCCTCATTGATGAGGACAAGCCCATCACTAAGAAAAGGATGGAGCAAACAAGAGACCCCACTCATCATGAAATCCCTGAGATGCCTCAAGGGATGCACTTTCCTCCACAAAACTACTGGGAGCAAATCAACACCTCCCTAGGAGAATTGAGTTCCAACATGGGACAACTAAGGGTGGAGCACCAAGAACATTCCATCCTCCTCCATGAAATTAGAGAGGATCAAAGAATCATGAGAGAGGAGCAACAAAGACAAGGAAGAGACATTGAGGAGCTCAAGCATTCCATAAGACCTTCAAGAGGAAGAACAAGCCGCCATCACTGAGGTGGACCCGTTCTTTAATCTCCTTGTTCTTTATTGTTCTGTTTTTTCGAATTTTATGCTTATGTTTATCCATGTTTGTGTCTTATGATCATTAGTGTCTTAGTGTCTATGCCTTAAAGTTATGAATGTCCTATGAATCCATCACCTTTCTTAAATGAAAAATGTTTTAATCACAAAAGAACAAGAAGTACATGATTTCGAATTCATCCTTAAAACTAGCTTAATTATTTTGATGTGGTGACAATACTTTTTGTTTTCTGAATGTATGCTTGAACAGTGCATATGTCTTTTGAATTTGTTGTTCATGAATGTTAAAATTGTTGGCTCTTGAAAGAATGATGAAAAAGGAGACATGTTACTGAGGATCTGAAAAATCATAAAAATGATTCTTGAAGCAAGAAAAAGTAGTGAATACAAAAAAAAAGAGGAAGCGAAAAAAAAAACGAAAAAAGGAGAAAGAGAAAAAGAAAGAAAAAGAAAGAAATAAAGTTGTGATCCAAGGCAAAAAGAGTGTGCTTAAGAACCCTGGACACCTCTAATTGGGGACTCTAGCAAAGCTGAGTCACAATCTGAAAAGGTTCACCCAATTATGTGTCTGTGGCATGTATGTATCCGGTGGTAATACTGGAAGACAGAGTGCTTTGGGCCACGGCCAAGACTCATAAAGTAATTGTGTTCAAGAATCATCATACTTAACTAGGAGAATCAATAACACTATCTGGATTCTAAGTTCCTAAAGAGGCCAATCATTCTGAATTTCAAAGGATAAAGTGAGATGCCAAAACTGTTCGGAGGCAAAAAGCTACTAGTCCCGCTCATCTAATTTGGAGCTAAGTTTCATTGATAATTTGGAGTCCATAGTATATTCTCTTCTTTTTATCCTATTTGATTTTCAGTTGCTTGGGGACAAGCAACAATTTAAGTTTGGTGTTGTGATGAGCGGATAATTTGTACGCTTTTTTGCATTGTTTTTAGTATGTTTTTAGTATGTTTTAGTTAGTTTTTATTGTATTTTTATTAGTTTTTAGTTAAAATTCACTTTTCTGGACTTTACTATGAGTTTGTGTATTTTTCTGTGATTTCAGGTATTTTCTGGCTGAAATTGAGGGACCTGAGCAAAAATCTGATTCAGAGACTAAAAAGGACTGCAGATGCTGTTGGATTCTGACCTCCCTGCACTCGAAGTGGATTTTCTGGAGTTACAGAAGCCCAATTGGCGCGCTATCAACGGCGTTGGAAAGTAGACATCCTGGGCTTTCCAGCAATATATGATAGTCCATACTTTGCCCAAAATTTGATGGCCCAAACCGGCGTTCAAAGTCACCCTCAGAATTCCCAGCGTTAAACGCCGGAACTGGCACCAAAGTGGGAGTTAAACGCCCAAACTGGCACAAAAGCTGGCGTTTAACTCCAAGAAGAGTCTCTACACGAAAATGCTTCAATGCTCAGTCCAAGCACACACCAAGTGGGCCCGGAAGTGGATTTTTATGTCTTTTACTCATCTTTGTAATTCTTAAGCTACTAGTTCCCTATAAATAGGACCCTTTACTATTGTATTTTTCATCTTTGGATCTTAGATCATCTTGAGATCTTTGAATCTTTTGATCATTGGGGGCTGGCCTCACGGCCATGCCTAGACCTTGTTCTTATGTATTTTCAACGGTGGAGTTTCTACACACCATAGATTAAGGTGTGGAGCTCTGCTGTACCTCGAGTATTAATGCAATTACTATTGTTCTTCTATTCAATTCAGCTTGTTCTTGTTCCAAGATATCACTTGTTCTTCAACTTGATGAATGTGATGATCCGTGACACTCATCATCATTCTCACCTATGAACGTGTGACCGTCAATCACCTCCGTTCTACCTTAGATTGGGTAGATATCTCTTGGGTTCTTTAACCGGAATCTTCGTGGTATAAGCTAGAATTGATGACTGCATTCAAGAGAATCCGGAAGGTCTAAACCTTGTCTGTGGTATTCTGAGTAGGATTCAATGATTGAATGACTGTGACGAGCTTCAAACTCACGATTGTGGGGCGTTAGTGACAGACGCAAAAGAATCACTGGATTCTATTCCGACATGATCGAGAACCGACAGCTGGATAGCCGTGCCGTGACAGGGTGCGTTGAACATTTCCACTGAGAGGATGGGAGGTAGCCACTGACAACGGTGAAACCCTTGCATACAGCTTGCCATGGAAAGGAGTAAGAAGGATTGGATGAAGACAGTAGGAAAGCAGAGAGACGGAAGGGACAAAGCATCTCCATTCGCTTATCTGAAGTTCTCACCAATGAATTGCATAAGTATCTCTATCCTTATCTTTATGTTTTATTCATATATCATCCATAACCATTTGAGTCTGCCTGACTAAGATTTACAAGGTGACCATAGCTTGCTTCATACCAACAATCTCCGTGGGATCGACCCTTATTCGCGTAAGGTTTGTTACTTGGATGACCCAGTGCACTTGCTGGTTAGTTGTGCGAAGTTGTGTTTATGCCATGGTATTGAGCACCAAGTTTTTGGATTCATTACCGGGGATTATTTGAGTTGTGAAAAGTAGTGATCACAATTTCGTGCACCAAACATCTTGCAAGGTAAATCGAACGAATTGCTCGAATAATTGATTATGATGAAGGAGAAAGGCATGATGCCGGGGGAATAATGAGGGTTTCAAAAATATATTTCAAAATAAAAATAATGTTTTAAGAAACAGAGATAATCTTCAGTTAATTCCCCGTGGTCAAAATGCGGATGACGTCCTGGCCCGATTACGCGCTAATCAGGGTGGGGAACGTTATCAAGTTATGAGAATTCTGGAAGATGTGCTCAATAGAGTCGGTTTGAATGTTGGGTTCATGAATTAACCCCATTTTGTATCTTCTTTCCCTCAAGTTGTTCAAATGGCCGAAGTGCCAAGAGGTGTGAAAAACTCAAAAATAATTACAAAATTTGCGGAAAAAGTTGGAGAATCGACCACTGAACATGTTGCTCGATATTTGGTCGAGATAGGGAATGTAGCCAATGATGAGAATTTAAAAATGAAGTTTTTTCCTTCTTCGTTAATGAAGAATGCATTACTTGGTTTTCAAATCTTAGACCAAATTCGATAACAACTTGGACTCAGTTGGAAACTGTTTTTCATGCTCAATTTTGTCGAGGAGAATTGAACGTATCAGTTACTGATCTAGTAGTTTTGAAACGAGAAGATGGTTATACCATCGATGACTGTATGATATATTTCAAAAATGCTAGAAGTAGATGTTATGTGTCATTGCTTGAGAGTGAAGTGGTGAAAACTGTTACGGGGTTAGAATTTTATATGCGTCGAAAACTGCTTAATGTGTATATTCCTAACTTAGCCTATTTGGCTGAAAGGGTTCATCAGGTTGAACTTCTGAGGAAGGAAAAAGAGAAATATGAGAATGAAAAGAGGTTAAAGAGTAGACCCTTTACTCGAAAGGAAAAAGTGGCTTATGTGGCCATGGAATCCTCAGAAGAGGAGTCCGATTTAGAAGCAGAGGTTGATTTGGCCGAACTTAAGAAAGGTCTTCCTTATGTTTGTTCTTTGCTTAAAAAGCTCCCTAGTAATGAAAAGTCGAATGATTCAAAACTAAAAAGTGAAAAAAGATACAATTTTGATATTTCAAAATCTAATAAGATTTTTGATGTATTGCTTAAAGATAAACAGTTAATTTTGCCTGAGGGCAGAACTTTTCTTTCAATGAAAGATTTGAAAGGGAAACCTTATTGTAAGTTTCACCAAGCAACTAGTCATTCGACTAACAATTGTGTTCGTTTCAGGGATCTTATACAAGAGGCCATTATGGAAGGACGTTTGAAGTTTGATGATGGGAAAAAGGAGATAAAATTTGATTCTGATCCTTTTAATGATGAAGCCAATTTTGCTAAGCCATGTTTTGGTGTGAATATGGTTGGAATGTCTTACGATTACGATGTGGCTTTGGGTGACTTCGAATCACAAGTCCGATCTGTATAGCCTCGTGTGGGGGATGGTTTGTTGGATTTCTTGGTGCAGCAAAAACTCAAAGATCGGGACGTATCTCTGTGTCCTCGATGTAATGCTATGTTTGACGTTGAGGCTGTAGCGATCTTCAAAAAAGAAAGGATGAAAAAAGAATTAGCTCATAGAGAGGAGCAAGATCGTCAGAAGCAACCAATTCGACGAGCGGAAGGACAAAGCTCTAAGGCTCCTCAATACAATATGATCGCACCAATAAGTCGTTCTCAAGCTATATGAGTTCAATGGATTCGGAATTGTCAAGAATTCCAGAATCGAGATGCTCAATACAGGCAAAACCCACAGTGGGGACATCAAAGACCTCCTCGAGGCCAGTATCCTTACTACCACGGCCGAGCTAGGGGATACCCAAGGGGTAGAGGAAGAAGGAATCAACAGCAAACAAAGAAGCCTAAAACTGATAAAGGCAAAGGGGTAACACCTTCAGTGTATTCTCGAATAGTTTTTTCGTCTGATGGAGAAACTTGTCCAAAGGGTATTCCTTCTCCTGCAAAGTTGTATAAAGGCAAAGTAGTAGTAGCACTTCAGGTGTTGACAAAGACAAAGATGTTAATTTAGATGAAGAGTATTTCGAAAAGAGAGATGATGAAATGGTTGGGATTATTTCAATTATCCCAACTGAATATTTAGGTGAAGTTGAAGGTGACCCTGAAAATGATTATGATATGGATGATGAAGAGGTCTTTTCATTCATCTGATATGAAGATGAACCAGGGTATTTTCTGAGGCCTTCTAAAAAACAAAATCTCATCTCCGCTCACTTCATATCACTGCAACCATGAGTGGGATTAAGGTAAACAAGGTTTTAATCGATGGTGGAGCAGCAATAAGCCTTTTGTCGGAGAGGATGCTGATTAAGGTTCCCACCAATATTGTCGTAATAGACTTTAGTGGTACTTCTACTCTTGCTAAAGGTTTGGTTACCTTAGGGGTGCGAGTGGGATCTTCTGATCGAAATACTGTTTTCGTGGTGGTGCCTTTGAAAGCAAGTTATAATGCCTTATTAGGCCGGGACTGGATTCACGAGGTTGGAGCTATACCATCTACTGTGCATCAGAGTGTCCTCCTTTGGACAGAAAATGGAAAACCTGAAATTGTTAAGGCTGATTCGAATTTGTATGTTGAACAGCTACATGTTGATTTCAGGGTATATACTCCAAAGCTGAAGCCTTTAAATGTTGATAGGATGTTAAATTCTTTCAACTGTGAGGGCTGTTATTTGTTTTCAGAAGGTTTGATGGTGAAATTACGTAATCCACACCTTACTGTACCCCCAACTGGTTGGGACTATTCGTCTTAGAAGGAATTCGAGACGTTGCTCGATGGAACATGCACAAGATGTCTTGGATTACTTGGTAACTTTAAATAAATATATAAGTAATTTCCTTTCAGTAGAAAATAAAAATGATTCTTCTGATGAAGTCAAATCACTTAGGAACGTAGTTTCTTCTTCTTTTCACAGTAAAAATTTGATGTCTTTAATCGAACTTAGTCATGGTTTAAGTTCTTTTTCCTCTTGTAATACAAATGATGTTATTAGTCAAATTGCTGATGAAATAGAAGAAGTTCATTGTATTGAAAATGAAACTATTGTTAATCCAGCAAGTGATCAAGTTCATTCTATTTTTAATGAATCTGTTGATTTCTCTTTTGATTGTATCTATGATTTAGAATCTTTGAGTTTTCAAAAGTATCCAGTGAAAGATGATGGCCATGCAAAAGGCTTTGAGTTCCAAGATTCCCTAGAAGAAATTAATTTGAGATCTACTAGTGATGTTCGAATCACTTATATTTGTAAGGGTCTTGCAGATCCTTTTCGAACTAAATTGTTCCATCTTTTACGTGAGTTTAAGAATTGTTTTGCTTGGAATTATCATGAGATGCCTGGTCTCAATCGTTCTCTTGTAAAATATCGATTAGCATTAAATTCAAATGCTCGACCTGTGAAGCAAACCCCTTGGCGCTTTGCTCCAGAAATCAATCAAAAAATTAAGGAAGAAATAGAACGGTTAATTTTTTATATTGATTAAATATGTGTAATACATTAATATTTAAAATTTGGATATTTTTTTTTCATATGGTATTATTTTTTTAAATTGATATTAATCAAATCGAATGATTCGATTTATTTAAAAAGAGAAAATAAATTATAAATTAAAGGGTTTGATTTATACTTTTAAAATTTTTTATTTCTAAAAATAAAAATCAAACAGTTCAATTTTAATGTATTTTTTTATTTTTAAAAATACAAATTAAACCATCTAATTTATGATTTTTTTAAAAAGAGTTAAACAATGTAAATCGATTAGTATGATTTATGGATATCACCGTATAAAATCTTTTTATGATACACGTTCCGTCAGAAGGCTAATTTTTTTTATATGAAAAAAGATTGTATAATTCATCATTATGAATAATTGGTGTGTTTTTTTTATATGGATTAATTTTTTTTATTTTAAGTAACAAATCAGACCCTCATATTTGAAAAAGTAGAAAAATTTGAGGGTCAAATTTTATGGTGCACAAATTGAAAGATTCGATTTATGTTAAAATAAAAAATTTTTTCCTACCGTAAAGCAAATTTGAGAATCCAATTTGAACATTTAAAATTTTTTAATATTAAAATATAAATTTAAACCTTAAATTTGTATATTAAAAAAATGTCAAATTTGGATATTTAAAAAAAATTAAAAATCACGAATTTAACCTTTAAGCTTGTACTTTCTACATGAAAAAACAAACATTTAAACTGGCCACATTATTTAAAAACCGCTTTTTAATTTCAATATGGAGGTAAAGTTTGGGTTGGATGCGGTTATGGAGAAGGGGGTGCTTGACCTGTGTGTGGTGTCAGCAAACCATAAATCGGACCATGCATTTTCTATCTACCTTCTCGGACGGTCCGAGTTGTAGTTGAGAAGACGGACCGTGCGTGTTGTGGCTCCCCAGTCACGTGTCGCGCGCAGATGACTCCCCCCAACAGTGCGCTTATACCCAACATTCACTACAAGAAAAAGGCACATTTATAACAAAATATTGTTACAAAACGTCGAAATTTTGAAACAAAAATTTTTTGTAACAAAAAAAGGGTCCATTGCAGTAAGTTCCGTTACAAAAAGTTTTTGTAACGAAAAATGAAACTGTTACAATTCAATACCATATTTTGTAACAATTTTTTCTGATACAAAAAATCAGAAGCCGTTACAAAAGTGGTAACAAATTTTGATCTTGAAGGTATTTTTTGTGACAATCAATTTTTTTCCTATCAAAAAATTTTGTCACAAAATGTAGCATGATTTTGTAACATTTTTTTTCTTTAGTTACGAAAGCAAATTAATTATTTTGTAACAATTTTTTTATTACAAATTACATGCATAATTTATTAAATTATTTTTTAAATTAACTAATATATTAACGCTTTTAATAAGCAATTTTACATGTATATAATATGTAAAAACATACATAAGTCAAACAAGATCCTTTTAGCTAAAATTGTCTTGAAACAAAATAACATTAGCTAGTGAGTACATTGATTAGTTCAACCAAAATATAAAAGTTCTAACATAAAAGTTCAACCAAAACATTAAAAGTTCTAACATAGATCAATGTCTCTATGCATCAAAACATTCTTGAGCCTTCAAGGTAGCATATGGTCACCATTTCAGCACTCCTGTAAATAAGAAAAACCGAAACAAAAAAGTTAGAAACAAGATATAACACTAATTATAATTTTTCCACTAAATTTTATCCAAAATGTTTAGAAAAATTTCGGCAGAACCTCCCCTAAAACTTGGATATTTCCACCGTCCACGGTTCTAACAAACACAACCATTTCAGCAGTAAATTTGCCTATTTCACAATTTCAATCAATAAATTCAAATTTCATGTGAATTCTTTGAAAGTTAAAAACACAAAAAATCATAATGAATTCATAGGAAGGAAGTAAATAAGCCAATTCCAACAAGAAAACATGAGGAAACAATTAAAACCAATCCAACCAGTAAGAAGCAGAGCAGCACTCAGCAGAACAGCAATCAATGGCCCATCATACAGTACCCAAAACAGTAAAATGAACAAAGATAATGGATTTAGGCAGCATTCTATTCATTGAAGTCAATAACCATTACACTTGCAAGCAGCAGGGGCATAGCAGTTTATCCATTAATTCAATAGAAAATCAATCAAGTCAAACTAAATGATTTCAGCAACAGATTTATCAATAAAACCAATCTCAGTTCAGCAACCATCATCTATTCCAACACAAGCAACAATAACTCAGTAGCATTTCCTTTCTCATTGAATTTAACAATCATTCAATAAGCAAGCAATGAGGGGGAAAAATCAGCAGCAACCAACAGCAAGTATAGAGCATCAATAACAACTTAATGTGAGAAATTATTCAACAATAAATGCACACACAAATACAAGGATTACTTAAATGACTCATCATACTTATCCACATAAGTCTGCAGTGAAACCACTTACCGTTTCACTTAAGAGGATTGTAACAACAACTTTTTTATGAACTTCTTTCTCATTCTCCCTTTCAGGCTCACTGTCAGTACTGGTAGGAGG
Source organism: Arachis stenosperma (assembly GCF_014773155.1). NCBI lineage: Eukaryota > Viridiplantae > Streptophyta > Magnoliopsida > Fabales > Fabaceae > Arachis > Arachis stenosperma. The sequence continues at coordinate 14,475,039 of NC_080383.1, forward strand.
TGGAAGTGCTGAAACACCAAACATGACTTCATCATGAGCAGCTTGGATTTGTTCCTCCCTTCTTGCCTTGATAAGAAAATGGATTCGATATATGTTTAGTCTTCCATACATAGATGATGCATGTATGTTAACAAGGAACAAAACTGACTATTCATGAATATAAGAAGAGAAATATACCTCTATTTTAGAATACTGAAAACTCTGGCCAATTTGCTTGACCAAGGAAGCATCATCTTCAGCCACTGCAGATAGGTGGGCAAATACAATCAGTTCAATTAAGTTTCAGGCTTCAAGCCAAACCCCAAACCATTACTCATTATCATTTATAAGAAAAAATATCATTGGCATTCAATAATTAAAAGAATCACCATGACTAAGCAATGAACAATTAAAATCAGTAAGTATTGGTGGTATTAACAAGCACACAACAACAATACTCAACATTAGATCAATTAAAAATGAAGTTTACATTATCAAGAAAACATAGGAAGACTAAAAAAATTGTCCATTTTAAAACAGATTGTATTTGCAATGAAAAAATCTGGGCAAATTTATTTAGAATAATGAAATTGGCAAACAAGTCCAACCTTCAATTTCCTCATCTTCAAGAGGCACATTCTTGTCAAACTCAAATCGCTTCCAGCCCTTGCCTTTTTCTGAGTCTTGAGCAGCTGCATTAAAAAATATCCCACGAAATCAAGTTAGTAGAACATGTATAAACCAGCACACTTGCACACTGTGCGGTTTTTTGAATCAAATCCTTTCCCATGATATGTTGATGTTTTTGGTGCACGAAATTGCAATCACACTTTTGCAATCCCGCACAACTAACCAGCAAGTGCACTGGGTCGTCCAAGTAATACCTTACGTGAGTAAGGGTCGATCCCACGGAGATTGTCGGCTTGAAGCAAGCTATGGTTATCTTGTAAATCTTAGTCAGGATATCAGAAATTATCAGGATTGATTGTGAAAAGCAAAAGAACATGAATTAAGTACTTGTTTTGCAGTGATGGAAAATAGGTTGAGGTTTTGGAGATGCTCCATCTTCTGAATCTCTGCTTTCCTACTGTCTTCTTCTTCAAGCACGCAAGGCTCCTTCCATGGCAAGCTGTATGTAGGGTTTCGCCGTTGTCAATGGCTACCTCTCATCCTCTCATTGGAAATGTTCAACGCACCCTGTCACGGCACGGCTATCCATCTGTCGGTTCTCAATCAGGCCGGAATAGAATCCAGTGATTCTTTTGCGTCTGTCACTAACGCCCCGCCTTCAAGAGTTTGAAGCTCGTCACAGTTATTCAATCATTGAATCCTACTCAGAATACCACAGACAAGGTTTAGACCTTCCGGATTCTCTTGAATGCCGCCATCAGTTCTAGCTTATACCACGAAGATTCCGGTTAAAGAATCCAAGAGATATCTACTTAATCTAAGGTAGAACGGAGGTGGTTGTCAGGCACACGTTCATAGTTGAGAATGATGATGAGTGTCACGGATCATCACATTCATCCGGGTTAAGAACAAGTAATATCTTAGAATGGAAGCAAGCATGATTGAATGAGAAACAGCAGTAATTGCATTAATCCATCAAGACACAGCAGAGCTCCTCACCCCCAACCATGGGGTTTAGAGACTCATGCTGTAAGAAGTACACAAAGAAACGTGTAAAGTGTCATGAGGTACAGATACAATGTCAAAAGATCCTATTAATAGTGAACTAGTAACCTAAGCTTTACAGAAATGAGTAAATGACAGAAAGATCCACTTTCGGGCCCACTTGGTGTGTGCTTGGGCTGAGCATTGAAGCTTTCATGTGTAGAGACCTTTTCTGGAGTTAAACGCCAGCTTCCATGCCAGTTTGGGCGTTTAACTCCAATTTTTATGCCAGTTCCAGCGTTAAACGCTGGGATTTCTGAGGCTGATTTGCAACGCCGGTTTGGGCCATCAAATCTCGGGCAAAGTATGGACTATTATACATTGCTGGAAAGCCCAGGATGTCTACTTTCCAATGCCGTTGAGAGCGCGCCAATTGGGCTTCTGTAGCTCTAGAAAATTCACTTCGAGTGCAGGGAGGTCAGAATCCAACAGCATCTGCAGCCCTTTTCAGCCTCTGAATCAGATTTTTGCTCAGATCCCTCAATTTCAGCCAGAAAATACCTGAAATCACAGAAAAACACACAAACCCATAGTAAAGTCCAGAAAAGTGAATTTTAACTAAAAACTAATAAAAATATACTAAAAACTAACTAAATCATACTAAAAACATACTAAAAACAATGCCAAAAAGCGTATAAATTATCCGCTCATCACAACACCAAACTTAAATTGTTGCTTGTCCTCAAGCAACTGAAAATCAAATAAGATAAAAAGAAGAGAATATACTATAGACTCCAAATTATCAATGAAACTTAGCTCCAAATTAGATGAGCGGGACTAGTAGCTTTTTGCCTCCGAACAGTTTTGGCATCTCACTTTATCCTTTGAAATTCAGAATGATTGGCTTCTTTAGGAACTCAGAATCCAGATAGTGTTATTGATTCTCCTAGTTAAGTATGATGATTCTTGAACACAGCTACTTTATGAGTCTTGGCCGTGGCCCAAAGCACTCTGTCTTCCAGTATTACCACCGGATACATACATGCCACAGACACATAATTGGGTGAACCTTTTTAGATTGTGACTCAGCTTTGCTAGAGTCCCCAATTAGAGGTGTCCAGGGTTCTTAAGCACACTCTCCTTTGCCTTGGTTCACAACTTTTATTTCTTTCTTTTTCTTTCTTTTTCTCTTTTTTTTTTCAAAATTTTTTTTTTGTATTCACTGCTTTTTCTTGCTTCAAGAATCATTTTTATGAATTTTCAGATCCTCAGTAACATGTCTCTTTTTCCATCATTCTTTCAAGAGCCAACAATTTTAACATTCATGAATAACAAATTCAAAAGACATATGCACTGTTCAAGCATACATTCAGAAAACAGAAAGTATTGTCACCACATCAAACCAATTAAGCTAGTTTCAAGGATAAATTCAAAATCTTGTACTTCTTGTTCTTTTGTGATTAAAGCATTTTTCATTTAAGAGAGGTGATAGATTCATAGGACATTCATAGCTTTAAGGCATAAGCTTTAAATTTTATTAATTATGAATTAAGAACAAGACTCAAAAATAGATATAAAATGAAACTAAAAATAGAAAGAAAAAAAAAATAGAAAACAGAAAATTTAAATAGGCTCCTAATGATAGAGGTTATCACAGAGTTAGGACTCAACAACCTTGATTTTGAGAAGTGGATGCTCCCTCAAATTGAGGGGAGAACTTTTGGCGTTTCCATTCTTGAAGCTCACGCCCCTGCTTCTCTTGTTCCTTCAGCAATTTGCAGAGCATGCAGTTCTGATTCTGCTGTTCTTCCTTAAGTTGCTCCATAGTCTCTTGCAACTTGGTGATAGATGCTTCCAGGCTGGCCCAGTAGCCAATTTCAGGAAATTCAGGGAGGAACTCCTGCGCCCTCCTTTTGATAGAGTTGTCTTGCATTTGTCCTTCCATTGACTTCTTGGTGATTGGATGTTCAATGGGTATGAACTCATCTACTCCCATCTTTACCCCAGCCTCTTTACAGAGCAAGGAAATCAAGCTTGGGTAGGCCAGTTTGGCTTCAGTGGAATTCTTATTTGCAATTGTGTAGATCTCACAAGCAATCACATGATGAACCTTCACTTCTTTTCCAAGCATAATGCAATGAATCATCACTGCTCTCTTGATAGTGACCTCAGAACGGTTGCTAGTGGGCAATATGGAACGCCCAATAAAGTCTAGCCAACCTCTTGCAATTGGTTTGAGGTCTCCCCTCTTGAGTTGGTTTGGGACACCCTTTGAATTGGTTATCCACTTAGTTCCAGGGAGGCATATGTCCTCTAGAACTTGATCCAACCCTTTATCTGCTCTCACCATTCTCCTATTAAAGGATTCAGGATCATCTTGCAGTTGAGGTAACTTGAAGATTTCCCTTATTTTGTCCAGATGGAAGTACATAACTTTCCCTCTGACCATGGTTCTGTAAGTATGGTAAGCGGTTCCAGTCATTCTCTGCTTATCTGTTAGCCACAGATTTGAGTAGAATTCCTGAACCATATTCCTTCCAACCTTTATCTCAGGATTGGTTAGAACTTCCCATCCTCTGTTTCGAATTTGCTCTTGGATCCCCGGATATTCATCTTCTTTCAGATCAAATTTAACTTCCGGGATCACTGACCTCAGACCCATTATTTTGTGATAATGGTCTTCATGTTCTTTGGTTAAGAACTTCTCTTGATTCCAAAGATTCCTTGGATTGTTCTCTTTCTTTCCTCTTAAATTGGTTTGTTTTCCCTTAGGAGCCATGACCTTGATGAATCTTGGCTTAATGATCACGGAAAAGCACACCAAACTTAGAGGTTTGCTTGTCCTCAAGCAAAAGAAAGGAAAGAAGAGAGAGGAGAAGAGCAAATTCGAATGGTGTGGGGGAATGAGGAGGCCGAACTTGTTTTTATAAGGGGGGGGGGGAAGGAGATTTCGAAAAATTGAAAAGAGATTTGAGAAGATATGGAGAGGATTTGAGAAAAGGGTGAGTTTTTGAACAAGATATGGGGTTGATTTGAGATAGATTTGAAGAATGGTTTTGATTTTTGAAGATTTGAAAGTGGATGATGAAAGGTTGAAGTGTATTTATGTAGAAGGGTATGGGTAAGAAAAGGAAAGTTTGAAAAAAAATTTGATTGAAAAACGAAATCTTGGTCCCCCACCTTTCTGGCGTTAAACGCCCAGAATGGCACCCATCCTGGCGTTTAACGCCCATTTGTTGCCCCTTTTGGGCGTTTAACGCCCAGCCAGGTGCCCTGGCTGGCGTTAAACGCCAGAATCCCCTTTGTCACTGGGCGTTTTGCTAAACGCCCAGGATGCTGCACACCTGGCGTTAAACGCCCAGAATGGTGCCCATTCTGGCGTTTAACGCCCAAAATGGCACCTTTACTGGCGTTAAACGCCCAGAATGGTGCCCATTCTGGCGTTTAACGCCCAAAATGCCCCTTACTGGCGTTTTTTCGCCAATAAGCTCTTTTTCTCTGCTTTTTGCGCTGAATCCTTCTGTAACTCTGTGAATTCCTTCATTTTTGATACTTGCCTCTGTAAAAACAAAACATATGACCTACTAATGACTGGGTTGCCTCCCAGCAAGCGCTTCTTTACTGTCTTTAGCTGGACCTTTACTGAGAATCACTCAAGTCTCAGTTTTGAGCATTCCTGCTCAAAATTGCCTTCAAGATAATGCTTGATTCTTTGTCCATTAACAATGAACTTTTTGTCAGAATCAATATCCTGAAGCTCAACATATCCATATGGTGACACTCCTGTAATCACATACGGACCCCTCCACCGGGATTTAAGTTTTCCTGGAAACAATTTGAGCCTAGAGTTGAAGAGCAGAACTTTTTGTCCTGGCTCAAAGACTCTGGTTGACAACTTCTTGTCATGCCATTTCTTTGCCTTTTCCTTATAAATTTTTGCATTTTCAAAGGCATTGAGTCTGAACTCCTCTAGCTCATTTAGCTGGAGCAATCTTTTTTCGCCAGCTAACTGAGCATCCATGTTTAGGAACCTGGTTGCCCAGTAGGCTTTATGTTCCAGTTCCACGGGCAGATGACAGGCCTTCCCATACACCAGTTGGTATGAAGAGGTTCCTATAGGAGTCTTGAATGCTGTTCTGTATGCCCACAGAGCATCATCCAAACTCTTTGCCCAATCCTTTCTTCGGGCTATCACAGTCCGTTCTAGGATTCTTTTTAGTTCTCTGTTAGAGACTTCAGCTTGCCCATTTGTCTGTGGATGATACGGAGTTGCTACCTTGTGGCTAATTCCATATCTGACTATAGCAGAGTATAGCTGTCTATTGCAGAAATGAGTGCCCCCGTCACTGATTAGTACTCTGGGAACCCCAAACCTGCTGAAGATGTGTTTCTGGAGGAATTTTAGCACGGTCTTGGTATCATTAGTGGGTGTAGCAATTGCTTCTACCCACTTAGATACATAGTCCACTGCCACCAGAATGTAAGTGTTTGAGTATGATGGTGGGAATGGACCTATGAAGTCAATTCCCCATACATCAAACAATTCTATCTCTAATATCCCTTGTTGAGGCATGGCATATCCGTGAGGCAAGTTACCAGCTCTTTGGCAACTGTCACAGTTACGCACAAACTCTCGGGAATCTTTATAGAGAGTAGGCCAGTAGAAGCCACATTGGAGGACTTTAGTGGCTGTTCGCTCACTTCCAAAATGTCCTCCATACTGTGATCCATGGCAATGCCATAGGATCCTTTGTGCTTCTTCTCTGGGTACACATCTACGGATCATTCCGTCTGCACATCTCTTAAAGAGATATGGCTCATCCCATAGGTAGTACTTGGCATCTGAAATTAATTTCTTTCTTTGCACTCTGCTGTACTCCTGGGGTATGAACCTCACAGCTTTATAGTTTGCAATATCTGCAAACCATGGAGCTTCCTGAATGGCAAAGAGTTGCTCATCTGGGAAAGTCTCAGAGATCTCAGTAGAAGGGAGGGACGCCCCAGCTACTGGTTCTATTCGGGACAGATGATCAGCTACCTGGTTCTCTGTCCCTTTTCTGTCTCTTATTTCTATATCAAACTCTTGCAGAAGCAACACCCATCTTATTAGCCTGGGTTTTGAATCCTGCTTTGTGAGTAAGTATTTAAGAGCAGCATGGTCAGTGTACACAATCACTTTGGATCCCACTAGATAGGATCTAAACTTGTCAATGGCATAGACCACTGCAAGTAACTCTTTTTCTGTGGTTGTGTAATTCTTCTGTGCGTCATTTAGAACACGACTGGCATAATAAATGACGTGCAGAAGCTTGTTATGCCTCTGTCCCAACACTGCACCAATGGCATGGTCACTGGCATCACACATTAATTCAAATGGCAATGTCTAATCTGGTGCAGAGATGACTGGTGCTGTGACCAGCTTAGCTTTCAGGGTCTCAAACGCCTGCTGACACTGTGTGTCAAACACAAACGGTGTGTCAGCAGCTAGCAGGTTACTCAAAGGTTTTGCAATTTTCGAAAAATCCTTTATGAACCTTCTGTAAAATCCTGCATGCCCCAGAAAGCTTCTGATTGCCTTAACATTGGCAGGTGGTGGTAACTTTTCAATTACCTCTACCTTTGCCTTATCCACCTCTATTCCCCTGCTTGAAATTTTGTGCCCAAGGACAATTCCTTCAGTCACCATAAAGTGACATTTCTCCCAGTTTAAAACCAGGTTAGTCTCTTGGCACCTTTTCAGGACAAGTGATAGGTGGTTAAGACAGGAGCTGAATGAGTCTCCATATACTGAGAAGTCATCCATGAAGACTTCCAGAAATTTCTCCACCATATCAGAGAAGATGGATAACATACATCTCTGAAAGGTTGCAGGAGCATTACACAGACCAAAAGGCATCCTCCTGTAGGCAAACACGCCAGAAGGGCAAGTAAATGCTGTTTTCTCTTGGTCCTGAGGATCTACTGCAATTTGGTTGTAACCTGAATAGCCATCCAAAAAGCAGTAATAATCATGACCAGTTAGTCTTTCTAGCATTTGGTCTATGAATGGTAAAGGAAAATGATCCTTTTTGGTGGCTGTATTGAGCCTTCTGTAGTCAATACACATACGCCACCCTGTGACTGTTCTTGTAGGAACCAGTTCATTTTTTTCATTATGAACCACTGTCATACCTCCCTTCTTGGGGACAACTTGTACAGGGCTCACCCAGGGGCTATCAGAAATAGGATAAATAATCCCAGCCTCTAGTAATTTAGTGACCTCTTTCTGCACCACCTCCTTCATGGCAGGATTTAGCCTCCTCTGTGGTTGGACCACTGGTTTGGCATTATCCTCCAACAGGATCTTGTGCATGCATCTGGCTGGGCTAATGCCCTTAAGATCACTTATGGACCACCCAAGAGCTGTCTTGTGTGTCCTTAGCACTTGAATCAGTGCTTCCTCTTCCTGTGGATTTAAAGCAGAGCTTATAATCACTGGAAAAGTGTCACCCTCTCCCAGAAATGCATACTTCAGGGATGGTGGTAGTGGTTTGAGTTCAGGTTTGGGAGGCTTATCCTCCTCCTGAGGAATTTTCGAAAATTCCTTTGTTTCTTGTGGTTCTTCTTGATCAGGTTGAACATCCTTGAAGATGTCTTCAAGCTCTGATTCTAGGCTTTCAGTCATATTGATCTCTTCTACCAGAGAGTCAATAATGTCAGTGCCCATGCAGTCATTTGGTGTGTCTGGATGCCGCATAGCTTTTACAGCATTCAACTTGAACTCATCCTCATTGACTCTCAGGGTTACTTCCCCTTTGTGTACATCAATGAGAGTTCGTCCAGTTGCTAGGAAAGGTCTTCCTAGAATGAGAGTTGCACTTTTGTGCTCTTCCATTTCCAGCACCACAAAGTCAGTTGGAAAGGCAAATGGCCCAACCTTAACAATCATATCCTCTATTATGCCTGATGAATGTTTAATGGAGCCATCAGCAAGTTGGAGGCATATCCGGGTTGGTTTGACTTCTCCAGTCAACCCAAGCTTTCTGATAGTGGATGCAGGTATTAGATTGATGCTTGCTCCAAGATCACATAGGGCTCTCTTGGTGCAGGCACCTTCTAATGTGCATGGTATCATAAAGCTTCCTGGATCTTGAAGCTTTTCTGGTAAACTTTTCAGAATGACTGCACTGCATTCTTCAGTGAGAAACACTTTTTTAGTTTCTCTCCAATCCTTCTTATGACTTAGGATCTCTTTCATGAACTTAGTGATGAACGGATAATTTGTACGCTTTTTGGCATTATTTTTAGTATATTTTTAGTATGATCTAGTTAGTTTTTAGTATATTTTTATTAGATTTAAGTTAAAATTCACTTTTCTGGACTTTACTATGAGTTTGTGTGTTTTTCTGTGATTTCAGGTATTTTCTGACTGAAATTGAGGGTCCTGAGCAAAAATCTGATTCAGAGACTGAAAAGGACTGCAGATGCTGTTGGATTCTGACCTCCCTGCACTCGAAGTGGATTTTCTGGAGCTACAGAAGCCTAATTGGCGCGCTCTCAACGGCATTGGAAAGTAGACATCCTGGGCTTTCCAGCAATATATGATAGTCCATACTTTGCCCGAGATTTGATGGCCCAAACCGGCGTGGCAAATCAGCCTCAGAATTTCCAGCGTTTAACGTTGGAACTGGCATAAAACTTGGAGTTAAACGCCCAAACTGGCATAAAAGCTGGCGTTTAACTCCAGAAAAGGTCTTTACACGAAAATGCTTCATTGCTCAGCCCAAGCACACACTAGGTGGACCCAAAAGTGGATTTTTACGTCATTTACACATTTCTGTATACCCTAGGTTACTAGTTTACTATTAATAGGATCTTTTGACATTGTATCTGGACCTCATGACACTTTACACGTTTCTTTGTGTACATTCCACGGCATGAGTCTCTAAACCCCATGGTTGGGGGTGAGGAGCTCTGCTGTGTCTTGATGGATTAATGCAATTACTGCTGTTTCTTATTCAATCATGCTTGCTTCCGTCCTAAGATATCACTTGTTCTTAACCCGGATGAATGTGATGACCCGTGACACTCATCATATCCTCAACTATGAATGCGTGCCTGACAACCACCTCCGTTCTACTTTAGATTGAGTAGATATCTCTTGGGTTCCTTAATCAGAATCTTCGTGGTATAAGCTAGAACTGATGGCGGCATTCAAGAGAATCCGGAAGGTCTAAACCTTGTCTGTGGTATTCTGAGTAGGATTCAATGATTGGATGACTGTGACGTGCTTCAAACTCCTAGCAGGTGGGGCGTTAGTGACAGACGCAAAAGAATCACTGGATTCTATTCCGGCCTGACCGAGAACCGACAGATGATTAGCCATATGCTGTGACAGAGCATAGGAACGTTTTCACTGAGAGGATGGGAGGTAGCCACTGACAACGGTGAAACCCTACATACAGCTTACCATGGAAGGAGCCTTGCGTGTCTGATGAAGAAGACAGTAGGAAAGCAGAGATTCAGAAGGTGGAGCATCTCCAAAACCTCAACCTATTCTCCATTACTGCATAACAAGTACTTATTTCATGTTCCTTTGCTTTTCACAATCAATCCTGATAATTTCTGATATCCTGACTAAGATTTACAAGATAACCATAGCTTGCTTCAAGCCGACAATCTCCGTGGGATCGACCCTTACTCACGTAAGGTATTACTTGGACGACCCAGTGCACTTGCTGGTTAGTTGTGCGGGATTGCAAAAGTGTGATTGCAATTTCGTGCACCAAGTTTTTGGCGCCGTTGCCGGGGATTGTTCGAGTTTGGACAACTGACGACTTATCTTGTTGCTTAGATTAGGACTGTTTTATTTTTGTTGGTTTAGAGTCTTTTAGTTGAGTCTAGTTTCATATTTTAAGTTTGGTGTCAATTGCATGCTTTTGTTTTTCTTCTAATTTTCGAATTTGCATGTCTTTAGTCCCTTTTTGATCCGTAAAAATTCTAAGTTTGGTGTCCTCTTTGTGTTTTTCCTTTAAAATTTTCGAAAATTAGTGTTTGATTTTCTAAAAATTTTAAGTTTGGTGTCTTTTTGTTGTTTTTCTCTTTCCTCTTTTCAAAAATCAAATCTTTTTCATAAAAATTTTTCAATCATATCTTTTTAATTGCTATTTTCAAAATCTTTTTAATTAACTAATTGATTCAGTTCTCAATTTGCTTTGATCTTATTTTCTTTTTGGTTTTCGAATTTTTAATTTTCTTTTGTTTTATTTTATTTTTTTCGTTTAACTCAAAAAAAAATTTATCTGTTTGCAATCATTATCATTTCCCTTTTGTCCATTATGGACCTAAGTGGGATTGATCAGTCCAAAAGGACTCTGGGGTCATACGCTAACCCCATTACAGCTGCATATGGGAGTAGCATCTGTACACCTCCCATCAAAGCAAGCAGCTTTGAGCTAAATCCTCAACTCATTATCATAGTGCAGCGAAATTGCCAGTATTCCGGTCTTCCACAGGAAGAACCTACTGAGTTTCTGGCACAGTTCTTACAAATTGCTGACACAGTACATGATAAAGAGGTGGATCAGGATGTCTACAGACTATTACTGTTTCCATTTGCTGTAAAAGATCAAGCTAAAAGGTGGTTGAATAACCAACCTATAGCAAGCATAAAGACATGGAAACAGTTATCAGACAAATTCCTGAATCATTTTTACCCTCCAAAGAGGATGACACAGCTAAGGCTGGACATCCAAGGCTTTAAACAAGAGGACAATGAATCCCTTTATAATGCCTGGGAGAGGTATAGAGGTATGCTTAGAAAATGCCCCTCTGAAATGTTTTCAGAGTGGGTACAGTTAGACATCTTCTACTATGGGCTTACAGAAAAAGCTCAGATGTCTTTAGACCACTCATCTGGTGGATCTATACACATGAGGAAGACAATTGAAGAAGCTCAAGAGCTTATAGACACTGTTGCTAGAAACCAACACTTATACTCTAGCAATGAGTTCTCCCCAAAAGAGGATGTCATGGCAGTAGTCACTGATCCTAATCCTCAGGAACAGATGATTGAGCTTAATCAACAGTTATTCCAGATGACAGAACAGTTAGCAGAATTTAAAGAGATGCTCCATGAAACTAAAGTTGCTAACAAGAACATAGAACTGCAGTTGAATCAAGCAAAACAACAGATGTCTAAACAGATAACAGGAGAGTGTCAAGCAGTTCAATTAAGGAGTGGGAAGACACTGAACAACATCACTCCAAAGAGTAAAAAATCAGATAAAGAACAATTGACAGAGGATAACCAAACCACTGTTCAAAATCCCTCTGAGGACAGTAAGAGCCCAGAGAGGAATGTTATTGGCGTTCAAACGCCAGAAAGGGAAGGAAAGCTGGCGTTAAACGCCCATTCCTTGCCCAGTTCTGGCGTTCAAACGCCAGAAAAGGGGGAAAAGTTGGCGTTAAACGCCCATTTTCCACCCAATCCTGGCGTTCAGACGCCAAGGGAGGGTCAGACACCTGATAGTGCTGACAGTAATCCCTCTAAAAAGGCTTCTTCAACCACTTCTGTAAGGAATAAACCTGCAGCATCTAAGGTTGAAGAATATCAAGCCAAGATGCCTTATCCTCAGAAACTCCGCAAAGCGGAACAGGATAAGCAATTTGCCCGCTTTGCAGACTATCTAAGGACTCTTGAAATAAAGATTCCGTTTGCAGAGGCACTTGAGCAAATACCTTCTTATGCTAAGTTCATGAAGGAAATCTTAAGTCATAAGAAGGATTGGAGAGAAACTGAAAAAGTGTTTCTCACTGAAGAATGCAGTGCAGTCATTCTGAAAAGCTTACCAGAAAAGCTTCAAGATCCTGGAAGCTTTCTGATACCATGCACATTAGAAGGCGCTTGCACCAAGACAGCCCTATGTGATCTTGGAGCAAGCATCAATCTAATACCTGCATCCACTATCAGAAAGCTTGGGTTGACTGGAGAAGTCAAACCAACCAGGATATGCCTCCAACTTGCTGATGGCTCCATTAAACATCCATCAGGCATAATAGAGGATATGATTGTCAAGGTTGGGCCATTTGCCTTTCCAACTGACTTTGTGGTGCTGGAAATGGAGGAGCACAAAAGTGCAACCCTCATTCTAGGAAGACCCTTCCTAGCAACTGGACGAAACTCTCATTGATGTACAAAAAGGGGAAGTAACCCTGAGAGTCAATGAGGATGAGTTCAAGTGAATGCTGTGAAAGCTATGCAGCATCCAGACACACCAAATGACTGCATGGGCGCTGACATTATTGACTCTTGGTGGAAGAGATCAATATGACTGAAAGCCTAGAATCAGAGCTTGAAGACATCTTCAAGGATGCTCAGCTGATCAAGAAGAACCACAGGAAACAAAGGAATTTTCAAAAATTCCTCAGGAGGAGGATAAACCTCCCAAACCTGAACTCAAACCACTACCACCATCCCTGAAATATGCATTTCTGGGAGGGGTGAACTTTTCCAGTGATTATAAGCTCTGCTTTAAATCCACAGGAAGAGGAAGCACTGATTCAAGTGCTGAGGACACACAAGACAGCTCTTGGGTGGTCCATAAGTGATCTTAAGGGCATTAGCCCAGCTAGATGCATGCACAAGATCCTGTTGGAGGATAATGCCAAACCAGTGGTCCAACCACAGAGGAGGCTAAATCCAGCCATGAAGGAGGTGGTGCAGAAAGAGGTCACTAAATTACTGGAGGCTGGGATTATTTATCCTATTTCTGATAGCCCCTGGGTGAGCCCTGTCCAAGTTGTCCCCAAAAAGGGATGCATGACAGTGGTTCATAATGAAAAAAATGAACTGGTTCCTACAAGAACAGTCACAGGGTGGCGTATGTGTATTGACTACAGAAGGCTCAATACAGCCACCAGAAAGGATCATTTTCCTTTACCATTCATAGACCAAATGCTAGAAAGACTAGCTGGTCATGATTATTACTGCTTTTTGGATGGCTATTCGGGCTACAACCAAATTGCAGTAGATCCTCAGGACCAAGAGAAAACAGCATTTACATGCCCTTCTGGCGTATTTGCCTACAGAAGGATGCCTTTTGGTCTGTGCAATTCACCTGCAACCTTTCAGAGGTGCATGCTCTCTATCTTCTCAGATATGGTAGAGAAATTTCTGGAAGTCTTCATGGATGACTTCTCAGTATATGGAGACTCATTCAGCTCCTGTTTTAATCACCTAGCACTTGTCCTGAAAAGGTGCCAAGAGACTAACCTGGTTTTAAACTGGGAGAAATGTCACTTTATGGTGACTGAGGGAATTGTCCTTGGGCATAAAATTTCAAGCAGGGGAATAGAGGTGGATAAGGCAAAGGTAGAGGTAATTGAAAAATTACCACCACCTGCCAATGTTAAGGCAATCAGAAGCTTTCTGGGGCATGCAGGATTCTACAGAAGGTTCATAAAGGATTTTTCGAAAATTGCAAAACCTTTAAGTAACCTGCTAGCTGCTGACACACCATTTGTGTTTGACACACAGTGTCAGCAGGCGTTTGAGACCCTGAAAGCTAAGCTGGTCACAGCACCAGTCATCTCTGCACCAGATTGGACATTACCATTTGAATTAATGTGTGATGCCAGTGATCATGCCATTGGTGCAGTGTTGGGACAGAGGCATAACAAACTTCTGCACGTCATCTATTATGCTAGCCGTGTTCTAAATGATGCACAGAAGAATTACACAACCACAGAAAAAGAATTACTTGCAGTGGTTTATGCCATTGACAAGTTTAGATCTTACCTAGTAGGATCCAAGGTGATTGTGTACACTGACCATGCTGCTCTTAAATACTTACTCACAAAGCAGGATTCAAAACCCAGGCTAATAAGATGGGTGTTGCTTCTGCAAGAGTTTGATATAGAAATAAGAGACAGAAAAGGGACAGAGAACCAGGTAGCTGATCATCTGTCCCGAATAGAACCAGTAGCTGGGGCGTCCCTCCCTTCTACTGAGATCTCTGAGACTTTCCCAGATGAGCAACTCTTTGCCATTCACGAAGCTCCATGGTTTGCAGATATTGCAAACTATAAAGCTGTGAGGTTCATACCCCAGGAGTACAGCAGAGTGCAAAGAAAGAAATTAATTTCAGATGCCAAGTACTACCTATGGGATGAGCCATATCTCTTTAAGAGATGTGCAGACGGAATGATCCGTAGATGTGTACCCAGAGAAGAAGCACAAAGGATCCTATGGCATTGCCATGGATCACAGTATGGAGGACATTTTGGAAGTGAGCGAACAGCCACTAAAGTCCTCCAATGTGGCTTCTACTGGCCTACTCTCTATAAAGATTCCCGAGAGTTTGTGCGTAACTGTGACAGTTGCCAAAGAGCTGGTAACTTGCCTCACGGATATGCCATGCCTCAACAAGGGATATTAGAGATAGAATTGTTTGATGTATGGGGAATTGACTTCATGGGTCCATTCCCACCATCATACTCAAACACTTACATTCTGGTGGCAGTAGACTACGTATCTAAGTGGGTAGAAGCAATTGCTACACCCACTAATGATACCAAGACCGTGCTGAAATTCCTCCAGAAACACATCTTCAGCAGGTTTGGTGTTCCCAGAGTACTAATCAGTGATGGGGGCACTCATTTCTGCAATAGACAACTATACTCTGCTATGGTTAGATATGGAATCAACCATAAAGTGGCAACTCCGTATCATCCACAGACAAATGGGCAAGCTGAAGTCTCTAACAGAGAGCTAAAAAGAATCCTAGAACGGACTGTGATAGCCCGAAGAAAGGATTGGGCAAAGAGCTTGGATGATGCTCTGTGGGCATACAGAACAGCATTCAAGACTCCTATAGAAACCTCTCCATACCCAACTGGTGTATGGGAAGGCATGTCATCTGCCGTAGAACTGGAGCATAAAGCTACTGGGCAACCAGATTCCTAAACATGGATGCTCAGTTAGCTGGTGAAAAAAGATTGCTCCAGTTAAATGAGCTAGAGGAGTTCAGACTCAATGCCTTTGAAAATGCAAAAATTTATAAGGAAAAGGCAAAGAAATGGCATGACAAGAAGTTGTCAACCAGAGTCTTTGAGCCAGGTCAAAAAGTTCTGCTCTTCAACTCTAGGCTCAAATTGTTTCCAGGAAAACTCAAATCCCGGTGGAGGGGTCTGTATGTGATTACAGGAGTGTCACCATATGGATATGTTGAGCTTCAGGATGTTGATTCTGACAAAAAGTTCATTGTTAATGGACAGAGAATCAAGCATTATCTTGAAAGCAATTTTGAGCAGGAATGCTCAAAACTGAGACTTGAGTGAGTCTCAGTAAAAGTCCAGCTAAAGACAGTAAAGAAGCGCTTGCTGGGAGGCAACCCAGTCATTAGGAGGTTATATGATTTGTTTTTACAGAGGCAAGTATCAAAAATGAAGGAATTCACAGAGTTACAGAAGGATTCAGCTCAAAAAGCAGAGAAAAAGAGCTTGCTGGCGAAAAAACGCCAGTAAGAGGCATTTTGGGCGTTAAACGCCAGAATGGGTACCATTCTAGGCGTTTAACGCCAGGAATGGTGCCATTTTGGGCGTTAAACGCCAGAATGGGCACCATTCTGGGCGTTTAACGCCAGGTGTGCAGCATCCTGGGCGTTTAGAAAAACACCCAGTGATAAAGGAATTCTGGCGTTTAACGCCAGCCAGGGCACCTGGTTGGGCGTTAAACGCCCAAAAGGGGCAACAAATGGGCGTTAAACGCCAGAATGGGTGCCATTCTGGGCGTTTAACGCCAGAAAGGTGGGGGGACCACAATTTTGTTCTCAAATCAATTTTTTTCAAACTTTCCTTTTCCTACCCATGCTTTTCTACAAAAATACATCTCAACCCTTCATCATTCACTTTCAAATCTTCAAAAATCTAAAATCATTCTTCAAATCTCTCAAATCAATCCCAAATCTTGTTTAAAAACTCACCCTTCTTTCAAATTCTTTCCATATCTTCTCAAATCTTCTTCCAAATTTTTCTTTTTTTCGAAATCTCTCCTCCCCACTTTATAAATACACGTTTGGACGCCCCATTCCCCCACACCATTCGAATTTGCTCTTCTCATCTCTCTTCTTCTTTCCTTTCTTTTGCTTGAGGACAAGCAAACCTCTAAGTTTGGTGTGCTTTTCCGTGATCACTAAAGCCAAGATTCATCAATATCATGGCTCCTAAGGGAAAACAAACCAATTTAAGAGGCAAGAAAGAAAATAATCCAAAGAATCTTTGGAATCAAGAGAAGTTCTTAACCAAAGAACATGAAGACCATTATCACAAAATAATGGGTTTGAGGTCAGTGATCCCGGAAGTGAAGTTTGATCTGAAAGAAGATGAATATCCGGGGATCCAAGAGCAAATTCGAAACAGAGGATGGGAAGTTCTAACCAATCCTGAGATAAAGGTTGGAAGGAATATGGTTCAGGAATTCTACTCAAATCTGTGGCTAACAGATAAGCAGAGAATGACTGGAACTGCTTACCATACCTACAGAACCATGGTCAGAGGGAAAGTTATGTACTTCCATCTGGACAAAATAAGAGAAATCTTCAAATTGTCTCAATTGCAAGATGATCCTGACTCCTTTAATAGGAGAATGGTGAGAGCAGATAAAGGGTTGGATCAAGTTCTAGAGGACATATGCCTCCCTGGAACTAAGTGGATAACCAATTCAAAGGGTGTCCCAAACCAACTCAAGAGGGGAGACCTCAAACCAATTGCAAGAGGTTGGCTAGACTTTATTGGGCGTTCCATATTGCCCACTAGCAACCGTTCCAAGGTCACTATCAAGAGAGCAGTGATGATTCATTGCATTATGCTTGGAAAAGAAGTGGGGGTTCATCATGTGATTGCTTGTGAGATCTACACAATTGCAAATAAGAATTCCACTGAAGCCAAACTAGCTTACCCAAGCTTGATCTCCTTGCTCTGTAAAGAGGCTGGGGTGAAGATGGGAGTAGATGAATTCATACCCATTGAACATCCAATCACCAAGAAGTCAATGGAAGGACAAATGCAAGACAACTCTATCAAAAGGAGGGCGCAGGAGTTCCTCCCTGAATTCCCTGAAATTGGCTACTGGGCCAACCTAGAAGCATCTATCAACAAGTTGCAAGAGACTATGGAGCAACTTAAGGAAGAACAGCAGAATCAGAACTGCATGCTCTGCAAATTGCTGAAGGAACAAGAGAAGCAGGGGCGTGAACTCCAAGAGATGAAACGCCAAAAGCTCTCCTCTCAAGTTGAGGGAGCATCCACTTCTCAAAATCAAGGTTGTTGAGTCCTAACTCTATGAAAACCTCTATCATTAGGAGCCTATTTTTTTTAGTTTCATTTTATATCTATATTTGAGTCTTGTTCTTAATTCATAATTAATAAAATTTATGCCTTAAAGTTATGAATGTCCTATGAATCCATCACCTCTCTTAAATGAAAAATGCTTTAATCACAAAAGAACAAGAAGTACAGGATTTCGAAATTTATCCTTGAAACTAGTTGAATTAGTTTGATGTGGTGACAATACTTTTTGTTTTCTGAATGAATGCTTGAACAGTGCATATGTCTCTTGAACTTGTTGTTTTGAGAATGTTAAAGATTGTTGGCTCTTGAAAGAATGAAGGAAAAAGAGAACTGTTATTGAGGATCTGAAAAATCATCAAAATGATTCTTGAAGCAAGAAAAAGCAGTGAATACAAAAAAAAATTTCGAAAAAAAAAAGAAGAAAGAAATAAAGTTGTGAACCAAAGCAAAAAGAGTGTGCTTAAGAACCCTGGACACCTCTAATTGGGGACTCTAGCAAAGCTAAGTCACAATCTGAAAAGGTTCACCCAATTATGTGTCTGTGGCATGTATGTATCCGGTGGTAATACTGGAAGACAGAGTGCTTTGGGCCACAGCCAAGACTCATACACTAGCTATGTTCAAGAATCATCATACTTAACTAGGAGAATCAATAACACTATCTGAGTTCTGAGTTCTTATAGATACCAATCATTCTGAACTTCAAAGGATAGAGTGAGATGCCAAAACTGTTCGGAGGCAAAAAGCTACTAGTCCCGCTCATCTAATTGGAACTATGTTTCTTTGGTATTTTGGAGTCTATAGTATATTCTCTTCTTTTTATTCTATCTTGATTTTCAGTTGCTTGGGGACAAGCAACAATTTAAGTTTGGTGTTGTGATGAGCGGATAATTTGTACGCTTTTTGGCATTGTTTTTAGTATGTTTTTAGTATGATCTAGTTAGTTTTTAGTATATTTTTATTAGATTTTAGTTAAAATTCACTTTTCTGGACTTTACTTTGAGTTTGTGTGTTTTTCTGTGATTTCAGGTATTTTCTGACTGAAATTGAGGGTCCTGAGCAAAAATCTGATTCAGAGACTGAAAAGGACTGCAGATACTGTTGGATTCTGACCTCCCTGCACTCGAAGTGGATTTTCTGGAGCTACAGAAGCCCAATTAGCGCGCTCTCAATGGCATTGGAAAGTAGACATCCTGGGCTTTCCAGCAATATATGATAGTCCATACTTTGCCCGAGATTTGATGGCCCAAACCGGCGTTGCAAATCAGCCTCAGAATTTCCAGCGTTTAACGCTGGAACTGGCATAAAACTTGGAGTTAAACGCCCAAACTGGCATAAAAGCTGGTGTTTAACTCCAGAAAAGGTCTCTACACGAAAATACTTCATTGCTCAGCCCAAGCACACACTAGGTGGACCCAGAAGTGGATTTTTACGTCATTTACTCATTTCTGTATACCCTAGGTTACTAGTTTACTATTAATAGGATCTTTTGACATTGTATCTGGACCTCATGACACTTTACACGTTTCTTTGTGTACATTCCATGGCATGAGTCTCTAAACCCCATGGTTGGGGGTGAGGAGCTCTGCTGTGTCTTGATGGATTAATGCAATTACTTCTGTTTCTTATTCAATCATGCTTGCTTCCGTCCTAAGATATCACTTGTTCTTAACCCGGATGAATGTGATGACCCGTGACACTCATCATATCCTCAACTATGAACGCGTGCCTGACAACCACCTCTATTCTACTTTAGATTGAGTAGATATCTCTTGGGTTCCTTAATCAGAATCTTCGTGGTATAAGCTAGAACTGATGGCGGCATTCAAGAGAATCCGGAAGGTCTAAACCTTGTCTGTGGTATTCTGAGTAGGATTCAATGATTGGATGACTGTGACGTGCTTCAAACTCCTAGCAGGCGGGGCGTTAGTGACAGACGCAAAAGAATCACTGGATTCTATTCCGGCCTGACCGAGAACCGACAGATGATTAGCCATATGCTATGACAGAGCATAGGAACGTTTTCACTGAGACGATGGGAGGTAGCCACTGACAACGGTGAAACCCTACATACAGCTTGTCATGGAAGGAGCCTTGCGTGTCTGATGAAGAAGACAGTAGGAAAGCAGAGATTCAGAAGGTGGAGCATCTCCAAAACCTCAACCTATTCTCCATTACTGCATAACAAGTACTTATTTCATGTTCCTTTGCTTTTCACAATCAATCCTGATAATTTCTGATATCCTGACTAAGATTTACAAGATAACCATAGCTTGCTTCAAGCCGACAATCTCCGTGGGATCGACCCTTACTCACGTAAGGTATTACTTGGACGACCCAGTGCACTTGCTGGTTAGTTGTGCGGGATTGCAAAAGTGTGATTGCAATTTCGTGCACCACTTAGCATAAGAAGGTATTTGCTCAAGTGCCTCTGCAAACGAAATCTTTATTTCAAGAGTCCTTAAATAGTCTGCAAAGCGGGCAAATTGCTTATCCTGTTCCGCTTTGCGGAGTTTCTGAGGATAAGGCATCTTGGCTTGACATTCTTCAACCTTAGATGCTGCAGGTTTATTCCTTACAGAAGTGGTTGAAGAAGCCTTTTTAGAGGGATTACTGTCAGCACTCTCAGGTGTCTGATCCTCCCTTGGCGTCTGAACGCCAGGAATGGGTGAAGATTGGGCGTTAAACGCCAACTTCTCTCCCTTTTCTGGCGTTTGAACGCCAGAACTGGGTAAGGAATGGGCGTTTAACGCCAGCTTTCCTTCCCCTTCTGGCGTTTGAACGCCAATAGCATTCCTCTCTGGGCTCTTACTGTCCTCAGAGGGATTTTGAACAGTAGTTTGGTTGTCCTCTGTCAATTGTTCCTTATTTGGCTTTTTGCTCTTTTGAGCAGTGTTATTCAGTGTCTTACCACTCCTCAGTTGAACTGCTTGACATTCCTCTGTTATCTGTTTAGATATTTGTTGTTTTGCTTGATTCAACTGCAGTTCTATGTTCTTGTTAGCAACTTTAGTTTCATGGAGTATCTCTTTAAATTCTGCTAACTGTTCTGTCATCAGGAGCAATTGTTGATTAAGCTCAATCATCTGTTCTTGAGGATTAGGATCAGTGACTACTGCCATGACTTCCTCTTTTGGAGAGAACTCATTGCTAGAGTACAAATATTGGTTTCTAGCAACAGTGTCTATAAGCTCTTGAGCCTCTTCAATAGTCTTCCTCATGTGTATAGATCCACCAGCTGAGTGGTCTAAAGACATCTGAGCTTTTTCTGTAAGCCCATAGTAGAAGATGTCTAACTGTACCCACTCTGAAAACATTTCAGAGGGGCATTTCCTTAGCATACCTCTATACCTCTCCCAGGCATTGTAAAGGGATTCATTATCCTCTTGTTTAAAGCCTTGGATGTCCAGCCTTAGCTGTGTCATCCTCTTTGGAGGGTAAAAATGATTCAGGAATTTGTCTGATAACTGTTTCCATGTCTTTATGCTTGCTGTAGGTTGGTTATTCAACCACCTTTTAGCTTGATCTTTTACAGCAAATGAAAACAGTAATAGTCTGTAGACATCCTGATCCACCTCTTTATCATGTATTGTGTCAGCAATTTGTAAGAACTATGCCAGAAACTCAGTAGGCTCTTCCTGAGGAAGACCGGAATACTGGCAATTTTGTTGCACTATGATAATGAGTTGAGGGTTTAGCTCAAAGCTGCTTGCTTTGATGGGAGGTGTACAGATGCTACTCCCATATGCAGCTGTAATGGGGTTAGCATATGACCCCAGAGTCCTTCTGGACTGATCAATTCCACTTAGGTCCATAGTGGATAAAGGGAACTGATATGGATTGCAAATAGATAAATTTTGTTTTTTTTTTTTGAATTAACCGAAAAAAATAAAATTAAAATAAAACAAAAGGAAAATAAAATAAAAAAATTCGAAAATTAAAAGAAAATAAGATCAAAGCAAATTGAAAACTGAATCAATTAGTTAATTAAAAAGATTTTGAGATTAGCAATTAGAAAGATATGATTGAAAAATTTTTATGAAAAAGATTTGATTTTTGAAATGAAGAAAGAGAAAAACAACAAAATGACACCAAACTTAAAATTTTTAGAAAATCAAACACAATTTTTCGAAAATTTTAAAGGAAAAACACAAAGAGGACACCAAACTTAGAATTTTTACGGATCAAAAAAAGGACTAAAGACATGCAAATTCGAAAATTAGAAGAAAAACAAAAGCATGCAATTGACACCAAACTTAAAATATGAAACTAGACTCAACTAAAAGACTCTAAACCAACAAAAATAAAACAGTCCTAATCTAAGCAACAAGATAAGCCGTCAGTTGTCTAAACTCGAACAATCCCCGGCAACGGCGCCAAAAACTTGGTGCACGAAATTGCAATCACACTTTTGCAATCCCGCACAACTAACCAGCAAGTGCACTGGGTCGTCCAAGTAATACCTTACGTGAGTAAGGGTCGATCCCACGGAGATTGTCGGCTTGAAGCAAGCTATGGTTATCTTGTAAATCTTAGTCAGGATATCAGAAATTATCAGGATTGATTGTGAAAAGTAAAAGAACATGAATTAAGTACTTGTTTTGCAGTGATGGAAAATAGGTTGAGGTTTTGGAGATGCTCCATCTTCTGAATCTCTGCTTTCCTACTGTCTTCTTCTTCAAGCACGCAAGGCTCCTTCCATGGCAAGCTGTATGTAGGGTTTCGCCGTTGTCAATGGCTACCTCCCATCCTCTCATTGGAAATGTTCAACGCACCCTGTCACGGCACGGCTATCCATCTGTCGGTTCTCAATCAGGCCGGAATAGAATCCAGTGATTCTTTTGCGTCTGTCACTAACGCCCCGCCTTCAGGAGTTTGAAGCTCGTCACAGTCATTCAATCATTGAATCCTACTCAGAATACCACAGACAAGGTTTAGACCTTCCGAATTCTCTTGAATGCCGCCATCAGTTCTAGCTTATACCACGAAGATTCCGGTTAAAGAATCCAAGAGATATCTACTTAATCTAAGGTAGAACGGAGGTGGTTGTCAGGCACACGTTCATAGTTGAGAATGATGATGAGTGTCACGGATCATCACATTCATCCGGGTTAAGAACAAGTAATATCTTAGAATGGAAGCAAGCATGATTGAATGAGAAACAGCAGTAATTGCATTAATCCATCAAGACACAGCAGAGCTCCTCACCCCCAACCATGGGGTTTAGAGACTCATGCTGTAAGAAGTACACAAAGAAACGTGTAAAGTGTCATGAGGTACAGATACAATGTCAAAAGATCCTATTAATAGTGAACTAGTAACCTAAGGTTTACAGAAATGAGTAAATGACAGAAAGATCCGCTTCCGGGCCCACTTGGTGTGTGCTTGGGCTGAGCATTGAAGCTTTCATGTGTAGAGACCTTTTCTGGAGTTAAACGCCAGCTTCCATGCCAGTTTGGGCGTTTAAATCCAATTTTTATGCCAGTTCCAGTGTTAAACGCTGGGATTTCTGAGGCTGATTTGCAACGCCAGTTTGGGCCATCAAATCTCGGGCAAAGTATGGACTATTATATATTGCTGAAAAGCCCAGGATGTCTACTTTCCAATGCCGTTGAGAGCGCGCCAATTGGGCTTCTGTAGCTCCAGAAAATACACTTCGAGTGCAGGGAGGTCAGAATCCAACAGCATCTGCAGCCCTTTTCAGCCTCTGAATCAGATTTTTGCTCAGATCCCTCAATTTCAGCCAGAAAATACCTGAAATCACAGAAAAACACACAAACCCATAGTAAAGTCCAGAAAAGTGAATTTTAACTAAAAACTAATAAAAATATACTAAAAACTAACTAAATCATACTAAAAACATGCTAAAAACAATGCCAAAAAGCGTATAAATTATCCGCTCATCAGTTTTGCAGTTCCTAAATTTCATCTCATCATTCTTTTCATGATTTTCATTGCCATCTATAGGGAGTCTACACGGCCCATCAACAAGGAATGTTGCGGGAAACGTACAATCCTATCCAACTCACCAAATAGAGGCAAGTTTTACTTTGTAGCTGTAACTAATATTGTTCGATTTTCATTACTATAGAGCTATCCATTTATGATTTTTAGTACTTGTTCAGATTTCTATGCAGCCATTATATTAGCATCTATTGTAATAAGAATGAATTTTAGTACTTGTTCTTGTTCAGTACTTAAATTTATACACACATTACTTAAGACGAAATGCATATCCAGCATATGCCAGCAAGACCCCATTCTGGAATCTTAACCAAATCTCCTTGTATCTTTCCGTTAGTACCATTCAGATTTTGTGAATACTAATAGCAAGTTCTATATATAGCTATTGTACCAATCATTTGTTTTCTGAAGAAAGCAACAATACGATCCGTTTTTCCTATTCTCTTCTACTTCTTCTCCCTTTCTGCGCGAGCTCTCTCTTTTCAACCACAACAACATCAGCGGAATCTATTAACAATATAGGCAACAATATTTTAGCTAACATCAGCAGATTATAAACTAACAATATAGGCAACCATACTCAAATATGTCACAATCTGACTCAGAACAAGCATAACAGTGACAATAAAATGTGCAAATAGACCGTAATCAAGGAAAAGATCACTCTAGAAATAAAGAAGTAGCATCGGACTCACCAGACAGCAACTCTAGCAGATCTGTAATAGCACCAATGCCAGTATTCCAAATGATTGTAGTAGACAAACAGATGAAGCAAAGGGGCTGAATTAAATCAGAGATACATGCTACCATGAGTGAAACAGGAACATAGTAGAGAACAAAATTTAAAACAGAACAAAGGTGAAGGGGATTACGCTTCAAAATTGGGGAAATTGAAATCAGAACAAGGAGGATGCTGCTGGCCAAGGTGAAATATGGTGGCGGCAGCTTGCTCTCTCTGATGACAAACAAGACGGCGGCACCCAAGAATCCCAGCGGCGACAACGACCCCCTTTCTCTCCCTCAGTCATGTTCTGTCTCATTGCTCCTTTTCCTCTCGCGCGCAGTGGCAATATCATCGACCAAGGTTCGGTGGCGGAGACACTCTCAACCGCAGTGAAACGCGGCGGCTATGGAAGTTCGGCGACGACAATGGCGACGTGGCCGAGCTTGTGGACGACGGCGGCGCAGAAGCAGTTTCTTCCTCTCTCGTGCGCGCCACTTCCTCCCGTTAGTCTCCCTTTTCGTGAACTCAAGGATGGCGGCGACGTGGTGAGGACGAATAGCGACGATGAACAGAGGTGGCGGCTCCCTGGACGACAGCGGCGGCGTATGCATCAAGGCGCAGTGGCGGCGGCGAGCTCCTCCTCCTTTGGCGCTCCCTCCGCCACGGTTTTGTTCTCCAACGACAGCAACAAGCGCAGTCTCTCCCTCTCTTCCCCTTTCCTGATTCTGCTTTCCCCTTCTCTACCTTCGTTTGTTTCTGCTTTTCCCATTCCTGAGATTGCTGTGTGTATTGTGTTGTGTTATGTTGTGTTATGTTGTGTTTTGTGTGTGTGTGTGTGTTTAGGATAGGGGTTGTGGGCTTGTGGCTGTTGGGTGGGTTAGGGGAGTTAGGATTAGGTTAAATTAGAATTAGGGTTAGTTGGAAAATAGGGTTTAATTTGAAAATTTTTGTGTTTAATTAGAGTAGAATAATTTGAATAAAATTAGGGCATAGGATATTAATTTGAATTCTTTTAAAATATTTAAAAATGACTTTAAAATATTATTTGTTGTACTAAAGTACTAATTAATTTAAAATAAAATATTTTAATTGAGTTTATTAGATAATAAGATTAATTTTTTTAGGTCTAAAAATTAAAGTATTGAATTATAAAAATATTAACTACTTAAATTAAGTCATAAAATTCTTATTATTTCATAACTACTAACGTTATAATTTAAATATAGAAAATATCTCAATAATTATAAAATTGAATAAAAATCTTAATTTATTTCAAATTCAATTAATCAAAACTTACTTTAATTATTTTTAATAAAGAAATTTCTAAAATTAAAACTAAAAAAATATTGAATTTGAAATTGGCTCATGATAGTCCTTTTTCAAAAGTTTTGGGTCTTACATTATGTAAAATATTTTAATTTTTGAAACAAAATAAAATTATTCTAAAAAAAATTATATAAAATTTTTTTTTACTCTCTAAGTGTAACATTTTGAAATAATTTTTTTGTTATAAAATATACTTACATTTTGTGACAAATTAAGTAACTTGTTACAAATAATGTTAAATTTTGTGACAAATTAATTTTTTGTATTTTAAATTTTTGCAATGACTTTTTTTTGTTACAAAATATTACAATATTTTGTAACAAAACACCATCTCGTTACAAAAATTAACATAATTTGTAACAAAATAAAACGGGTTGTTACAAAATATTATCATGTTTTGTAACAATTTGTAATATTGTTACAAAACATTATTCTTTTGTAACAATCACAAATTATTATTACAAAATACTATTTTTTTGTAACAATTTTAAGTTTGATACAAATTTTTTGTTACAAATGTTCCATTTTCTTACAGTGATTACCCCATGCTGAAGCCATACCCACTATCCGTTTTCACTTTCATCTTTTCTTCAAAGAACAACCACTACTTCTTCTTCTTCCTTTCTCCACTGGTTCTTAATTTGCATGGTGGAAGTAAACTCAAAATGTCAAAATAAAAAAATTTAGAGATGTTGATCGTCCTGAACTTCATATCATATATTATCTCAGTTATCCAAAATATGTAAGTTTTTTTGAAAGTTTTTAATATTTTATAATTAAAATTATTATTGTTAGGAAATTAATTATTATTATTGTTGTTAGAACTTGAGTAAGAATGTTTATTATTGGTTTTTATGTGATTACGTTTTTTTTTGGAATTTTTTTAATATTTTATAATTATAATTGTTATTGTTAGGAAGTTAATTATTATTATTATTGTTGTTAGAATTGAATTTATGAATGTAAATGATTACTGTTATTTTTACCTGATTATGCTTTTTTTTTTTTGAAATTTTTTTAGTTTTTTATAATTATAATTATTATTGTTAGGAAGTTAATTATTATTATTGTTATTAGAATTGAATTTAGGAATGTAAATGATTATTATTATTTTTGTGACAAATTAATTTTTTGTTACAAAACAATTGAAGGTTTTGAAACAAAAAAATATTTTGTTACAAAATATTTTAAATTTTTGCAATGACTTTTTTTTGTTACAAAATATTACAATATTTTGTAACAAAACACTATCTCGTTACAAAAAGTAACATAATTTGTAACAAAATAAAACGGGTTGTTACAAAATATTATCATGTTTTGTAACAATTTGTAATATTGTTACAAAACATTATTCTTTTGTAACAATCACAAATTATTATTACAAAATACTATTTTTTTGTAACAATTTTAAGTTTGATACAAATTTTTTGTTACAAATGTTCCATTTTCTTATAGTGATTACCCCATGCTGAACCCATATCCACTATCCGTTTTCACTTTCATCTTTTCTTCAAAGAACAACCACTACTTCTTCTTCTTCCTTTCTCCACTGGTTCTTAATTTGCATGGTGGAAGTAAGCTCAAAATATCAAAATAAAAAAATTTAGAGATGTTGATCGTCCTGAACTTCATATCATACATTATCTCAGTTATCCAAAATATGTAAGTTTTTTTGAAATTTTTTAATATTTTATAATTAAAATTATTATTGTTAGGAAGTTAATTATTATTATTGTTGTTAGAACTTGAGTAAGAATGTTTATTATTGGTTTTTATGTGATTACGTTTTTTTTTGGAATTTTTTTAATATTTTATAATTATAATTGTTATTGTTAGGAAGTTAATTATTATTATTGTTGTTAGAATTGAATTTATGAATGTAAATGATTATTTTTATTTTTACCTGATTATGTTTTTTTTTTTGGAATTTTTTTAGTTTTTTATAATTATAATTATTATTGTTAGGAAGTTAATTATTATTATTGTTGTTAGAATTGAATTTAGGAATGTAAATGATTATTATTATTTTTACCTGATTATGTTATTTTTTATTTTGGAAATTTTTTTAGTTTTTTATAATTATAATTATTATTGTTAGGAAGTTAATTATTATTATTGTTGTTAGAAATTAAATTTAGGAATGTAAATGATTATTATTATTTTTACCTGATTATGTTTTTTTTGGAAATTTTTTTAGTTTTTTATAATTATAATTATTATTTTTAGAAAATTAATTATTGTTATTGTTGTTAGAAATTGAATTTAGGAATATAAATAGAATAATTATTATTTTTTTAAAAAAATTAGGAATATATGTAAAAGTAATAGTTAGAATATTTCTTTAAATGTAGTTAGAATATTTATTGTAATAATTTTTAAAGTTATAATTAGTTAATTAAATTTTATAATTAATTTTAGAGATTATGGTTTTAGATATTATAACATTTTTTTGTGTTACCGTGAATAAATAAACAACTAATCTGGAATTGTTAATTAAATAGGAGCATTATTAGTCTAATAAGAATTGGAATTATGTATTAATTGTTATTGTTAATAGTTAGTTATGAATAATTTTTAGGATTATTAAGTTAATTTAGAAGTTAAAATTATTGGTTTTAATTAGATTTAGTAAGATAATTTATGATAGTTGTGTGTTTTCAATTAATATCTTGTTGAGTTAGTTGTTCAGATGTTTTACTAATGAGAGTTAATAAATTGGTGGGTTAGTACACGGATTCGGTACGAATTGAGGCCCATTGTAAGTGGGCCATGTAGTAGGATTCTTCAGTGGCCTAAACCTAGCTCGGTACACCCGCCAAACTTGGTCCATCTTATACACATCATGCATATAGGCTTGCCAGTCCAGTCGTTGATTTGCACAACATACAAACACATGTCGACAAGGAATCCGATCCACCCGGAACTCTCCACTGTCACATCGTTGTCGACGGAGGTCGACGGGATATTCCAGTCCACTTGGCATCTCACGCACCTCAGAGACCTCATTCTGCCGGTCGAAGCAACTGACTTGGATGTTTCCTGATGCTAGCTGGTTTGCATGCAACTTTGAGGTCACGAGCTCAGAAAAAACATGCCCAGCATTAATCCGTGCTTCCGCCTCAGCTCTTTTTTGGGTGAACAACTCGTTAAGCCTGTAGAATGTTGCCTTGACAAGAGCAGTGATGGAAAGATTGCGTGCACCCTTCAACACTGAGTTGATGCACTCTACTAGGTTTGTCGTCATATGGCCCCATCGGTAGCCACCATCAAATGCTAACACATACTGTTCGCAGAGAATTCGGTTTAACCAGTTAGTGTAAGTCTCGCCCCGTTCTCGTAAACGCTGGTAACACACTTCCTACTTGCGCACCGTCTGCGAATAACCTGCACGATAACAAAAAATAATCGTAAAAAATGGATGACAAGCACTTGTTCAAGGTAACTCTGTTAGCAACGAACTTAGAATTCCTTAACGTTACCTATACTGTCGACTAGTTTTTCTAGGTACGGTGCCTTGAATTCTCTCAGAAAATTCGATTCTATATGCCTGATGCAAAACATGTGGAAACCTCTGGGAGGTGACCAAGCTCCGTTACTGCGTGCCACAGCTGGATTGATGGATTCGTGTTGGTCGGATATCAGCCCCACACCATCCCGAGTGACAACATGTTGCCGCAGGTTACTGAGAAAAAGTGTCAGGCATCAGAAGTCTCTCCCTCCACAATAGCAAATGCAATTGGGACGATATTGTTGTTGCCATCCTGTGAAACTGCCACTAACAGACAACCCTTATACTTTCTGTACAAGTGAGTCTCATCAATTTGGACAATTGGCTTACAATATCTGAATGCTCTAATGCAGGGGTAATAACTCCAAAATACTCGATGCAATACCCGAATATCAGTCACCAAGTCATCGCCTTGATATACAGGCATAGTCTCAAAATGGATGACAGCTGATGGCTCCTTATGACACATGACCTCAAACCATATAGACAATGCTTCGTATGATGCTTCCCAACCTCCGTATATTTTTTTCACTATCTTTTGCTTAGCCAACCATGCTTTCTGATAACTGACGGTGTAGTTGAACTTCGATTGCACTTCTGCAATAACTGATTTTACCTTTAACGAGGGGTTAGCCTCGACCAACGGCTTGATGGCTTCTGGAATTGTGATCGAATCCAGCTTAGAATGATCATGAGAAATGGTGGCTCTGGTACAGGTGTGACTACCATTATACCTCCTTATAACCCAACAGTGTTTCCTGCTGATCATGCTAACCCTGACAAGCCAATCACACCCTGACCCATACTGTGTACACTTCGCATAAAATGTCAACAGCCCTGTCTCATGCACCTGGTAGTCTACACTTCTTCGGATGGTATACTCTTTATTTGCCTTAATAACAGCTTTCCTGGAACTAAATTCCATCACGACGGCAAATTCACCATCTGTGACAATAGGAATTTCTGCGGTGAAGGCAGCC
Organism: Arachis stenosperma; assembly: GCF_014773155.1. Lineage (NCBI taxonomy): Eukaryota > Viridiplantae > Streptophyta > Magnoliopsida > Fabales > Fabaceae > Arachis > Arachis stenosperma. The sequence goes on from NC_080383.1 coordinate 14,505,463, forward strand.
GAACAGAAAATACTTAATAAACAAATATTTAATAATCAAAACTAGAAGTAAATTAACACTCACAGCATCAATTATGATATAAATAAATTGTACATCTGGTCATTATCTCATTCTAAACAAAATAACAACATAAACGCATAATTAAATACTGATTAATAAATACAATTTTTTTAAACTAAATCAATAACTAACTAACAACATTACTACCTTAAACTTAACTAAATAAACCGATAAACAAATGCTAGTTGAGTATATTTTCACACTTCACTTAACTATTTGGTCCATCGATCAATCTAAATTATTACAAGCTTCTAATCCTATTTATAAACATACGCAACCACGTACCTGGACTCATATATTCCGAAAACTCCGGAACATGCATGGCATCCAAATCCAAAACTCGCATGAAAGATGGCTCCTCAAACGGCACTTTGTTTGCGAGTACATTTGCCACGTCCGTCACATTTGGAGCCATGATGCTGTCACCTTGATCTTCATCATCGTCTGTACCAACAACTTCGTAATTGCTTTCGAACTCTTCTTCACTGTCACTATTGTAATCTTCGCGTACAATATTCTGGTCGGCCTCAGATTGTTCGAACTCAACGTACAACTTGATGAACGAGATTTGAGCACGACTTTCAATATACATTGAAAACATCTCTTGAAAACTAACTTCGTCCGTTACATATTTGACTTGAAATTGGACGAATCCACCAAACATCGGTATGGGATATCTGTATAAAATACAAGATATTTTTCTTGACATCTCAGAATCTATCTTCTCACATATCACACCTTTGAGCTCTTCAAATGAGGTTGTGAAGGGAATAACAACATCTAACGGATTTTCACAAATAAATTTTACTCCTTCAGATGTTTGTAACAAAATCTGATAAAAATAATACACTTTTAAAAAAACTCCGTCATCCATTTCTCTCACTCCACTAAATAATAACATAAACTACATTACCAGATTTTTGGGTTACATACCAAGAGGGAGAAAAACAAAAATAGAGAAAACCAGAAGAAGAAGCCGAGCAAGATGAAGAAGAAGATGAGATCTGAGACTCTTCTACGAGTTGAACACTTTTATATATACAATATCCCTAAATCGGACTCAACGATTAGAGAAAGCTGATTCAAATTAAATTTAAAAAATAAAACTCAAACCGTGCAACTTCATTTTACTATTTATACAAAATTCGTATATATATATATATATATATATATATATATATATATATATACTAAATGCACGGTTCGATTTGCATGCTGCGAAATTCAAATTTTATCAATTGTCAAATCGAATCCTCCGACTTGTTGGCCAATTTTTTCAAAACAAAGAACTCGGACTATGCGAGTTCTATCCCCTACCGATCACTTTGGCTGCGTTTGTTTTTAGAGACATGATAGAATATGACACTGAAACGGAGACAATAAGACGAAGACACTAAAAATTATCCTTTTTGTATTGTGTTTGGATACGATGGACAAGACACTAATGTAATGTCTAGTATTATGTTTGGATACACATGGACAAGACTAAAATATTATATGAAATGACTAAAATAGCCCTGTGATTCCAAATTTTCTACATCAATACAAATTAATTTAATAAAAAATGAGATTACGTAAGAGTATAGACGAAACTTAAAAAAAATATTTGAAGAGGCAAAAAATTTTAATAAAAAAATATATTAGTATTTATATTAAAATAAAATTTATAAATATAATTATTTTATTTTAAAATTTATTATTAATATGTAGGAATACATATGGTTAAGATTAATAAAAAAAATAAATTTGAGTTTGATTAATAAAAAAATTTGTTTAAGTTAATAAGCCAAATTAATTTTAAATAAAAAACTAATTTAAAAAAAATCCATTTTTACATGAAAAACAATTAGTTTTTGCATATAAAAATCTATTTTTATTTAAAAAAATTAATTTTTTTTATCTAAAAACTGATTTTTTTTATAAAAAACTGATTTTTCTTTAAATTATATAAAATCAATTACAATTTATAAATTATTTTTTAGTATTTTAAAAGATCAATTTTACTTTTGATAATATTTATCTTTCAAAAGTTTTAAAATTAATTATTTTTGTTATTATTTTTATTACAAATCAAATAATATAATATAAGGTTAAAATGGTATTAAAGTAAAACGATAAAAAGAAAAGAAAGAGATAGAAAAAGAACAGGAAGAAAAAAGTATCTCTGAACAACGCAATAGAAAAAATAAGAAGGGATAATAGTGAAAAGAAAAAAAAAAAACAAAATTTATAAAATTGTTCGCGTCCACTCTTCTAAATTTAGTGTCCATCATTATCCTTCGTGAAAGAGTGGACACAAAAGTATGAAAAACTGTCTCAGAGACAATATATCTACTGTCCATATATTTCTGTTTTCAAATACTTTTTAAACAAGTGTTGTCCATGTCTCCGTATTCTGCCCAAAAACAAATGCTACCTTAAAATTGTTCCACCGTTTAATCTAGCACGCTCTATTTCCATATCTAAACACATTACACTCATGGATTCGATAACAAAAAAAAAATTGAGCCATTTAAAAACACTATTAAAAAGCCAATAACAAAAATAAAAAGCGTCGGAAAGGAGCCCAGCACAAATAATAAGCGGTATTTTATGTGCGTCTTTAATGCTTGGTTTCTACGTCGCATGATATGATGTTGGAGAATTTTTTTGGATACTTTAAAATTCTTAATCAGAAGTTTATTTATGCAGAAAAAATATAAATCCATGTGTTTTGTATTGTCTCAAAACAAGGAAGACATACACATGTAAATATATATAGTTCGTTTTGATATTAAAAATCTGTATGTATCTGTATCTAATAATATTTATATGTTCCAACTTTTTGATAAAAACTAAATTAAAAATACTATTTATAGATTAAAATTAATTATTAATATCTTTACATATAAATATATATATATATAATTTAATTTATTTTTACTATATATTTATATTATAATATATATTTATATTAATAATTAATTTTGATATACATATAACATAGATAAAACTAAATATATATATTTTGTACATCGCGTTTTATATTAACGTATCTTTTCAAAACTCATATCTCCTCACTAAATAAATAATAAACGTGTATAATTGAATTTATATCTCTGTTAAAAATAAATAAATTCTAATAGTTATTTAATAGAGTAAAATATCATTTTTGTCTCTAACATTTGGGGTAAGTCTTATTTGTGTTTCTAACGTTTTTTTGGTGACTTAAAAGAAAATAAACAAAAACTAAGAATGAGAAAAAAAACAAGAAACTGCTTAAGAAAGGCAGTCCCGCTGAATACTACTCTCAAATTCTTTCCAAGGCAATGGAAGCTCCACTTGGGGAGAAAGGGTCCTCATTGCGGTCTTTGCCATGATGTCTGCTACTATATTTGCATCTCTCAAGATCAACCGAAGATCAGCACGCCATTTTCAAGACATGATATCTCGAATTTTTAACACCAAAGGATCAATAAACCCAGAGCAATCTTGTAAATTATTGACAATAGTAAAAGCCTCCACACAATCTATCTCACATATAATGTCTCTTTGTCCCGAGTCCCATGCTAAAAGAAAGCCTCTCCAAATAGCAAACAACTCTCCTTGCAAAATGCTACGACTCTCAATTGTTCCCAGACAGCCTCGTTGCCACCTTCCCTTCGAATCTCTGCTAACACAAGCAAAACCAACTCGAGCACCACTACCAGGATAGCTAGCATCACAATTAATCTTAAAGGTACCCACTGAGGGGGGAATCCAAGAGCCACTAATGGTTGAGGGGATAGACAGTCGTTGCAACTCAAAAATATTTCGGAGCTCCTTTTCCAAGGACAAAGTCATACCAATCACCTTGTCTGTGGTCCAATGGTCGTGAGGATGAAAGATCTCGTTATTCCTCAAACGTCAAATCCACCAGAGACCAGAAAAGAATCTAAAGGGGTGCTGTTTGCTATTATGTAAGAACCAACTCATCAAATCCACTGGTTGATCGGAGATCCCTAAAGCTTGCCAAACAAGTTGGGCTTTTGGACAATCCCGAATACAATGTAATACCGATTCCTGACCTGAGAAACATCGTGGACAACTATCCGTGTGCGAAATGCCCCTCCTAAAACGAAATGCAGCAGTAGGAAGAGCCTCCCAAAGACATAGCCAGGCCAAAAATTTGTGCTTTTTCGGAACATGTTGACGCCAAAGCCAAAGCCAATTACCCCTATCCTCCCAACTAAACATCTTCTTACTGAGCCACAAATAACCACTATGAGCATCATAAACCTTTGAAACCGCACCAGTCCAACACCAACCGACCTCTGAACCAGCTTGAACATCTGGGTTATAAGAGTTAATGTTGCTCTGCAGAGACTGATTCAGAGGAGAATAGATATTCTCAAGGTTCAACTGTCCAGATGACCAAAGGTCCAAGATCCTGAGATCCGAATCAGAAATATGAACATAATCCATCTCCTGACACAGTCGCCCCTCTCTTCTCCATTTAGAAAACCAAAAGTTCTGTTCCAAATTCCCAATGCACCAAATAAAACCTTCCTTCAAGATATCCCAAGCTCGACATATACTCTTCCAAACATAAGATCCCCTTTCTCGAGACCGACTAAGACAATCATCCTTAGAAGAATGGTATTTCTCCGTCAACAGTTGAACCCATAGCTTATCGGGATGGTGAAAAAGTTGCCAAACTAGTTTTCCAAGAAGAGCAATATTGGCACAAAAAGGATCTCTAATTCTCAGACCTCCAAACTTCTTAGGGGTGACCAACACTTTCCAGTTAACTAGATTCAGGCCTCTACCATCAGCTTGACCCTTCCATAGAAAGTTTCGCATCATGGATTCTATCTTATTAGTTACCCCTTTAGGGAAGAGAGATACTTGCATACGATAAGTAGGAATCACAGTCACTACCGAGTTGAGCAAATAGAGTCTACCTGCCTTATTAAGCAATCTCCCTTTCCAGCTGGCTAGCCTTCCCCGAATCTTGTCCAGAACATCATTGAAAGTTGCGCGTGTCACCCGAGAGTGATTAAGGTTCACCCCTAAATACTTGCCCAAGTTCTGGACAAATCTGATGGAGGAGACTCCAGTGAAAATCTCTTTTCTTGTTGCTGAAACATTTCTAGAGCATAGCGCTTTAGATTTCTCCACATTAACCTTCATCCCAGAGGCTTTGCAGAAATTTTCCAAAGCTACCATTACAGTTTGAACTTGCTGTTTTTCAGCTTTACAGAAAAGAAGCAAATCATCGGCAAACATCAAATGAGAAATTCTTGGACCCCCTCTAGAAATCGCAACCGGCTTCCGCAAGCCCTTATCAACTTGCTGATTAATAGAACAAGACAATCTCTCCATACACAACACAAACAGATACGGTGATATAGGATCTCCTTGCCTAAGACCCCTGCTCGGAGTGAAACTATTTAATCTATCCCCATTCCAGAGGATAGACAGTGAGGAAGCAGTGACACAACGCATAATCAGATTGACTGTCGGAGGAGGAAAGCCAAAACTCACCAGGGTTTGTTTCAGGAATCCCCAATCCACTCTATCGTACGCTTTCTCTAGATCAATCTTAAAGGCCAAGGTGCCTTTCTTTGACTTTGTCTTCTTCATGAAATGGAGAACCTCTTGTGCTACAATGATGTTGTCTGGGGTTCCTCTCCCCGGGATAAACCCTCCTTGAAGGGGCCCAATAATCTCTTTGAGATGGGGACGAAGTCTATTGACCAGGACCTTCGTTATAACTTTGTAAACCACATTACAGAGACTAATTGGTCGGAAATCCTTCATGGAAATCGGGTTTTCTACCTTCGGAATAAGAACCACAAGAGTTTCCATCATCCTTGGATCCATATCCAAACCAGAGAACGCATGACGAACCATAGTCCAAACATCAAAACCAACAATCTTCCAGTATTCTTTAAAGAATAAAGCTTGAAACCCATCAGGGCCCGGCGCCTTAAAAGAATGCATACTGAAAACGGCCGACTTAACTTCTTCCAGAGTAACTGGCGCTGTGAGGCTACAACAGGCTTCATCATTCAGGGAAGGTAGCGGCACATCACCAAGACAACCTAAGTCTACATCCTCCGACTGGCAGAAAAGGTGTTTATAAAAGGATTCAGCTTCCCTTCTAAGGACATCCAGGTCTGTTTCCCATACCCCATCTTGAAGAAAGAGACCATGAATCTTATTATGTTTTCTCCGCACAAGAGTCTGGACATGAAAGAATTTGGTATTTCTATCCCCAAATTTTACCCACTGCTCTCTAGATTTTTGAAACCATAGAGTTCCTCCTGCACAAGCGTGTTATTAAATTCCTCAATCAGTTGTTTTTCTTTTTGCCGCATAGACAAATCCTCCATTACTTCAAGTCGCTTCTGAAGGAAATTAATCTGTCTCTCCAATTTGCATTTCCTAACGAAAATGTTGCCGAACACTTTAGAATTAAACTCCAAAGAGTTCTTCTGCACTTCTGAAAGCTTGCCATGCATCTCTCTGTAGCTAGCCTGCCATGACTGGTTCACAATATTTCTGTACTCCGGATGAGTTGCCCAAGCCGCAATAAACCGAAAAGGTCTATTCTTTTTCGGTTGGGGACGACCTGCACAGCGCACTAGGATAGGACAATGATCAACTGAAGCCTATTAAAAATTTCTGCATAAGCCTCTGGAAAGAGAGATAGCCAGCCACTATTGATACAAACCCGGTCAAGTTTTTTCGCCACCTCAACACCATTTTTAACCCTTCTGTACCAAGAAAACCGTCTTCCAATAGTCTTCAAGTCAAACAGATTACTATCCCCTAGAGATGTAGCAAGCCGATCTGCATGACGACTCGAGAAGAGGCAACCCTTAGATTCATGAGAGAATAGTACTTCATTAAAATCACCAAGAACAATCCATGGCCCGCAGAAAGACGAAGACTGAGTAACAAGATAATCCCAAAGCAGAACTCTGGTATTAAATTGAGGACTACCATAGATACCACTGCACCTCCAAATCACATTATTTACTTGAACCTCAACTGTAACACACTGATTGAAAGCATCAACCCATTTGCAGTGAACACCCTGCATTGCAGAAAGGAACCAGATACCCCCCTTATGTCCTGACGCCTCCACTATACCAATAGGGTGATAACCAAGTCTTTCCCAGAACAGTTTCAAGTGTTGAAAAGGACAATGAGTTTCAACCACAATAAAAATTACAGGTTTAAATTTTCTAACCAGCTCTTTACAATTCACCCGGGCTAACTTATTAGAAGCACCTCTAATATTCCAAACTATTATATTTAAGCTATCCATAATATAAAATATAAAATTATAAAACAAGGAAATAAAAGTGCTTCACCAACCTCAAACCGAGGCTTGCCCAGCAGAAGTGACTCCCGTGACCTTTAGGTTTTCCGGATCTCCATGGAATGTCTCCTTATTCTCGCATACCGACGCAATAACAGCCGGCAATGCGCCTTCCTTCACAATGGAACTGCCACGGTAACATCCTCCTTCACGGTTGCAGGAAGACATGACGATGCTTCCACCACCGTGCCTCCATTCTTCTCAACTGGCGAGCTCTGTAGGGACCCCGACCTTGGTCGTTTCCGGAGAGAGGACCCGCAAGGCACTGGGGTGTGTCGGGTTGAGGAGATCGACGTCTCACCAACACGGAAAGTGCTGTGTCCGACCTTGACTCGTGACCCGACCCTGGCGCGATAAGAGCTGGATCCACTCGTGTGAGAGAGGTGGATGGTGGGCCTGATTACTCTATCCGAATCGGTTCTGGATTTAGTGCCTCTTTGGACCTTGTTAGATTGCTTCTGGCCCAGCTTGGTTTTACCTTTCCTCACAACTTGCTCCCAGCCTGGTTCATCATGCATGCAAGCCTCCTCAACATTATTTCCTTCCAAATTATTAGCCTCTATATCCTTTTGTAAACTCGGTGCAGGATTCTCGCCAGTAACGCCACCTACCACATCAGGTTCTACTTCATTTGAATTGTGAATTTTGGTCTCAGGATGTGGCACTGTCTTTGTACTGTCTCGTGGCTTGGTGGCATCGAAATCAGCACTCTTTCCTTCCCTAGAGTCTCTACCCAAGGCCATATCGTGACCATAACGTGCACAAGAGTTAGAAATTAAATTTAAACTTTCATACTCCACTACATGAGTTACGCCTTCCACAATGATATGCTTGATCACTGGCAGTCCTAAATTTATTTGAACACATACTCGGGCATATCGTCCTCTCTCAGCCAACTTAGTGGCTAAGTCCATTTTGATGGGAACTCCTATTGCAGAAGCAATACGCATCATGGCTTGTTCCTGATAGCACCAGATTGGAAGCCCCGAAATCCAACCCATACAAGTGTAGACCCGAAGGATTCCTCACATGGCCGAAAATCTATATCCCACGGTTTTACAGCAACATAGTGTCCCTCAATCAATCACGGGCCACCAAGCATGACCTTCTCACGATCTTCACCTGCATCAAATTTTACCATGAAGTACCCAATCCCCACATCAAGCAGATCAAAGCCACCTTTGATGCGCCAAACCATCCGAAGCTTGTGTGAAAGAGCTGTGTAACTATAATTTTTATCAAGAACCTTTATCACCAAAGCTTCTCGATAAGGCTCTGCCAAACAAAGCTTGGCTTCTTCAGTGAAGTTTATACATGGAGGTTGGGGATCGCCCTGCTTGCCCACCACTGTCGCTATACTATCCCCAGATAGAGATCCTGCAAGTGCAAAGGCTTTCGATTTCTCTGGACCAATGACTTTATCTCTAAAGGAGATCTTTGTAGACTTTGAAAAACCCTCCCGTGAAAAACCCTCCTTAGCACCGGATGCACCCCCACCCACACTCTCCCCCTTATCTCTTCCGACAGCATGGCCGCCATTCTCACTGTGTTTCACCCTCAAACACTCGTTCCCGCTCTCTCCTTCTCTCATTCTCTCTGAGTACGGAGTACGTACTCTTTCTCTTTGTGTTTCTAACGTTTAAATCGTCCTATTTGTATCCTTAATGTTTATAAAAGTAATTTAATGTTATTCTACTATCAATTATACTAACAAATCATATTATATTTTCAATTATTCTTACTTGGATGCATTCATTCTCAATTAGATTTCACTTGAATGTGTTCGATTTTAATATTATACCCTGTTTGTGTTTAGATTCAATTATGTTCTTAAAAAAGTGAATTATGTAAATGTTGTAGGAATTAGTTTCAACTTTTGATAAGCTATTTTTCGGAGTGGATCATCAATTCTATTCCGAACATTTGTATTCTAACTTCAAGAAGAGATTTTTAAAACTCAAACTAAAGCGTTCATGATGTGTAATTGACGGCAAGATAACATTAAATCACTTTTACAAACGTTAGTGATACAAATAAGACGATTTAAACGTTAGGGACACAAATAAAATTTATCTCAAACGTTAAAGACAAAAACGATACTTTACTCTAGGTAATATCTTTTAAAATTAAAATATTTTATGTTATAGAACATAACTTGAAAGGCTTAATTATTAATAAAATTGTTATCATACCATAATTTCTATTTTTAATTAAAAAGTAAAATAATTAATATTTAATTTAAATATATAAAAAAAATTTAAATATTTAAAATTTAGTATAAAAAATAAACTCTGCAAAAATTCAACAATAAATAATAATAAACACTGTAGAACTGGTATGGTATATACCTATGATCTATCCCTAATATGTTCCAACACACCCTCCAAGAAGAGAGGTATGGAAACGGCAATCTTCCCTGTGGTACCCTTTTATCTATGAGCATACCAAGGCGAATAGCAGTGGCATATTCCCCCTCAACCAAGGGCATAATAGTCCATACACATAGTCCCTCTTAACAACGTTAACGTCATTTCCCTTTCCCAAACGCAACGTTGACAGTGAAACAAAATCGATCATGTGCAAACTTTGAAAAACCCCACCGTCACAAAAACAAATGCACTGGTAGGCGCAGTTTCTTGCTTCTCCCACTTTCTCTCTCGAATTTCATCTTTCTCTCTTCACCCAAACATGTCTGAAGCTTTGATCAATGGCTTGGCTGGTGCTGGTGGAGGGATCATAGCTCAGCTCATCACATACCCTCTTCAAACTGTACCAACTTCCTTCCAACAAATTTTCACTCTTTTCTCAATTGGGTGTTCCATTTTGTTAAAAAAATTGGAAAATTTTAACTTCTTATATGGTGATCTGTATACGCAGGTAAACACTCGTCAGCAAACAGAGCGTGATCCGAAGAAGGATAAGACCAAAAGCATAGGAACTCTCCAGCAAATGTGCCAGGTTCTTTTTCTTATTGTTTTTTGAATCAGGGATCATGTGATTGGCTAGCTGAATTTTGTTTGTTTTGGTTATTGATGTAAGAAAAGTCCAAACTGTTTGTTGGGTTTTGGAATAAAATAAAGATGTGATCTAAGCCTAATGTTATGTACTTGTGTCGTTTTATAACTCGTAAGTTCTTTATATTTTGGATTTAAATTTGAGGTTATCAAATTTCTAGAGTTGAGTTTTACAGTTTAATGTTATAAGCTCTAGGATTTTTGGTGAACACTTGAATATGATAAAGATAAACTTGTTTGATATTATGACAAAATAAATTATGCAGTCATCTAGTAATGTATGACCAAGTCTTTGATTCTTACCACAATTACCTTGAATGGCACGGGAAAGAAAGAAATGCACATGATTTTTGGTAGTTTAAAACATTTTACAGTAACCATGTATCAAAATTTAATTTCTTTTTAATTTTTTAATTCATATTTTAATTATAAGTGATAATAGTTATTGAAAAATATTGTAGGTTGTGAAACATGAGGGGTGGGAGCGGTTGTATGGAGGTTTGATGCCATCTCTAGTGGGTACAGCTGCATCTCAGGTTTGTGAATGCTGCACTTTGTGCCAGAAGCTTCTTCATAACTTTGTGATCTTATATTTTAATGTTGAAGCAGTGGGAAAACTATAACTGTACATCACTTGTTTCTGATTTGTGTATCGAAGTTTTAATGACATCATCGCAATGTACACTTTATTATAATAGCTACCAGTGTTAAGAGTTTCAAGTAAAGCTTGAAGACTGTTCTTGTTGAAATTGAATAAGTTTAATGAGAGAATGACTTGGAAATAGCAAGAAGCTAGTTTCTTATTCACCTGAATCACCTCTGAGATAATACTTTGATAAAGACTTCTTTGTTTAATGTTGTATGATTTATAGTGTAACTCTTTTCTATAAAAAATGGTTAATATTTTCCAGCAATATATTTTCTGGACACCTGTTCAATGTTTTGATTTAGATTTCCCCATTTTTTAATTATGACAACAATTTTATGATACAGGGTGTTTATTATTATTTCTATCAAATATTCAGGAACAAAGCCGAAGTGGCTGCACTAGAACAGAAAAGGCTAGGCATTGGCGATGGATCAGTTGGGATGTTCTCCTCACTTATTGTTGCTGCTTTCTCCGGGTAATTTTAATTTACTTTGCCAAAAGATCTCCTATGAAAATTGGTCAAATGGAATAACAGATTATGTAATCAATTCATTCCTCTTGTAGGTGTGTTAATGTGCTATTGACAAATCCCATATGGGTAGTTGTTACGCGCATGCAGGTAATTCACTAGTCGATAGTCAATTCCATTCACTTTTCTCATTGCATCCCCTTTCCTTGTTCTCTTTGCTTTCCTTTTCCTGTCTCTTTGTTGTTCTGATTAAGCGCTGAACGTCAAATTGAAACATGATACTATTTTACTTCTGTAAGAAGGATAATGTTTCTTTCTTTGATTTTAGAATTTGCTTAATTGAAAATAGAATGATTCATGAACCTTTATGCTTGTCTCTTTACTTCCTTTCTTACTCACAAAAATATTTTTTGCATGTAGACGCACAGAAAAGAGTCAAGCAGAACTCCGCCTGGTGATGTGTTGTTAAATGCTACTGAACAAGCATTACTTCCCGCAGTTGAGCCTCTTGCTTATGGAACTAGCGATGTGGTAGGTAAAGTCCATCTTTATGGATAGCCTCTCTTCTTATCTTTTATCCTTATTATATAAGTACCAATCACATGGCGTTGTTTGATCTATGTAGCTGAACTCACTTAGTGAGATAAGACTTTGTTGTTATATAAGTACAACTCAGATGATGCCTTCGGTAGCTATTTAGGGAAGTTATGTAAATTGATTGTTATTCTGTGTTAAGCTATCCATATGCAAGAAACTTTCTGGCAAACTAATCCCATAGTTTGGAACTTTAGATTAGTATGGTAAATTTCGTTTGATACTTGCTCCAATTAAAAGAAATTATCTGAAACTTTTTGTTTCATAATTATAATGGTTTTCCTCTATCATTTAGCGAGTTTCAGTGCAGTACTAAAGTCTGTCTTCGTGTCTCATGAACTGAGATGATCCTTTAGATTTTGCAATAATTTCAATCTGACTAAGATCATAAACTTTCATGTAGTGCTTCCTTTTATGTGTATTATACCATTATGGTAATGTAATTCATATTTCCAGATTCAAGAAGTCTACGGTGAAGCCGGAGTTTGGGGGTTTTGGAAAGGTGTATTACCGACATTGATCATGGTACGTTGGAAATGAATCCATTTCTCACTATGGGAGTTTTACTGAATTGGTTGTTTTGTATCTCAGGTAAGCAACCCTTCTATACAGTTCATGCTGTATGAAACCATGTTGCTGAAGTTAAAAAGAAGACGTAGCCAAAGTAAGAAGGGCAACAATGGAGTATCTGCATTGGAGGTATTTTTCTCATTTAAATTCACTAAGGGAAAATGGTATGTGAATGATGTCATTGACAGTTATGTTTTTTATTAGTTGTTTCAAACATTGTTGGACTAAGTTTACCGAATGTAACTAGGTATTTCTTCTTGGAGCTTTGGCTAAGCTTGGAGCTACTATTGTGACATATCCTCTTCTAGTTGTGAAGGTATATCCCAGCTTTCGCTATATATCATGGGATTATAATCTTAGCAGAATAAAAACAATAACAAGAAATTAAATATAATATTAATTAGAAACATAAACAAGGGTTGAAACTAGAATGGGCGATGGACGTTTTTTCTGGCAGATAATGCCAACATAAACAATCACCCGTGATTCTTAATAGTGGTGTCTGATTTCGGTTAAATTATACGATAATTGTTCTTATACTCACTACTAGTCAATGTCTTACTTATTCTTAAATTCATTGCATGATCATATATTTTGTATCGTTGTTGTTTGTGTCCATGGTGACGGTATGTATAAGAATAATGAGGAAAGCTGAGAAGAATAAAAGAGGATTTGCATCTAAAATGCTTCTTTTCGATATTTCTCATTTGTTATTCTCTATTGCAGGCAAGGCTGCAAGCTAGACAGGTCCGAAATGGAGACAAGAGACACCATTATAAAGGTTTAAGTCATGACTATCGCATTTTTACTCTTTGTTTCGCACCGTGCCTGAGCTGTTTCAGCCAGTTTAAGTTAAATCAGATGGAAAACACACCCGGATTTGTGTTTTTGTTTACTTGCTTATCTATTTTATTGAACTCCTCTTAATTTGCATGTTCTTGAAACTCAGGTACATTGGATGCCATTATCAAGATGATCCAGTATGAAGGGTTTTACGGATTTTACAAAGGCATGGGAACTAAGATTGTTCAAAGTGTGCTAGCTGCTGCTGTTTTGTTCATGGTGAAGGAAGAACTAGTTAAACAAATTCGTTTCTTGCTCACTAAGAATGCCTCCAACTCTGTAAAACCAAAGCTTGTTTGATTGGAGATCACTACTAATTTCATTTTTTTATCTAGGTTGAATATTCTATTCAGTTGTCATATTCATTCAAAAATGATAGGAAATATTAAATATCTTATGGCATTGGAAAGCTTGTAAGTTGTAACTTATTGAACAGGAGATTAAAATGTGGCATGTTTAAAAATTACATGCCAGAATATTACTTGCCTATTAAGAACACGTAGAATTGTAGATTATGCAGAACAGGAATTTGGAAAATTTGTAAGCTACTTCTAAGCAGAAAACATTGCAGCTCAGGGAGTGGTGTTGGTGAAAGGAAATAGATTTTCTCCATTTTTTTTAACACTTAAGAGAATAAAGTGTGATTTCTCACCTTTAATTTTATAAGTGGGACAAAAGATAAATAGAAGAGAGAGAGTAATAAAGAGTGAGATTAAACACTGAATACTATTCAGATTTTTTTCTACTAAAGAAGATTCACTCCTTTGGTGAAATGATGGATATGATTGGTTTTTTTGTTATAGCAAGCACCTACTCAACAACCATCAAAATTTCCTTCTATAAAAAATAAAAAATAAAAATAAACCCATCAAAATTTTCTATACTTTGGATATGCCTTTTTGTGCTGTGTAACATTATTCTTTTATAATACACTAATGAATTATTGGCTCTTTGAAAAAATAATTGTAATGAACTTATAGATCCTTGAAAAATAATATCAAATAATTAACTGAATTTATACTCCTTAAGAAATTGAGATGTTGGACACGATTGATTCTTCTGTCAAATCTACTATTGCAACTTTTTTCCATCGCTTTGTATTTTTTCCATCAGGATCCGTAAGTTCAAAACAATTTTTTTTCAAGAATTTACTTACTGCTTTATCTTTTTATGGATCTATAAGGCTGTTGCAATATTTCTCAAGGACCTCCTTGTTTTATTGATTTTTTATTTAAAAAAGGATCATGTGAAAATATTTAAACCTGAGATTCTTATTTTTATCTAATCAAGTGAATTATTTTTTTTTTTACTGAACATAGGGAGGCTCAAACTCGCGACCCCTTTAATGAGTATAGGAAAATTATGCCATTTGAGCTCTAATTCATTGGCGAATGAATTACTATTTTAACATTTAAAGAATTCAAATTTTGATAAAATATTCATGAATATAAGAAAGAAAACCCAAAACCCTTGAAAAATCACAAAGTTTGACAAAATTTACTAAACGTCCTCCTTTGTCCCAAAAGGCCAAAAGCCAAAATCCCAAAATTTAGACAAAATACAATCTGGTGAAACTTGGCAAACTTTTGAGCCAGTGTGTTTTTTTGCCCCTTCATTTATGAACTTTTTATTGCAATAAAATATTTTAAATGCTAAATAATAGTTTAATTTAGATAAATACTAATGTATTTTTGAAAAAATAAAAATAAAAAGTGCAGTACATTTTAGAAAATAACAAACTATTAGAATTAATTTTCTATTAATTTTAATTTTTTGTCTTTCTTTTTTGTAAAAAATCATAGTATTCCATTTAAAATTTTTTAAAAAAGATTTAATTTAATTAATACTTTTTTAAATCTTGAAAAATATATTAAAATAGAGAATTAAATTTGGTCAAATTAATAAGAAGCGTAATTCTCTTTACTTACTCAAAAGACAATAATAAAGTCCCCATATTGTCTATTTTCTATTAATTGTAATTTTTAATTAGGGCAATTTACAGAAATAAATAAAGTGGGAGAATTATTTACGTAAATGTGCAAATCTGTTTGTTGTTACGATTTTGTGCAAAATTGAATATTATGTAAACCGTGGCAACCCACCACGGTTTCAAAACAAACATAAACTGTGGGAGGTCACCACGGTTTATGAACAAATTGTGTTGCATGTAAACCGTGGGAGGTCACCACGGTTTACGTATGAAAAAGTGTGTGCATAAACCGTGGTGAGTCACCACGGTTTATGAGGAAGCAATTTTGAAAAAGTGTGCAAATAAACCCTAATTACGTTATGTTAATGTGCATGATTGTTAGTGTTATATTTCAGAGTTACTGCTAAATATTATTTATCTTTTGAGTATGTAGTGAGTGCCTGATTCAGAGTAATTCATCTGTTCATGTATGGTATATATTATAATGCACATTATCAAAGATATCTAAAGAGGTTTAATGAAACTGATAATTTAAAACGACGTTATTATACAAACAGATTTCGTTGTTGATGAAACAAGTTGAAAGTGACATATTTAACCAACGACGCATTACTAAGATTACTTAGAGCAAGAAACAAATAAAACAGCATAGACGAGGGTTACACAACATGGGATCTAAGCATCCCCTCCACCACTTTGTGATCGCTGCTGACAGTTCCTTCGCGTATGCCCAGGCTGACGGCATAACCCACAACGCTTCGGCTGATTCTGTTGAGACTGATCCATGCTTCCTCGGATCCTGGTTGACTTTGGACGACCTTCCTTTGCCCGCCGCAGATTAGGGTCAGGAATAATGGTCGGGCCACCATATGGAGGCCACAGGCCTTCAGGAATAGGTGGGAGAAACCCATGATTGTAAACGTTGAACACCTCAGTCATACGATACACCTCATGAACATATGACGCCCAGTTTAACCGGGAGTAGGCGCAACAGGCAATGGCGTGGCAACATGGATAATGCAGCGCCTGGAAGTGCCCACAATCGCATCGGTGATCTTTAAGGGAAACTCTGTAGCTACCAAGAGAGAACGTCCCCGTTGGTGTTGTCTCAGCCACGATGTACTCTAGTTGGTGCCTGTCGTATAATGTCACAGTAAAGCACCTGGAGTCTCTAAGGTTCCGATCAATAGCCTTGACCAACGCCTGACAGAATTCATGGCCGGCTCCGAGTTGTGCCTCTGCTGTCTGTCCCCGGACTACAAATAGCTGTGCAAGCCTCCCGTAGGTTGACTTAACCAATGATGTGACAAGGAGGTTGCGAGTTCCCTTTAGCACGGAGTTCACACATTCACTGATGTTTGTGGTCATGTGCCCGAACCGTCGACCAGCATCCTCATGTTGGGTCCATTTGTCATACTCCATACGGTTGGCCCAGTCACACATTGCTGGATTCTCAGTCCGCATGATGTCGAACCAGTAGTAAAACTCACCCTCAGTCTTGGCGTAGGCAGCATTGACCAGTAACCTCCTTGAGTCCTTACCTTTGAACGTTAGGGCGAAATTGGCGGCCACATGCCTTATACAGTAGGCCCGGAATGCACGAGGAGGCAGCCATCCATTCTCAGGTGCCTCAAGGGCCGCCTTGATCCCATTATGCCTGTCTGAGATAACTAGGATACCCTCCTGAGGAGTCACATGCTCTCGTAGGTTTGACAAGAAGAATGACCACGACTCTGCATTTTCCCCTCTACAAGGGCGAATGCTACCGGGAGGATGTTCGAGTTTCCGTCCTGAGCTATAGCCAACAGGAGCGTCCCTCCATACTTCCCATACAAGTGGGTACCATCAATACTGACGAGTGGCTTGCAATGCCGGAAAGTCTCGATACAGGGTGGAAATGTCCAGAAAAGTCGGTGAAAGTACACCCTCGACTCATCAACAGCACCACCAATCTGAACCGGAGACGTCTTCAGCACCGTGATTGTTCCCGGCATTGTTGCCTGGATCCCTAGCATCCAACGGGGCAGTTCCGCGTAAGACTCTTCCCAATCTCCATATATTTCTGCCACAGCCTTCTGCTTAGCCAACCAGACCTTCCTGTAACTAGGCCTGAAACCGTAATCAGCTTCTGTCGCTTCTTGAAGTACCTTTACCGTAACCGCAGCATCAGCCCTAACCATAGGAAGAATCCTCGCACATATAACGTTATAATCCAGCTGACGGTGATCACTTGATATAGAAGTTGCGAGGCACGTGTGTGGCCCGTTGTACCTCCTAACCTCCCAAGTTCCCTTTCGTGCACGAAGCGCTACACGAATCAACCAAGTGCAACCCTTGCCGAATTGCTTGCATTTTCCATGATACTTCAAATGATCCGATTCGATGACTCTGTACTCAACACCTCGCCGGATGCTATAGTCCTTCACACTGAGCACAGCTTCATCTTTACTCTGAAAAGATTGCCCAATCTCAAATTCTGTAGAAGATCTACCGACTATGTTACCACTGTCTTCCTGTTGACGAAGAGCTTCCAAGTTTAGTGTCGAGAAGTGTGGAGGGTATTGATGAGAAGCAGAACTTGAAGGCCGATGTTGCGCATCTGGATCGCCGCCTCTGTTTTCGTCGCTGTCACCATCGATATCAACAGGCTCCTCTTCAGATTCATCGTCACGCATTGCATTCTCTATATGATCAGGTCCACCAAAGTCTTCGAGATAAGGCACAATACCACCACCGGTGCCCACGACGTTGGCAGGCTCAACGACTGCTACAGGCTCGAAAGGGACAGAACCAACAACCTCCGTTTGTTGTAAGTCAGCCGCAAAAGAAGGTGATTGAACCGGCGGAAGACGCGGTCTGACCGGAGGCATCGAACTAGATGCACCACCAGCGGAAGCTACGCAAGGAACTGGAGCGGATGCCCCAGAACTATCGACACCAACCTCCAACTTCGCAAACAACTCATGGATTCTGATCTCCGGAAAACTCCTTACACAGTAGAACAGAACCCTAATATCTTCATCAGACTTAACCGCAAAGGTTTCGTACTGAACACCGGTCGAGACAACCGCCATTGGAATCTTGTAGAATAGTTTCTTCACCCACTTGGAACCCAACACGCCAAGCTTCTCCAAGATGCTGGTCTTCAAGTCCGACAAACTCATAGACGAACTGATAAACATACTTAGTGGTTCTCTGTCGGTGAACTTCACACCATGGCTTTTGCTTTTTTTTATTTTTCCAGAGCAATGCACCAGAGCAAGAAAGCTCTCTTCCTCACTAGCCATTGTGAGAATGATCTCTTCTGGTGCTTGAATCACCCACATATATATAGATTTTTCGTCAAAGTAAACCGTGGCAACCCACCACGTTTTCTAGCTCCTCATAAACCGTGGTGACTCACCACGGTTTATGCACACACTTTTTCATACGTAAACCGTGGTGACCTCCCACGGTTTACATGCAACACAATTTGTTCATAAACCGTGGTGACCTCCCACGGTTTATGTTTGTTTTGAAACCGTGGTGGGTTGCCACGGTTTACATAATATTCAATTTTGCACAAAATCGTAACAACAAACAGATTTGCACATTTACGTAAATAATTCTCCCACTTTATTTATTTCTGTAAATTGCCCTTTTAATTAAGACCCAAAAAATCATTAAGAAAATAAATAAATAGAAAATGAAACCAGGCGCAGCTTTAGCGAGTGGTAGTAGCCACTAGACACTACAAGCAACACTTCTAAGTTATTACAGAACCCTCAAAACTGAAGAGTGTTGAATTTGAAACTTGAAAACGCTGAGATTCATCGTCTCCGGGTCAAGCCAAGTCTTCGATACACAACCCAACAAAACAATTCAGATTCGAACAAAAAATGGCCTCTAAATCTGCCAAGAAAGCCAATCTCTTAGATCACCACTCCATCAAGCACATCCTTGACGAGTCCGTTTCCGAGGTACTCACTCACTCTTGAACCCTAATCCCCTTTCGATCTTCTCTAATTTCGACCATTTTATTCTCGTTTCAAATTGAAATTGTTTCAATTGGTTAATTGAGCCTGAATACCTCGAATTTCTTAGGTTGTGACGAGTCGTGGATACGTGGAAGACGTGAGATTGAGCAACGTGAGGCTCCTAGTTGGAACCATAATCATCGTCATTGCTCTCTTCGCTCAGTTTTATAAGAAGAAGTTCCCTGAGAACAGGGATTTCCTCATTGCCTGCATCGGATTATATCCTTTTTTTTTGTGTAAACAACAAAAATTATGCATATATCTGTTTGATGAAATTACTGTGAGGGAAAATTTAGCTTCGTTTTGGTTTAGGGTTTGATCTGCACAGTCAAATTGATGATGAAATTTCCAAAGTTTAGGGCATTTGGATTTGGTTATTTTTTTTTTTTATCTTGGTCGGGTTGAGGTAATGGCTAATGAAATATATGGGATTGATCTTTTTTAATGGCGTGGGATGCAGGAATTGTTTCAATCTGGAAGTTTCTTAGGTTCCTCTTTACATGACTTTGATGCTTTATTACGGGAGAAAAGGAAATTTTTTTTTGTTGGTGTGTGTATTATGTATATTTACTTCTAATTCATTCAACGCCAGTGTAGTTGTTTGATCTTTAACTCCTGTGCACGTATGTAGTCTTCAATGGGTTGTTGCAGCTGATCATATACACCAAGGAGAAGGATGCCATTCTGTTTACCTATCCTCCAGCTGTAAGTGTCTGTTAACCTGTATATAAGATCATGTTTTTGATTTTGTTGCTTTGTGTGTATGTGGAGGATAGGTGTTGTGCTTTATTGAGACTGGCTTAGAATACATAAAACTCATACTGCTTTAGTATTTCACTCCTTTGTATAATGTTTATTGCGGTCTTCTAGAATGTGTGCCAATTTTTTATGACCCATTGATTTCAGTTTATGAAGGTTATACATACACTTGATTGTACATCTTTTAGATTTATGTTCAAATGGAATAGATGAAAGTTGTTGAAATTCTGTAGCTCCTTGTTTTGAGATTTGATTAAACATTTGTTGTGTTGTTTTTTCTGTGTCATTGTGTGTGAGAGAATCAAAGAAGGACCTTTTTTGGGGAGGGGTTTAGCTATTTTCTTCTTAATTATGTTCTGATAAAGCAATAATGTTGATTGTTCATTCTGGTTTGGTATACTATGATACACACCATGTCATGCTCATTACACACACACACACATTCCCCACCCCCATGTACTAGTCTCTTTAAATGGTTGATATGCACCTTTGATTATGCATTGTAATGATTGATCTTTCTACTTCTGTGTAACTGGGTGGCATTAATGTGTCTTTGGTTTGGAACTTGGAAATTTAACCTGGATAGTACCTATATCATTGTTGTTCTAAACTTGGAATACAAATTATATGGATTTTAAGTTGATATGACTGTGCTAAGCTGTTTGGGTTTTAGTTGCTTTCAGTCTTAAAATGAATATTGAATTTGATTTATTCATTTGTCATAAGTGATTTAAAGGGGGTTAACCATGATATCTGATTAGAAGTTTAAACAACTCTTTAAAATGATGCAAGCTGGTGGTTGCTGGAATGCTCGGTCAAATATATTTTTCATTCATCTAGACAATCTTGATCTGTCTTTAAATGCTGTTAACAAATCAAGTACATCCTTGGTACTTTTTAGCAGAAGCCTAGGACATCTTCAACTTGAATTATGAATTTATTATCTTGTATTCCAACATGGATGCAATTCCTCTTTTACAGGGGTCCTTTACCAGTACCGGTTTGGTAGTTTCCTCCAAGTTGCCTCGATTTTCGGACATGTACACCCTCACCATAGCAAGTGCAGATCCAAAATCAGTTTCTGCACAGGAACCAGTCCATTTGACCAAGAGTGTTACTCAGTGGTCTCTCTCTCCCCCCTTAACTTAGTAGGCATTGACAGCATCTATTGCCTTGCTTTCTGCAGATTAAGATGCATTTATTATTTCTTTTGCTTTAATTGCAGGTTCACGAAGGATGGAGTCTTGGTTGAGGGCCTCTTCTGGAAGGATGTTGAATCTTTAATAGACCAATATACCAAAGAACCAAAGAAGAGCAAGTAATTCGAGTTCGTTATGGAGGAGGGTAAAAGAAAAAACCATATCTGGATCTGGTTTATAATTCTATACATTTTTAATATTTAGGATGGAAATGAGGGGATAAAACAGTCACCAGCTTTAGAACACATTCATTCCCATATTGCATCTGGTTATCTGGTAGAGGGAGATTGAACTTAGATTTTTATTTATTTTCCTAAAATCCATTTACTTTTAGCTCTTTGGACAAAGATACTCCTCACCTTGGATCAATAAAGTTAAAAGTGCGACCCATCTTCATTTTATTGATCCAACATCCAAGGGTAATGCTTGTTGTTTTACCCTCCAAAGTAATAACCTTATTTCAATTATTCAAATCTATTTTCTTGATTGGACATGAACAACTATTTCTATCTAGGGTTCCGATTATAGTGCTTGCCCATGTTAAACACAACTTTTATGTTCTTTTGAGTAACTGATGAAGGACCACAACCCAAAGGAGAAGAAAATGCAAGTTATATGCCTATAAAGAGTTTACTAACACTCATGGTATGCCCACTATCCCGCAGCAAACAACCCTTAACAGCTATTAAATGGAGTGGATCCTTGCTTCGTGGGTCCACATCCAAAACTCAGCAACAAAATAACGCCGTTGGATAATACTTCCTAAACTCATGTTTCATTTTTCAATAACGCATACTAATGATGTGGTATGGTATTAGGTTATCCCTTTTCCTCTAATTCGATCAAAAGTGATGCCATTACTGCTTCCCAATCCAAACAAACGTAATGACTCGGGATTCTTTACTCAAATAAATTCTATTCAAATTATGTTGCTTTACAAGTTGAGGGCTGGAGGACACTAGATAGAGCTAAACCTTTTTCTTAAGGGAAAAGAATAGGAATAACATAAACATAGTTTAATGCAAGTAGAATATTCAATGATATATATTTGTAAGATAATATAACAATTTTCTTAAAATGCAAAATGCCATGTAATAGAAGTAGTAGACTAGTAGTCGAGTCCTCGAGGGACCTACCAAGAAATATGTCTGTGAAAGCGGGGCCCTTATACGGAGATAAATAAAAAACAACTGAGAGTGAGAACCACAACAATTATTGAACCCAACAACGGTGGACCCCTAATCCCTTGTCACTCCACCCATCATCCAAAATTAAATTCTTCCTAATCAATGATAAATTATCCTAGACTCTTTGTAGATTAGATTTGGTTGATTAGTTTATGCGTCTATATAAGAATCTAATTTTTATTTTTGGTCAGATGGATGGGACAATCTCTAATCTTAGATATCACAACATATTTATACTATATATTTATCTACATAATACTAAAAGATTTATATTTAATATTTGGTGTATTTGTCAAAATTTAAATTCAAATATAATATATTAAGAGACATATGATTTTACCAATTAAGTTAAGTCTTAGCTGCAAAAATTTAATATTTGAAGTTTACTATATACATACGATATATTCATAAATGCTTTTAAAATGAGAAGATTTTGTCTTATCAATTTTTTATTTTAGAATAACTTATATAAAAAGACATATATTTGAC
The DNA here is from genome assembly GCF_014773155.1 of Arachis stenosperma. Taxonomy (NCBI): domain Eukaryota; kingdom Viridiplantae; phylum Streptophyta; class Magnoliopsida; order Fabales; family Fabaceae; genus Arachis; species Arachis stenosperma. The sequence goes on from NC_080383.1 coordinate 14,528,593, forward strand.
TATTAATTTTTTGTTTTTTTAAATGATTCATTTGCCACAAAATTATCGTAATACTTCGATAAACGATCTTATTAAAAAGAATAGAACATCTCTCTTATTTTTAAAACTAATGGTAATGAGCATAAAAATAGAACACAATAATAAGGAAATTTTAATAATTAAAATTACTTTTTAAATAATCTGTCTAAACAATAACTTATATATCTTAAAATATTAAAAGTATAACACTATAACGCATATATACGCAAGGTGAGGATAACTGTATTTTTCTTGGTCGTTGTTGTTAAATTACAAAATTAAAATTAAAATATATACAAAAAGAATCTCCTCCTATGAAAGGCAGTGAGCCCTACCTGCAACAGGGTGCCCATCAGTATCATCGTCTTTACTCGACGCTGTCGTTTTCAGAAACCTAATCACGGACTCAGAGTCGGCCAAGATCCTACGTGGCACCGCCTTTCTTCCACAAACAGGACCACAGTGCTGACGTGGATCTAGTGAACCCCACCAACTTACATCTTCCGGATCTCAAGACGAGTCTCCAAAACCCCATTTTACAATTCGATTTGACGTCCGCATACGTCACCCACACGCGCCTACTACTATTTATGGAACAACCCTGCGTTTTCACACCCCTCTATTTTGATTCCTATCATTGCATACCACCACCACAACCAGCTGCTCAGGAGATATTATCTCTCTCTCTAGAAACCGTTTTCTTCCTCCCCTCACTTTCTCTCTCTAAAATCGGTTACCAATTTCAATCGGCCAGTTCAGGCATTCAATTCCGATCTCGCACCGGAAGCTAGGGTTTCCGTTTTCGGATTTCTATCTGCTTTTGCTTCTCCGATTTGATTTCATATTTTCGTTGAAGTTTTGTTATGTCGAACAGAAGAGGACGAGATTCGCTTAACGGCGGCTTGGATCCATCGTCTAACGGCGGCTTGGATCCATCGTCTAACGGCGATGATTTCGACGATTCTTCGTCCGTTAATAGTGGATCCAGCTCGAGTCAGTCTTTTTCGGAAGAGAACGGCGGTTCGAGAAGCGATTCTGGTCTCACCGAGAGGCTGGCGGAGATTCTCGTCGAGGAAGGTGACGGCGATCTGTTGATTCAGCAGAGCAACCGTGAGGATCGATTGCTGCAGTGGCTGCAGGCTCTTGACATGCAAGTCATGGGAGCGTGCCGCGCCGACGAGAGGATGAAGCCTTTGCTGAAGATGAACGCTGCGTGTGGTGTCGCCGAAGATCATCTGCTGACTCAATTGAGTCAGGTATGCTTTGTTCTCGATGATTTTGTTGATATTTTTTAGCACCGTTTGATGAGTGGTGTATCCTTCATTGTATGGTTGTGACGATTGTGATAATTGTCTTGGTGGTAATGCTTTCTTTTATGTTTCACTGAGGATTTAATTTATTTCTTTCTATTTTCTTCTTGTTGCAGCATTTCGAGCCATCGGAGGTTGGAATGCTAGCCAGATGCTTCTGCGTGCCACTTGTTTCGGTCCGCGTTGGGAAGATTAACAAGGAAGGCACACGATTATGTCCAACTGCTATTAGGTATTGTCATTTTAAAGTTTTGCGGAACCCTAACTATTTTTTCCCCCCATTGACGGGCAAATATTTTTCAAACTTCTATTGTGCATCTTTTTTCCTCTCCATTTTCCTACAAAACTTGTTTATATAATGCAATCCATTGGATAAGATAAGGCGCAAACGCCTAACTATAAATCCTGCGTTTATTGTTGTGTAAAGTAGTTTGAATTTGTGTTTGTTTTCCATCTCTGTCCCCCCTTCTTTTTTTTTCCCTCTCCCGTTTATTAGGTTGTTAAGTGTCTACAATTCATCTTTTTCTTTCCTTAATAATTTTTTTCAGATAAACAAATTTGGTGTTTGTTCGTCTCTGTATGCTTAAAGGTTGTGTTTATGTTGTTCTTCTTATTTGTCATGCATGTGTCTCTGCATTTCCTTATAGATCATTGCAACATTGTTTTTTTTTTTTTGGGTAACTGTTAGGTGTTCTATTTCTTGGTGACCAGTTTCAGTCTCATTGTAGTGAGGCTGTTTTACATGTACATTTCTTGACCTTTATCAAGTGAGGCTAGTTTATTTCATCAGTTCCAACTTCTACATAATCGAAAGTATAGTGTGTCTAATTGATTGATTGATTAGCACACATACATCTTTGACTTATCTGCCTCTACTCCAGTGAAGTTGAAACGTTTTTTCTATCCTGAAAATAAAATGGTTCAGCTGCCGTTTCTTTTAAGTCTTTCTAATGGGCAAGCTCTTGCTCCCATTTCTTTTAGGCTGGTCTACCCTTGCCTCTGTGGGAGCCATGTTGATGTGGCTTACCATCACTGCCCAAGGATAATCTAATTTGTGCCATGTGTTTAATGACAACTACAAAGTTCACAGCCACATTTATGGAAGCCAATGGGCAGAGTTCAGTTGTCAAACCTTCTGGTTGTGGGAGAAAAAGTGTTCATAAATGCATAGAATATTTTAGTGCTCTAAATATACTCAAGTCTTTGTAAATATGTGCAGTGGACTTCTGTACCGCGGCCTGAATATGGTGGCTTGATAGCACAAATCTTAATTTAACATACCTTGTATTTTAAAACCTATGGCTGTTAGTTGACTTATACTGGCACAGCCATTGATATAATTGTGCAGACATAAGTTTTTTTTAACTGTTCTGATTTTGTTGTTTGATTATTCTCTAATGTGATAATCTTCATGTGCATATTTAAATTCTCATTTATTTAGCTGTCTGATCCATTACAATATAATTAGTTTCTTTTGCTGTTGATACTCGTTGACATGGCTATTATAAAAATTGAAGTAGCATTCAAGTGTATTCTATACATGATTGATAACTTATCTGTTGTGTAGCAATCTAGCTTCCTGTAATATCTGTCTATCTGTTGGCAATAGTTGAAAATATTTGTTTGAGATGCTGTCTTTTCTTATATAAAATTTGCTCGTGAATATAGTTTTGCTAAAGTTTGCTTGATGTTTGGCGGTAAATGCTGGAGTCTATAGTCTAGTTTATTGATGGTAATATGTTCATTCTTCCAAGTAAAAATGTCTTTTGACTTGTAGGTAACTGGGCGTATTTATGATCTCTGAAATAAGAGGAAGTAAAGGTAGTTTCATGATCCTATATTATATATGTTGCTGCTGTTTAGCTTTTCAGACCTATAGGTTTGAATAACTTATGTGGGGATAAAGCAGACCAGTTAGATCACACTATTTTAGACCTATGATGTTTACTTGTCTATTAGTATGCTTAGCTTTGTTGTGAATTGATATTGTATTCTATGTTTACAGTGAGATGCTAAACATGTTCTCTTTTGTTTTTCTTTTCCTTTTTTCAAATTTTGCTTCTGTTGACTGCATATGCATAGAATTTCTTTTGATAATTATCTGAATTGACCATAGTTGATATGAATTTTATTTAGTATTTCTGATATATATATTCATACCATGTTTGATCAACTTATTCATGAAATAGAAAGTTATATTCTGTGTTAGGTTTATTTATAGTGGTGGGAAGGGTTCAGGGTGCTTGTAAGTTAGTATGATTTTACTTCTAACAAAAATGCCTAATTATGTGCATTTAATTGTAAATACTTCTCAGAGAAGATACCAAGGTTTTTCACCAACTATGAATTTGTCCCCAGTGTTTGATTGGCTATTGAAAACAATGTTGAATAGAACAACTTCGATGAATTTGTTTGGTGTATATTCTTGATACCATAAAAAGTAAGAACTAGAATTTCCATGTCTAGTGATGCAGACCATTATCTTGCTATGTGGTCTAAAACTCATGTTAACTGAAATAAGGTCTTCTTTTTCATTCAAATAACTAATAATAGTAATATAATAATAATTCCCAAACTAAGCTTGTAACTGTTGGAGATTCTGAATCCCAACATATTTGAGAAAGGGTGATACAATTGCCTGTTTGTTTAATTTCTTCACAGTTATCTTCTCAACTATCGACTAATAGGTCATCATGCTATATTGTTCTCAGGGGCAACCTGACACTTGTATTACTGCCAAGTTCTGATCTTCGCCTTTCCTTCATTGGGGATGATGGCAAAGTAGAGCGAATATTTACATTTTCCAATGAATTGCATTGCTCTGCAGTTCTTGTTGATGAAATCTCATCCGACCCTTCTGGTCGATCCTTCATTGTAAGAACTCCAGATAGTAGAACATTTTACTTCTGGTGCTCAGAGAAGTCTAAGCTTTTGGGAGTTGAGTTACTTGGAAAGGTAATTTTTGGCATGTATCTGTTTTGTGTTGTACATGGCATGAGACTAGATATAAAATTAATTCGGCGTACTTCCTATCTTCTGTTTTTTGGTGGTGTTCTAAAGATGTTTATTTCCTGCAATATATCAGATGAAGGATCTGCTAAAGAGGAAACCATCCATCGCTGAGTTGAGTGGCATTAGCAAGTCTCGGCTTGATTGCTTTGCAACTCAGCTTCGTGCATATCTTGTGGGGTCTGCAGAAAGTTCAATGTGTGCTTCCCCATGTGCTAACTCCACATCCAGCTGTAATTCAGCTGTTGAAAATTCACCCATCTCGACAAAATTTCCTCGATCTCGAAATGTTGGAGGTCAGGCAGGGAAGGGAGATAGCGCCGTTTATCAGAATATACTTAGTCCAAGGTCTAGTTCTTTCAAAGAGGCACCCCCAAGGATATCTCCCCACAGGATTGCTGCCAGGGAGAAAATTAAACGCCGAGGTGACAGCCATCAGTCATTTGTTGATAACTCGATAAATGATTCAACAAACAACTTGGATTTATCATCAACTTTGGATCATAACAAGGTTTCTGAAGTTGCGCATAGTTTAGCATATCCTTCCTCAAATTTTCTTGAATCACTAGGGAAGCTTGCTACTCCATCTAATGTTAGCATAGCAGGGAGAATCCCTCCCCTTGTGTCACCCCTTCTTTCTCCCTATTATTGCTGGTGTCCAGCTGGGATTTCAAGTATTCCATCACTTGGATCACTTCCACAATCCTCCGACTCATCTATTGACTCACCTTGTCCTTCAGGTGCCTCTCTGTTACCCAACACCCTGCCAGCCACCCTGTTGGAGCCTGTACAGCCTCTTGATATTAGTGCAACCATGGATTTTCCTCCATTTCTGCCTGATCCGTTGGTTAGAATGTCATTACCAACGTCTCAGCAGATTCCTACTTTCACACCGTTGATGTGTGATCCAATTGTACATGTTCCAGTAATTGATGTTTGCTCTTCAGGTCAGGGCTATCTTGTGAGTGCTGGCCCTGCTATGTCAACTAGCATCCCTCCATTGCATCCAAAGCTTGTGAACCCACTGATTCCTGAATCTGATTCTGTGGTGAAGGGTGCGAGAGAAACTCTAAGGTTGCTGATTAGTGGTTCAAACCAGAGTAACCAACAGGTTATTGGGGATCCTCTTCCAGCAATTTTAACTAATCCCAATGAAAAACCGAACAACCTACTTGTTGCCGGAAGCCGTGGTCTTTATACTGGTACCAGCGACATTGGTGTTATTGCAAACAGCATTGCTGCCATGGGATTAGCATCACTTACCGGAGTGTCCAAGGCAGTTGGGGAGAGTGCGTCAGATTTATGTGGCAAATACGGTATTTCCGATTTAGAGGTGAAGAATCCTAATGATGCAGGTGGTGGTTTTTCAGATGAAGAGGTGCCTTCTTTTGAACCGAAGCAGGAATAGTGATATAGATGCAACGATGTTTTCCTTGTAGATGTTGTCCATCAAATGTAGATAGTACCGTAGCCCTTCGGGATAGGTTTAAGTCCGTAATTTCACCATTGTTCAGCCTTGTTCCACCTGTTAGTCATGGCTTTATTAATTCTCTTAATTTGCAATCTGGGGAATGAGATTTTGCTTATACTGTATATGCGGGCCTTCCGTTCATGGCTTAATGCATTTTAGAGTTAGTGATTTAATTTAATGGAATGCGGTGGTATGCAAATTGCTTGTACCCGCTACTTCCCAATGGTTTTGGGGGGCTGGGGTGCGAGTATTGTCCGATCTAGGCTTGATGCACACTAAATATATTATGAAGTATTCGTAAAATTAAATACTAAGTAGTCTTAAAATCTTGAGAAATATTGTAATCTTGATGGTTAAATAACCACGGGGTGAGGTGCAAAACACAACCTGCTTCTGCAAGAATTATGATCTCCGGCGGCACTAGCAAATGTTGGTTGTTCAGTACAATTGGAGTTCTTAATTATAGATAATTTGATTTGACAATAGAGTTTATGTTTAAACAGATAGAAAAAGATTGTGGGCGTAAATAACTTTGTTAACAGGATGTGTAATTTAGAGTTGGCAACATGTACCTTACTCTGGGTATTTCTGATTGGATAGGATTGTTTATACGGCACTCTGAATAGAGTAGAGAGGGTATTGAACCCATGACTACTTGTAAAAATTCAAATTAACCTAAGCTAATCATTGAAATCATTAATTTAGTAAGTTTGTATTTTTATAAAGTTTACTTAAAATAAAAATAGAACTTAAAAACAAAATTTATATATCACAATTTGTCAATTTCACAAACTAGCAAGTGAATTCAGAAACCCTAAGTTGATTTCGCCGTTTCTCATATTTTTTTCATTTAAAAATCCTAAGTTCTTCTTTCCTTCGTCGCTGAACTCTAAGTTTTTCTTCCTTCTTTCATTGCTGCAATTCCTGCGGGCGTTGCTTCAACTCCCAGTATCGCTGCAACGTCTCCTCACTACTCTTCCTGTTCATTGCGCCGTTATTCTTCACCGCATCATTCTCTCTGTTTATGACATTCATTCTTCTCTCAACCACTGTTTCGTAATATGTATCAAATATGACATGATTGAATTTTATATTTGAAAAAATTTAATTTTTGTGTGGATAGGGTAGTGTTGAAAACTTTAAAGGGTGAGTAAGATTATGGTTGAGATATTGTTAACTCGAGTTAGAGTATAGTTTAAACGCTACCCTACCCATTACTAGTCCTAATTACTAGTCCTAATTTATGCATACCAAACGAAAATCAACTTATCTAATCATCCCGAAACTTGCAACATCTTGGTTTTCACCAGACATCCACACCGAATCAACATCAAACTAAGCCTTTGCCTTTCTCCAAATACAGATCTCCCCAGCTGCAACTTCACTCAATTGAGACCAAAATTTATCTCTAAACATAGGAGGAGATCGATGATGCAATACACGGGGCAGGGACGAATAGAATACATGTTCTGCTAAGCATGGTCATCATCATTGAACACACATGGATGCATGGGACGATATCAAACATGACAATTGACAATAGATACCAAGTTGCCAACAAAATTAATAGCCTATAAGCTTGCTTTATGGCCCGTAATATATTCATTAGCATTCATGTGTGGGAATTTTTTCAATCTAAAAATTATCTATGTTAAATCATTAAGAAAGAAAAATATTAGATGCGAAAGTGTATCTAAATTTATAAATATGAATCACGATCGGAAGAGTTTGGATTTTGTGGTTCTTTCGATCTTTCTCGACCAAAACCTATCCCTAGCGACTGAATTGTGACTCTTCTGATGGAGAAAGAGCGACAAAGGCGGTTTTGGTATATTGGAAACCGACACCCTGAAGGTCTATTTATATTTAAGCATGGTACCATTAAACTCTAAAGTCCAAATAAAATAGTATCTAAAGTCCAAAAGATAATATATTTAAAATCCAAAAGATAATTATCTAAAGAACAAAAGATAATATCTGATTTTATTTTCATTTAATTTCAAATCAAAAGTAATAATGATTTATTCAATTTAGCATTTATAATAATAAATAAGATCACTATTATAAAAGTCATTTAATTTAAAATAGCATAATTTGTGAGTATAATTAATATATGTATTGCACAGAAACAAATTAGAAAATTAAAATAATTTCCTAACACCACCAGCATAAAACAATTTCTCCACCACCACAAAATGTCAAAATGTGTATTATTGTTATTTATTTTTATAATTACGTCAACCTACTTTAAAAAATTCATATATTTAGTTGACATTATGATAACTTTACTTAATTTTTCTGAGTTATAAAAATAGAAGTTACTTCCTTTCATTTATTTTTTGAGGAGAAGAAACAGAGAATAAGACATAGTAAAAAAAAGTTCTTAATAAATGTAACAAGCTATATGAGTTGATAGAACCAATTCTATTAGTACCATAAAGACTCAGCATTCAAGATTATTAATTGTATAATTGAGGGGAAAGTAATCACTATCCGGATATCACAAATAAACAGATGTAAGTATAAAGGGGCCATCTAGTGTACAGATATGTCTGTACAGATTTTTGTCCTTTTGTGGCTGAAAAAAGCGTGTCATTAAAAATATTGCTTAAAGAGAAAGTGTTACTCTTAATCGTTAACTTGGCTCTGATACCAATTTTTAGATGTAATTTCTTTTTCAAAATTTCTATTAATTCTTCATATTTTGCTTCGAATAAATTTATAATTTGTATAGATTTGGTTGGTGGTACTTTATAGTTTACAATTTCATAAAAAGTATTGACAATTTCTACTATTACTAATTCTGATTTCATTTTTATAGTTTTTCAATCTTGTTTTAGTTTATAATATACTTTTTTGCATGGATTATTGTATATAAAATCTTTTATCTGTTTGTCTTTTTCTTTAATATAATTTTTTAAATCTTCAAAAACCTCTTTTATTTCTACACTTTCTGTTGTTTCTAAATATCTTTTTAATTTTTCAACTTCATTCTCCATTTTTTCTTTCAACAGCTTTAATTCTTTTAAGTCATAATATGGTTTTCCAGGCATTTATAAATTTTTTAAGTTTAGCTTCAACTTGTTTATATTTATTCTTATTTCTATCCTTTTTATTATAAGGTCATTAATTTCGAACTGAAGATTATTTAATTCCCTTTTATACTCCTTTATTTTACTTTTTAATTTTTTCGCCCTTTTCCTATTTATTTTATTTTCTGGTCTTTCAATCTTTGTATGCTTCATTATTTATCTTAAAATTTCTGCAAATTCTATCATTGATTCATCACTATTTTCTAGAGATTCTATTAATTTTTCTAGTTCTTCGACTTCTCTTTTTAACTTGTCATAAATTATTTTTAGAGCTTCAAATGTTCTTTGATTTATTTCAGAAAACTGTAAATAATTCAACCGATTTTCTCTTTCAAAGAGCTCTTGTTTCTTGTCTTGATAAGTTACATATATTTTTTCTTTATTTATTGTCATAATTTAATGTTTAGGGTTTCATTTAATTTTTCGACCTTTTTTGTTAATTCTTTTATTTCAGAATTTTCTTCTTTAATCTTTAACTTGGATAAACTTAAAGGGCTATTAATTTTAGATTCTCTTATTTGAAAATTTGATGAAACTAATTTTTCTGATAGTTCTTTTAATAATAGAACTGGGTTTTCAATAGCTTTATATTTTGGTATTTCTGTTTTTACAATTTTCTGAAATAATTCATCAAGATAAATTCTTTCTTTGTTTTTAAATATTATACTATGATGGCTCTTTGTTAAAGCATAATTTATTGCATATGTAATTGAAAAAGGTTCATCGTCTTGTTCCATTAGATTCTTTCTATGAAATTTATAAGCCAAACTTATAGATCTTCCAAGGTTTTCAGTTGATAAATGTATAGCATATCCAAGATGGGCATTGAATTTAACATTTACGTTTGCCAAGTTTCCATGAACAATTCCAATTATTTGATCTATTGGGTCATCAGTAATTCTTTTATCACAGATTGCTAAGCTTATTGGTGAATTAATTCCTTTCATATATGTAGATTTGATTAAGACTTGTATAGTACTAATATGAATCCATCCAATTTTAGATCTTTTTTGTTGATCCTTAATTTTCTCAATCTGTTTACTCAATTCTTCATCATTTATCAAAGCTATTTCAAGTTCTCCATTGGCGGATTTTATCTTTATAGGGGCTTCAAGTTGAATTTTTTCATAGTATATTATATTTTTTCTATTAAAAACTTCTTTTAAAAGATTTTGTTTATTGAAATTTTCATTTGATTTGAGATTTAATTCTGTTTTTAGAACAGCCTGTCTTTCATTATCTAATAAAGCAGTTAATCTATAATAATCAGATTCTTCTATTAATTCTAAGCTTTCTAAATAATTCATAACTAAGAAATTAGGATAAAGGCGTACCTTTCTGAAGAAAAACTTCCTTTATTTAGTATATTTTACATAAGATGTTTTTATCTCCAGAGGGGAGTTTAGAATTGGTTTTTCCTAATGGAATTCTTCTTCAAACTATAGAATCGCCTCGGCAGCTTCCTCCTTGCTCTCCTAGCATATGAGTACTCTTAGCCTCTTGCTTTCTATGGTTTGATCATTTCTACAATTGCCTAAGCAACCTATTTATAATGGTTGGGTCTGATGGACAATTCCCATCCTTACCCTTCTTATGACGTCATTGCTTACGTCATTGTTTATTATCTTGCACTAGCTACATTGTTGGTGCTCTATGACCTAAGCGCTTACGTCATTATGCAATAATGTTGAGAGATGCTTCAGATGTGCTGTCCTCCTCTTTCATTATGTGGCCTTCAGATGCGTTGTCTCCTTCTTTTATCATGTGGGTTGATTCCGTTTCATTATTGCTTTCTTCAGATAACTCTGAGACACATAGCTGGTACTTGTGGTCTTCTCTGTCTTTTATCAAATAGCAGAGATTCCTCTTTATCTCTTCGGGGAGCTTTTCTAAGAGTCCAGATAAGTTGTAGAATGCTGATTCAAATTCCACTAAGAATCTCATCTCTCTTTCTTCAATTTCATTCCTTTTACTGGACACAAGCAAAGTATTTCTGCTTTTATAATTGATTATTGTGTGAGATTCCCTTGTTATCTTTTGAGTTCTTTTGAAGACCCTTGCTAGTGTGCTGGCTAGTCTTCCTTCATGACTGTAGATTGTTAAATCTTGAACTTGATCAATTGGTTAAAAATTTCCTGGGAAGACGGACATGAAGATTACTTGATGTGCCGGAACCAAGCATTCTTCTTCTTCATTAAAAATAGGTTGACTATTCGTAAAATTTAGGGATATATCCCTTGGATTTACGTTGTCAATCATATTTTTAAATCTCTTTACTGCATCAGTGAATCCTGCAGGAAACTCACTAATAATTTTCAAGTCATTAAAAATTAAAATTGTATCAATTAATCCATACTGAAAAAACTGATAGGTGTCAGATGGGGAAGCATCTGGAAATATAACCAGCTTTGTTAGCTGTTCTTTGGCAATAGGATAATATCCCAAGATTGCCCTTTTTTCTTCAGTCCAATTTAGGACTATGTTAAGGGTTTCTCTGAGATTTGATCTACAGACCCTTTTTTTTTCCTTGATTTCAGCCCTTGTAGGAATGTTTCTTATTATTCCTGTTCTCTGGGTTTGAATTGGAGCTTTATCTGCTCTTTTTAGGGTTTGCTCTGGATGAAGAGCTTCATATTCCCTAAAAGATTCCTTTGCTTCTTCCAGTGTTAAAAACCCTCCTTTATGAATTATCTTTGATTGATGTGTAAATGGTGCTGCTTTTTTCCAGGCATCATATATTCCTTTCATGGGGCCATTATAAATTACATAATATTTTTTATCTTGGGTGAATTTTTTGATAATTTCAGCAATTGTTTTATTTTCTGGAATTTTTTCTTCACCTGATTTGTCCACCACGCTTAGCTGGCTGAACTCTGATGGTTTTGGTTGTTGTGTTGATTTCATTGCTTCGATGGCCTTCTTTAGGGATTGGATCTGTGTCCTTATTTGCTGACAATGCTTGCATTTTTCAAGTTCTTGTTCGTATTTCTGAATTTCTTGATCTAATGCGTTGTAGACGAACTCCATTCTCTTGTTAATGTATCTGCAATAACATTTTTGTCACCCTTAATATATTCAATTTTTATTGGATATTGTAACAAAAATAATTACCATCTTACCAATCGTCCATGATTATAATCAACTTTTAAATTATATCGTATGAAACCTGTTAGATAACTTGAATCTGTTTTTAATGTAAATTCTCTGGGTAGTAAATCAATTTTCCATTTCTTAAGAGATTTAATTGCTGCTAGAGTTTTCTTTTCATGAGTGGTATATCTCCGTTCTGTTGGAGTAAAAGTCCCTGAAATATACCTGCAAAGTAATTCCTTTGGGGAATATTTAGAATCTAGTGATTCTTTTTCTTGTTCCAAACTTTTTATAGCTTTCTTAGCTTTTAGACATCCTGACCAGGTTATGTTTGAAGCATCTGTTTCTACTATTAAGTAGTCATTTTCTTCTGGAATATAAAGTTCTGGAAGTTTTTCACATAATTCTTTAATCCTTTGAATTTGCATACTGTCTTTTTCATCCCATTTTCATTCTTTTTTAGTACTTATTTTTGGAAATAAGTTTTTAGTGTATTCTGTTATATTCTTTAAAAATCCTTGATCAGAAATATAATTTATACATCCTAAAAATCTTTGTAATTGTTTTCTATCTTCTATTTTATTAGGAAATAAATTTACCTTTTCTAGGACATTTGGTTGAAGTTTTAGCTTTCCTTGAGTGGATAGAATTAATCCAAGAAACTCTATTTCTTGTTTTGCTATTCTTGCTTTCTTTTTGCTAAGAACTAGTCCTTTTTCTTTACATCTTTCTAAAACTATTAATAATTTTTGAAGATGATCTTCTTTATCCTGTTTTGTAAAAATTAGTATATCATCAATGTACACTAAAATAAATTCATTTAACTCTTTTAGATTTTCTTCCATAAATCTTTGATAAATACCTGGAGCTTATTTTAATCCGAATGGTAATACATTCCATTCATAGAGTAACACACTTGTTGATTCTTTTGTTGGGCAAGTAAAAGCAGTTAATTTCTTTGTTTCTTCGTCTAAACGAAGTTGCCAATATCCTGATTTTGCATCAAGAGATGAAAACCAAGTTGCTCCTTTTATCTTTTCTAAAATAGAATCTTTTCTTGGAAGTTTATGAGCATCACCAATAGTTGCTTCATTCATCTTCTTATAGTTAATAACCATTCTTCGTTTTTCCCTTTTAATTTCATTATTGTTTTCGACATAAAAGGCTGGAGCCGCATGAGGACTTTTACTTAATCTTATAATTCCTTTTTCCAAAAGATCTCTACATTCTAAAGAGAACTCTTCTCTATCTCTTGCGAAATAAGGAATTTTATTTGGAACATTTATCTCTTTTGTAGGATCTTTTAATTTAATGCTTACTAATTCGTTATTTGTATTTTTAATATCTAAAGGATTTTCAACACAAATTTCATCCAAAAGTTCCTCTATTTTTATTTCAAGATTATTTTTTGGAATGTTTATCTGAAAGTATAAATTTAAATAACATGTTTCTAATATAGAAAATATTTTAAATTTTAAGATCTTATCTATAGTAGTAGTTGGTATTTTTATACGTTTTGATTTTTGATTTATTGAAGAATCGTGTGGAGATTTTAAAACTATATATGTTAATTCTTGAATGAATGGATGATATAGTTTTAAAAAGTTATTTCCTATGATAAAATTCATTCCAGAATCTAACATATATATAGATGGAACAATGAACTTATAATTTTGAATAAAAATTTCAGTCATCTCTGTTTTTTGGTCAATTTTATGTATTGATTTGTCAGCTATTTTAACTCTTAATGGTTTCTTTAATTTTTTCCAATCAAGTTTTATATTTGAACTAGTAAAGCATTGTGTTGCTCCAGAATCTATAAAAGCATTTATAAATTTTTCTGTTATTTTTATAGTAATAAATGTGGCATTATTACTCAGTCTCTGAGTCTGTTTCTGAGACATATTCAAAAATATAGTCTAGGTTATCATCAGATTCCTCTAAAGGTTCCATAAAACAAGACTTAGCAATTTCTATTTGTTTAGTAAGATATTTTTTATCCTTCTTTTTCGGACATTCATTTGCATAGTGTCCTTCTTCTTGGCAATACCAACACTTACAGTTTTCTTTTTTATTTGGGCAATAGTCACTTTTTTGCCTTTTGTTTTTATTGTTATTTCTTGTTCTAAAATACCTCTTTTTTCTCCAGTTTGGATAGTATTTTCTTTTTCTAAATTGATATTTTCTTTTTCTCTGAAAATTTTTATTAAGCCCATATTTTTGGGGTATCTCTTCATTATCCTGACAGCAAATTCTAATTATATTTGCAAATCTTTTTTGAGTGGCTTCTTGCATACAACGTTCTTTTATTTTCTCTCTTATTGCAGCGGTTGCTCCACCAAAATTATTTTCAATTGTCCCTCTATTTATTTCTCTTATAAATCTTCCCATTATAAATTCATTAGCAGGATATGGAAGTTTTGTTATATACATACTAAGATAATGATTTTTATCTTCTTCTTTTAATTTGTAATAATGTATTCTATATTCACATATATAAGATTCCACATTACATAGATCATATATCTGGATATTAGCTAAATGGTTTTTTGCTTCTTGATATTCCTTATCATAGACTTCTTGTCTATGATCTATAATATTTTTTCCAAAAAATTCTTTATATAGAATCATCATTATATATAATATCTTATCATAAGCTGGTATTTTTGTTGCTAAATCTTCTATTATTTGGTTTTCTATTGATGTCATATAATCTCTTATAGTTCCTTTAGTATGAAATATCTCTTCCAGACAATTCACTAAGCTTTGGATTAGTAAAGGCTTCTAATAAAAAGGAATTCAACCAATTTTCGAAAATTTCTTTTTCATTCTTTTTACAGTCTAAATCAAGCATTCTTTCTCCTTCCATATCCTGGATTTTAGGAACGTATTTTGATGATATTTTTGTATATTTTGAATCTTTATTTATAAACCCTTTTTTAAAAGCATAATTATCAAAACCTGTTTCCCATTTATATTGAGATTGGTTATCTTTAGATGTTTCAGCTTCATTTTTACTTGTATTGGAATTGCTGGTTCTTCGTCACTTGAATAATCTAGGATGTGTTCTTCATTTTCTATATTTTCAGAATTTACTAATTCTTCTTCTATTTGAAATCCTTGTTCCATAATATTATTTTCTTGATCCATTTTTAATTGTTTAAAAAGCATTGTAACTTTTTCTAATTTTTCTTCAATATTCATAATTTTAGTGGTGGTTTTACTTTTAGATCTGTTATGTTGATTATATTTTGAAAATTTTCTTCTTTGGGATTCTCTTTTTCTTTATTTTTTTGAAATTTTATGGATACTAATATTTCTTCAAGCATATCTACTATAGAATTTAATTGTGGGTTAAAAGTATGATAAAGATGTGGGGAATCATTTCCATGGTAACATTTCTTAGAAATTCCGTGTGAAAAATAAGTTTTTTCACGTTTTTGAAGTCCTTCAATAAAACTTATAGTAAAATAAAGATTTTGAAAAAAATCATTTTGTATTGATTTTAAAAATTCGGTGTCATTACAGTTAACATTAGTTAAAATCATTAATTTTTGATCTATTAATTTTGATAACTTGATTATTTCTTCTCTTAAATCTTCTAATTTACTTTTTTTCATTAGGTAACGCTTTTCTTTATGAAGAGTTACGGTTTAAAGTGTGACTTTAGAAAGTGTGGTGTAAACAAATCTTTAAATTTGTACCAATTTTGCTCTGTATACTAAAATTCACCAAGTATAAAATATTGATAAATTAAAACAGAGCGAGTACACACAAGATACTGGTTTCTTTTATTATTTATTTATTTATTTTGGTTTAAGTTTAGCTAGTTGAATCAACGGGTTAAACCTAATATTTACTTGGTTTGAAGCCAATTGTATTGCGAATCTGGCTATGCTTCAACACTGATGTTCAGATCAATGATGCTTTTTTTCTTTACTGGGAATAAGATGAAAACCAGCGAAAGAAAATGGATTATGGATAGAGGTCAAAGTAATGATAATTTATGTCATGTAATGTAAGGAAAAACTTTTTGAAAAGAACATAATTCTTTTCTTATTCATCTTAAGATAGTGTGTGTAGGACATTATTATTCCTGTGAAAAAAATATATATTAAAGCGAAGTAGGGAACATTTTTATATAATATATATATCTATATAATATAATGCATAGAAAAGCACCATTATAAAGCTTCCCTTTCTTTCTTGCTGCTTTTGAGCTTTGTCCCTTCCTGAACTGATGAGAAAATTAAACTTGGTAGTTTATATATATTTCTTTAGGGTTCTTGCTTGGTCAGAAAGCTTTAAGCACACTTAGTATACTTTAATAATTGATCATTGGCTTCTTCTGATACACCTTGTCAAGTAGTTAAATATAAGAGATATATATACACCGAGTAGCTTTTATTTTGGGATTTTTTTTAATCAAGTTACTGGAAACTGCTTTTTATCTTCTTTGTTTAAGATATATATACTTTAATCTAGTAGTTCTTTTTAATCTCTATTGTATCTTAAAACCTGTTTTGTTTCTATATAAATATTTTAAATACAACCTTAGGTTACACACACAGTACTGTACCATGGTCATCCAAAAAAAAAAAAAAAAAAGAAAACCGTATCTTCTCTTTAATTCAGTAATATTGTTCTACTGTGGGGAAAGAATATTAAGGTCCTTAGAGGATCAGTATCTTTGTGCAATTTTTTTTTTTTAATTTTAGGACTCATTTGATATTAAATCAATTTATAATTAAAGTATATTTTTTATTCATTTGTACATGTGACACAACCACATTTCACTCCTTTAACTGTCGAAATGACTATTCCACCCTCCACACAAATAAATTTTTATTATATTTAATTTATTTTTCAATTTTTTTGACAAATCCAATTATAAATTAAAATTACATTACATAAGTGAATTATAATTAATAAAATAACCTTTCATGTATTAGTGACATACAATTTTATAATTTAAATAGTATCTTTCATATAATAATGACACATAATTTATATTTAAACACTTGTAGAAAAAATCATATTGATATTTTATAAATTGAATAATCTATTACACTAGTTTTTATTCTTATTTATCCTATTTATATTTAAAATTAATTTATTCTTATAATTATACCTAAACCAAGTATATTCATTGGATTTTTATATTAAAAATGATAAAATATCATTTTACTTTATTTTAAACAACTAAAAAATCATATTAGATGTAACAATGTTTGATTATGTTAGACATTATAATTTTAATTTGATTATTTTTATTTTTTAGTATTTTTTTTGTGTTTGTCTATTTTAATCTGATTATGAGAATGTTAAAATTTTAATTTTATTACAAAAATAATAAAATATCTTCTAAACATTAAAGTAAAAAAACTAAATTATTCAATTTAATAGTCATATTTCTATATACACTATTTATATATAATTTAATAATTAAAATTATCCAATTGTATTTATACAACTTAAATTTTTAGAAGAGATTATTAATGGCACGTTATTGGTAAAAAAATTTAATGACTCCAGATAACTTGAGGTAA
Organism: Arachis stenosperma; assembly: GCF_014773155.1. Lineage (NCBI taxonomy): Eukaryota > Viridiplantae > Streptophyta > Magnoliopsida > Fabales > Fabaceae > Arachis > Arachis stenosperma. The sequence goes on from NC_080383.1 coordinate 14,546,132, forward strand.
ATATTTTATTTGATTCTTTATTATTTACATCTATTTTAAATAAGAATTAACTCTGACATATAACTGAAAAATTAAAATACAATCAATTAAGAATTTTATCTATAAAAAGAATTATTCATGAGATCTAATCCAGATGTAAATTATCATAGAAAATAAATCATATGAATATAGATTTTGACTAATAAGTAAGATTGCAATATAGATTTTGGAAGGACTAAAATTATATGAATAAAATTATAAAAAGAATTATTCATGAGATCTAATTGAGATGTAAATTATCATGGAAAATAAATCATGTGAATATAGATTTTGACTATTAAGTAAGATTGCAATATAGATTTTGAAAGGACTAAAATTATGTGAATAAAATTAAATTATGATCGACATATATATAACCTAGTAATTACTATATTAATTTAAAATAAAAAATGTTAAAAATTTTTCATTTTAAATATATTAAAAACAATTAAAGACTTGATTAAATTTACTTAACTAATAGTATTATACATATAATAATTAGAATAATTAAATAATATTACTGTATTTTTAATATTTATATTACTTATGATATATATAATTACTAAAGTTTATCTAATAATCTGTGTGAATATATATAAATTACATAGTTTGTAAATAAGGGTTTTAAATTGAATATTACTTTCCTCAATAATTTTGTTGAAAGATTCAAATTAATTATATATTTTTTGGTACCAATAAAATAAAGCAAAGCAAATAAAATTAATATCAATTTTATTTTATTTTTATTAATATAAAATTAAAGGAATAACTGATTATTTTGATATTTACTTATATATATATATATATATATATATATATATATATATATATTGTTTTTACTAAATATATGTTTATTTCAAAAAGTCCATATTTTTCTTTCATCACTAAATTTATGCCTTAAAATTTTTAGTATAATTGGACCATCTTTTAATTTATTTATTATAATTTTACTAGCTTAGAAGTCATCTATGTAATATAAAAAATAGTGTGAAAAATTCTCAAAGCCACAATAAAAATAGCATATTCTCTCTGGTCCTTAAAAAACCACTTTATACTTTCCTCACCATAGACATCTCCTAGAATAACTCACAACTTCTACCTACACCAACACCCGTGTCACTTACCTTTTTAGCCTAAAGCCTGGACTGGAAAAAAAATATATAATAAAATTATTCAAAAAGAGATATACATGTAAGCCCTTTAATTATAAGGTTCTATACTACAGACAACAAAGGTTATATAATGTATAACGATATGATTGATTGAATTTTAATATTGCAATGGCTCTATCAAAATTGCACCCAAATGATTTTGTCGTTGACAAAAATACACTCGAATTTTGTTATTAATAAAAATACTCTCAAATAATTTTAAAATACGATAAAAATATCTAACAGTAAATATATATTTTTAAAAAATGTCTTAGAAATTGAATTTCGATGCGATTTTTTGTAAGTATGATTAGAAAAATGAGATATTTTTATCTTTAAAATTTGGTGATTTTTAGTTTATTTTTTGTGATTTTTTGTCAACAACTAATAATACTTTTAAAAAAGCATAAAAAAATATATATTTAATAAAAAATTACCAAATTTTAAGAATAATAATATCTCATTTTTCTAACTATGTTTATAAAAAGTTGAATCAAAATTTAATTTTTAAAATATTTTTTGAGAAAAACATATTTAATATTAAATAATTTTATTATGTTTTTAAATTATTTGAGGACATTTTGTGTATAATAAAATTCGAATACATTTTTATCAGCAATAAAATTATTCGAATGTATTTTTAGTAGTTTACCCTTAAAAATTCCAATAATTATGGGACAAAAGAGATATAGAAGTATATCTCATGTGCTTGCATTGCAAACAAGTCATATATGTCTTCTGTAACAATGACGAATAATCAAGGCTCCGAATAATTGAAAAATATTCCTTCTCTTTCACAATATATATTTGTTCCTTAAAAAATAAAAATTAAGAATTGACATAAAATAATTAATTAAAATATTCCTAGTCATAATTAATTTACAATGTACATGTATTATTGTTATTTGTATCTAATACTGTGTGGGAGATAGTAAAAGTAAACAATGTTTAATAATAATATTACAGCATTGATGTTAAGAATAATTGACACCCAATTTCCCAACATCTTATATCTGGCTACAGATCAATGGAATTTGCCATGCATGAATTATAAAGTAAGATATCATGGACATCTATAATATATGTACGTGTTTTCCCATACTAGGTCTCCAAATGTTGAAGTGTGTTCCATAAATTATTGATGCTTTCTTTCTTCATCAAATCAAAGTTAATATACTTGATCCTACAAAAGTGGAGCATGCCACAACTTTACGTACCTTTCTTATTGCTGCTACTTATATATATGTTAAAACTTCATTGCTTAAAGCAGAATCTTCACCTTGATTTGTTGATGTCACAATGAAAATTTTGAATACTATATAGTGGATTACTGATTAGGCAAAGCGTCATATATCTAAACTTTAATTAACTCCTAAGGAACAAAATTGTCTTATACATATTACAGCTTCCTACACATTTTATTATGCATCAATAATATTCATACAATGAGTACGAAAATTTTAATAAATTAGTCCCACATCGAAAAAAAAATTATAAAATAAAAGATTCGTTAACTTAAAATTTTGAATTGTATGTAACATCTTTTTATTTTACATTCTCTCGTTTTGGTTCTTGTTCGACGTTTATTTCTTTCATGGTCTAGAGTTTTCTACGTGGCCCAACAATATTTTTGATTTGCTGTTTTTTAACACCTTGTTAAAACCTAGGGCATAATGCATCTTTAATCTGAATGGCTTAGCTCAATTGATTGATGGCAACATATACATAAGCTTTCAATATCAAATAATGGAAGCTATTAAAAGAAATAAAGATGGTATATATTATATAACCACCTTCCAACCGGCAAGCATTTATTGTCCATGTTCACTCCATTTTGCTTTTGATTTTTTGCTTTCTATACTTCTCCTGAAAAAGCGAAATTTGATGGTTCAATATTTGTGTTGCATATCATGCATAACAAAAAATAAAAAGGAAGAGATGAAGAGTAGAACTACTTGCCTTAATTAGAAAAGTTTGGTAGTGTACATTATACGATGAGATCTTTTGGGATATTTTTACAGTGACGAATCCAAAAAATTTTAAAAGTATGGACAAAAATAATGTTATTGAGCATTGTTAATTATATTAAAAATATAATAAATCAAAAATACAAAAATTAAAAAGAGTTAATGAATACTTTCATTTTTAAAATTCTATTTATTATATATAATTTATATAAAAAAATTATTTTTAAAATTTGAACTTAAAGCATCTTAATTAAATTATAAATAATTTGTCATCCTAATAAATTTTACTTTTATTTACTTCCATACACATTTAATAATAAAAAAAATGAATTAGTTAGCATGTTAGCGCTTATTAATACACTAATATTTATAATTTGAAATTAGAATTATATATAAATACCAATAAAAAACTAAACCTGTATATAAAAAATATGTTTATATAAAATAATAAAAACTTAATTTATAATTATTTTTATCTCTTTCTTCTTAAAATAATTAAATTTTTTATATATTTTTTAATTTAATTCTGATACACTATCAGATTAAAGATTTTATGCATCTATTTAATTATATATTATAATAAAAAATAACTTTTTACATTCATTACGTAAATAATTATTTAAAAGAATAAATATAATAATTAAATGATTATGTAAAAAAGTATATATTTTAATATATCAAAATTAACTTCTATACTTTTAAACAATTATTCTACAATTTATTATAATTTTTAAATATTAATTATCACCCATTAAATTAGAAAATTTATTTGTTATAATATTTATGATATAAAATATTTTTTAATCTAAAATAGTTGTTACAAGTAATATTATTTAAGAGATAAAATTAAAAGTATTATATAATTTTAAAATAAAAAATATTAATTAATAGATAAATACTATCTTTTTTATTTCAACTATTTTTAAAGACAAAATAGATATTGACAATTTTATTTATATTTATAAAACTGAGATTTATTTTGGTAATTAACTAATTAATTAATTTTAAAAATTATATTAACACTGTTTATTAATTTTTTAATGAGTTAATTTATTTATTTATTTTTAATTTTTATATTAAATCAAATTTAACAAAATAAATATTACATATTAAATTTAATAAAAATTATTTTTAACATAAATTTTAAGACTAAATTTTGTAAATTTTTATGAGAGCAAAAAGTATAGTTATATTGAAAGCAAATATATATATTTATATAATTTTTCTTTTTAATTTAGTGGGGCAAGTGCCCCTTTCCCATGCACCTGGCACCGTCCCTATCTATATACCAATAGTATTCTTGTGGAATCATTTCTGACATGGCATTTTGTGAGAATTTTGAATTTTTTAAAATAGGAAATTTTTCATTTTCTGTGGGCTTCACAGACAACTCATGATGGGTTGTTCTATGATATGTTATCTCTTGCCTTTTTCCTATCTTTTTCTCCCTCATTGAAACCCCAATTTCGCTCTTCTGTATTCTCCAGATTAACGTTTGTTTGCCTCTTCTCTATCTTCTTCTTCTATGAAATGTTATCTCTTACCTTTTCCCTATCTTCTTCTTCTTTCTCATTGAAACCCCAACTCCGCTCCTCTGTATTCCCTAGATTAATGTTTGTTTGCCTCTTCTTTCTCTGTTTGTCCGGATCGGTGTATCGAGCTCCGGGATCTTTCTCGTGTTTTTTTTCTCTTTCGTTTTATCTTTGTTGTTTCTTATCCTTCCTCCTCTTCGTCCAATAGTTTCTCTATCACCGGCGACGCTTCTTCTATCCGTGGTATCCACAACCTCATGGAGCGTTAGTCTCTCACTCGGCCGCTAGGACTCCTTGGCGATTCAGTTTTTGCAATGAAGATGGAAGTTAATTCGTTGGAGTTGTTTTGGATCTCGATGGCGCCAGCGATTCAAGGACTGTCAATGGTAGTCGATTGACTCCTTGGCGATTCCGTTTTTCCACTGAAGATGGAAGTTAATTCGTTGGGGTTGTTTTGGATCTCGATGGCGCCACGGATTCAAGGGCTGTCAATGGTAGTCGATCGGCGAGGTGGTTCTGGTCCCTTTTTTCAGCTCGCACAAGAACTATATGTCACAGAAGAGGTGGTATCCCTTATTTTGTTTTTTCCTTATTCTTTCTTGTCTCTGTTTGGAAGAGGTTTTTTATTTTAAATCACTATTTTGATTCTTCGTGTTTTATGATATTTCTATTTTATTTTTTCTGTTTGGAAATTGTTTGAGTTTTTTATTTTGGTTAATTTTGAGTTTTATAATTTCCTGCTTAGTTTTTTAATAGTTTGTTTCATTGTTATTAGGTTGAGACCAGAGTGCAGAGTGCAGAAGTCTTGGAGAAGTTTTTTGTTGTGTTATTGAGGTATTGGTGACTAAGTTTTCTTTTTAGCTCAATTATGCCATCATTTTTTAATTAATGTGCAACTGATTGATTTGGACTATTTGCCACTGATTTGATGTTGTACATGTCAATACTGCTGTTTGTTAATTTGCTACTGATTTTGGTTATTGCTTACCTAGCTTACTGAGCAATTTCATGTTCAATTTCATGTTGAATGGGTCTTCAACATCTCTATTGGTAGTTAAGGTTTGGGTGGACACTTATTAGCTGCTGGGTTCCAGTATTTTGTGTTTCAACATCGTTAGAGTTTCTTATTTTGGTTAATTTTAAGTTTTATAATTTCCTGTATAATTTTTTAATAGTTTGTTTCATTGTTATTAGGTTGAGATCAGAGTGCAGAATGCAGGACTCTTGAGGAAGTATTTTGTTGTGTTATTGAGGTATTTGTGAGTAAATTTCCTTTCGAGCTCAATTGTGCCATCATATTTGAATTATTGTGCAATTTAATGATTTGGACTATTTGCTATTGATTTGATATTGTACACGTCAATGCTATTGTTTGTTAATTTGCTTCTAAATTTGGTTATTGCTTACCTAGCTTATTGACTAATTTCATGTTGAATTTCATGTTGAATGGGTCTTCAACATCTCTATTGGTAGCTACGTTCTGGGTGGACACTTATTAGCTGCTGGGTTCTACTATTTTGTGTTTGTAAGTTGATGAGCGGATAATTTGTACGCTTTTTGGCATTGTTTTTAGTATGTTTCTAGTTGGATTTAGTTAGTTTTTAGTATATTTTTATTAGTTTTTAGTTAAAATTCACTTTTCTGGACTTTACTATGAGTTTGTGTGTTTTTCTGTGATTTCAGGTATTTTCTGGCTGAAATTGAGGGACCTGAGCAAAAATCTGATTCAGAGACTGAAAAGGACTGCAGATGCTGTTGGATTCTGACCTCCCTGCACTCGAAGTGGATTTTCTGGAGCTACAGAAGCCCAATTGGCGCGCTCTCAACGGCGTTGGAAAGTAGACATTCTGGGCTTTCCAGCAATATATGATAGTCCATACTTTACCCAAGATTTGATGGCCCAAACCGGCGTTCAAAGTCACCCTCAGAATTCCCAGCGTTAAACGCCGGAACTGGCACCAAAATGGGAGTTAAACGCCCAAACTGGCATAAAAGCTGGCGTTTAACTCCAAGAAGAGTCTCTACACGAAAAATGCTTCATTGCTCAGCCCAAGCACACACCAAGTGGGCCCGGAAGTGAATTTTTATGTCATTTACTCATCTCTGTACACCCTAGGCTACTAGTTCTCTATATATAGGACCTTTTACTATTGTATTTTCATCTTGGTTCTTCTGGTTCCCTCTCTGGGGCCGAAACCAATGATCACTCTTGTTCTTATGTATTTTCAACGGTGGAGTTTCTACACACCATAGATTAAGGTGTGGAGCTCTGCTGTACCTCGAGTATTAATGCAATTACTATTGTTCTTCTATTCAATTCTGCTTGTTCTTGTTCCAAGATATCACTTGTTCTTCAACTTGATGAATGTGATGATCCATGACACTCATCATCATTCTCACCTATGAACGTGTGACTGACAACCACCTCCGTTCTACCTTAGATTGGGTGGATATCTCTTGGATTCTTTAACCGAAATCTTCGTGGTATAGGCAAGAACTGATGGCGGCATTCAAGAGAACCCGGAAGGTCTAACCTTGTCTGTGGTATTCTGAGTAGGATTCAATGATTGAATGACTGTGACGTGCTTCAAACTCCTGAGGGCGGGGCGTTAGTGACAGATGTAACACCCTAATATTCAAATCCTTATGCTCGAGTCATAAGTCAATGATATTACGGTGGTACGACTCTCAGGTGGATTTTTAATATATAAATATAGTTAATTTTCGAAAGGAGTATTAATCGAGAAGCCTGAAAAGAGTAGAAATAAAATCGCAAAGACGTATCACTCACGTTTCGACAACGAAAAGTTAAACTGTGAAGCCGAGAGCGATAAACGGACAAGACATAAAGGAGATTAAGAGACAGATAACAGATAGATATATATAACGTAAGTAAATAGCCACTAGTCGCGACCCGCGAAGTTTAGGCCGGCTAGGGTACAGTACGAAAGTAGTTGACAACAATATATCCTAATCTCTCCCAAAGGAAACATAAGAGCCTCTATAGGCAAGTTCCAAAAGAGTTCAATACATAATATAATCTTTTCAAAACAAAGGTGGAGAGATTCTAATCAAAACACAAAGTAGAGGAAGTAAATATCTTCGCCGTCTCTCAGACGAACCACAGCTCACTTCTGAGCACCTGGACCTGTATCTGAAAAACAAGAGATATATACGGAATGAGAACCCCGGGCCCATGGGTTCCCAGTACGGTAAAAGTGCCAAATAAATACAATGCACTGCAATAAAAACTCACTAAGCATCCTAAACTCCTTTTCACCAATTATCCAGCCTAGATTCTCATTGATCCATAAATAGGCATCTGACGTAAGGGGATACTAAATCTAGTTCATATTACACATGTTTCCCAATCCGCTGATTCTTTCACGAATCAGACTCAGAATCATAAGCAAAACCATTATCAGTTGCTCTGCCTCAGCAACTCTATATCAATACATCATACCCTCGCCTGGAGCTAGTGAAATCACATCACTACGTCCACCCAGGGGGCTCAAATGATCTCATTCAAAAATCATCATCATTATGCAATCGCATTATCAATTCATCTCATCAAGAACAGCCCCCAACATCCACCAACACCATCATGAGGGATCTCCCAGTTGTACAAACACAAGCAATACAGACAAGTAATACACAAATAAGGTACAAGTAGAACAAGTAGCATGTAATCAGGTAACATAGCATATATGATATAGAAATCCAAAACAAATAGGCAAACCCAAACAATTCAAACATATGCAAATGATGTATGCCTGCCCTATGGCTGATGATATCATCTGTCGGTTATCAAGCCAACCCGACGTGTCCGGTAGCTAACCCGGGCACAGTCTCTCTGTTGCGTATTAATATCATTAGAGGGAATATGTGCCCTGTCACCATTAGAGGGTATCTGCGCCCTGTCGCCATTAGAGGGTATCTGCGCCCTGTCGCCATTAGAGGGTATCGGTGCCCTGTCACCCTTACAACCAGAGAGAAAACACAAGCATTGACCCGGAGCAAGCGGGACGAACCACAACCCTTGCTACTGCCCAGGTATCTCAAAAGCATTGACCCGGAGCAAGCGGGACGAACCACAACCCTTGCTACTACCCAGGTATCTGAGTTACATTCATTCAAAACTCCATAATTAACTCATTTATCATAAACATCATTTTTCGTCTCATACCCGGAGCAAGTGGACTAGCCACTGCTACTACCCAGGGAAACTCGTATCTCAGATAGTGGAAGTGCAAATCACAATTATCAATAATTCAGCATAAACATGCATGAATTCTCATCCATGGATCAACATCCATATCAGCCATCCGGCTCACGGTTAAATCCATAACCAACCAATATTCATAGCATACACAGCTATTCCGACTCACGGTTCATTCCAGAACCAGCCAATTCATAAACAATTACGGCCCTTCGGCCAATGGCATAACAAGCACTTCCACCACCATCCTCCACATCTCACATAATCCTCAATGATCCTCATTGATTATTCATTTTCCCCTTGCTTCACTCGCAAGTTACCTCATTCACTAGCCCTTTTCTAATAGCTAGGCATATCATAAAGATTTAAGATATAAGTGGTGAGATCGGAGGCTTAGAAGTATGAGATTTGGCTTTTAAAACTCAAATATCAACTTTGGCATGAAGACAATGCCACGCGCACGCGTACTCCACGCGCACGCGTGGATGTCCTTAAAAACTCATCGACGCGCAAGCGTCATGCACGCTAACGCGTGGATTAAAAATTTGCCAAATCGACGCGCACGCGTCAACCACGCGTACGCGTGGATACTCTCGTGCCCCAGGCACAAAGCTGGCACAGTTCTGGCACAACTCTCTGGAAAATGGCTGGGCATTGGGTGCAGCACTATCGGCGCGCCCGCGCACATCACGCGCACGCGTGGATGGCGTTTTCTGAAAGATCGGCGCGTACGCGCCAAGTGCGCCCACGCGCAAGGGGTTATTCTGCTAAAAATTTTCTAAGTTAAAGACTGCAGAATTCACAGCTTCAACCCCCAATCTTCCGACGGACATAACTTCCTCATTTTAAATCGTTTTTCACCCGTTCTTCGAACGGCATGGACATCCCGGATCCAATTTCATTTCTAAACAGATTTGGCACAAAACAAAGATCCGTAGTCCAAGTTATGTCCCGTCAAAGTATGCCCAAAAAACCATATTTTCATATAAAACCACAAAGTGCCATTTTCAAAACAAACCATTTTCAACTCTTTTCAAAATCAATCAAAACATGCCATTTCCATCCCTTTTTGAAACCAATCAAAATATACCAAAATCAACATCAAGCCTCCTCAACTCATACATTAACACCTTACCACAATTCACAAAACCGCCATATAACCATCTTTACCCATTTCGAACAAATGGCTAAATTACAAACATATCAACATGTCACACATCCTTCCTCATCCCAATTCCCAACAATACTATTTCCAATCAACCATCATTATACATAACCAATATCATACTCACTATCACGTGGTTTCACCCCAAATCAACCTTAATCATTCCACAAGCATATGTCACAACATACATATCTCTCATGCATTATCATACCATCAAGACATCAATAATCATACTCACATATATGACCACATAATATATATCAACCAAAATCAAACATACTTCATCTATACAATTTCACCCAAAATTACCGATTTTCACACTTCAACTCTTCAAACCTCATTATTCAATAACCAACCCAATCATTCATATATTCATTATATGAAATTCATCCAATCACTTGTGTCATCATACAATGCACACATCAACTTACCTCCCTTACCTTTTTTCGGCCTCCGGCCCAAAATTTACGGCCTCCGGCCCAATTTCACAATTTAAATGCATAAACCACAAATTAATACTCATTACCCAATACATCAAATTTTCAATACACCAAGCATACAAGGCCACAACATTCTCAACCAAATCATCAATTCACATTACATACCAACTATGCATATTAGCATCAACCATTTACACAATCCAAACTTAATCATAGGGGCATCTAGCCTAGGAATTCTCATCACACCACACGGTACTTAAATGAAACTTAAACCGTACCTCTTGTAGCCAAATCAATTGAGCCTCTTCTTTGGAAGTCTCCACCAACCTTAGCTCCAAGCCTCACCAAAGCTCCACAAGCAATACCAACCTCCCAATTGGCATCAAAATCACCAAATACACTAACATAACCAATATCACATACATACATCAACCTAGGGCTCATAAGGATGATAAATCACAAGAGTTTGAGCACTTCTTACCTCAGCCCATATGAAGTAGGGATAGAATCCACTTAGAATCCATGTTGGAGTATCCCTAAACACCCAAAATCACAAGATTTCAACACTAACTTCCCAAAAACGTGTAACAGTGGGGAAATTCGAAAACTGGGCAGAGATGAATGGAATACTCACCACAAAACTTAGATAGAATTGTAGAGGATGAGAAGAGCGACGCGTGGCCGCAAACGGCTCGTCAATCGGAGCTCCGTAGCTCAAGTTATGGTGGTTTGAAGATCAAAGAGAGTTAGGTTTTCTCTCTTCTCTTCTCTCTTCTCAATTCAGCGCCCCACACTCCTCTTTTAGGGTAAAAATGAGCTGAAATGCTCATAACTAATGTTTATATATGTTGGGTCTTGGGCCCACTTAGGCCCAGTTCACTTATTGTTGTCTGTTGGCCCAATTTTGGACCAAAACCTTTAAGATTAGCGCTTTAAATCGCACTTCAAATATTTCTACCTCCCCTAATCATAATTCCTCATTTCTTAATATTATTTACTCATAATCAATTTTTCTCAGCTGCAGTACCTGACAGGTCTCAGCCGGTACTGCCGGTCAAAATTTCACTGCGCGCTTTTACGCAGAAAACTATGTCTTCCGACTCGGAAAAATTCACTGAATCCAAATATCATATTTAAATTATCAAATTCTAATTGCCAAATCTTCCAACCATATTCGCTCCTCCTTAACTTATTATTTAATTAAATTTCGGTTAGACCGGGTATTACAACAGACGCAAAAGAATCACTGGATTCTATTCCGGCCTGATTGAGAACCGACAGATGGATAGCCGTGCCGTGACAGGGTGCGTTGAACATTTCCAATGAGAGGATGGGAGGTAACCACTGACAACGGTGAAACCCTTGCATAAGCTTGCCATGGAAAGGAGTAAGAAGGATTGGATGAAGACAGTAGGAAAGCAGAGAGACGGAAGGGACAGCATCTTCATACGCTTATCTGAAGCTCTCACCAATGATATACATAAGTATCTCTATCTTTATCTTTATATTTTATTCATCATCTATACCCATTTGAGTCTGCCTGACTAAGATTTACAAGGTGACCATAGCTTGCTTCATACCAACAATCTCCATGGGATCGACCCTTACTCGCGTAAGGTTTATTACTTGGACGACCCAGTGCACTTGCTGGTTAGTTGTGCGAAGTTGTAGTGATCACGATTTCGTGCACCAAGTTTTTGGCGCCGTTGCCGGGGATTGTTCGAGTATGGACAACTGAAGGTTCATCTTGTTGCTTAGATTAGGTATTTTTTTTTCAGAGTTCTTAAGAATGAATTCTAGTGTTTCAAGGTGATGTTCTTATCATCACCAAAGCTGATTGATCCTCATCAATTTAGCTCTTGAATGCAATGTCTTACTGAAGCTTGGCTAGCCATGTCTAATTCCTTTAGACTGAAGCTTTAGACTAACATTGCATGATTCCTGAAATTCTCATTAAGAATTTTGATACCTTTATTTTCCTTTTCACCTAATTTTCGAAAAAACCAAAAAAAAAATTTACAAAATCATAAAAACCAAAAATATTTCTTGTTTGAGTATAGAGTCTCATTTTAAGTTTGGTGTCAATTGCATGTTTCTGTTCTTCTTGCATTCATTCATGTGTCTTCATTAATCTTCAAGATGTTCTTGATGATTTCCTTGTTTTGATCTTTGAATTCTATTGACTTGAGTGTTTTATTGTTTCTCATGTGCATTATCATTTTGTTAGTGTACAGTATACAAACTGCTAAGTTTGGTGTCTTGCATGCATTGTTATTTGATTTTAGTTGCATTATGATTATTAAAAATCCAAAAATATTTTTAATTTGTGTCTTTTCAAGTCAATAATACAGAGAATTGAAGATTCAGAACATATTGCAGAGGAATTATACAGAAAAAGCTGGGCGTTCAAAACGCCCAGTGAAGAAGGACAGACTGGTGTTTAAACGCCAGCCAGGGTGCCTGGTTGGGCGTTTAACGCCCAAAAAGGTAGTGCACTGGGCGTTAAACGCCAGAATGTGCACCATTCTGGGCGTTTAACGCCAGGATGGCACAAGAGGGAAGATTTTGTTTTCAAATCAATTTTTTTTAAGTTTTCAAAGTTTTTCAAAATCAAATCTTTTTCAAATCAAATCTTTTCAATCAAATCTTTTTCAAAATCAATTTCTTTCCTTTTTCAAAGATACTTACTAACAATTAATGATTTGATTGAACATCTCAAATTTTTTGCCTTTTCTGTTGAGAAAGGTTTAATGTTTGAATCATATCCTTTCTTGTTAGGCAAGTCATTAATTTTTAAAATCAAATCTTTTTAAAATTGTTTTTCAAATCATATCTTCTCAATCACATCTTTTTAAAACCATAACTTTTCAATCATATCTTTTTAATCACATCTTTTTCAAAATAGTTTCCAATCAAATCTTTTTAATTTCTAATTTCAAATTCTTTTTCAAAAATCACTTGATTTCTTTCCCACCCTTGGTTTTCGAAAATTAACTAGTGTTTTTCAAAATGTTTTTAAAATATTTTACTGAATTTTCGAAATTTCTTCCCCTCTTCTCACATCCTTCCATTTATGGAGTACCACTCCTCCTCAATGCACAATTCGAACTCTATCTGATTAAGTTCGAATTCTCTACTTCTTCCTTCTAATATTCTGTTCTTCTGACACCTCAAGGAATCTCTATACTGTGACATAGAGGATTCCATATTTTCTTGTTCTCTTCTCTTTCATATGAGCAGGAACAAAGACAAAGGCATTCTTGTTGAAGCTGACCCTGAACCTGAAAGGACCTTGAAGCGAAAGCTAAGAGAAGCTAAGGCACAACTCTCTGTAGAGGACCTAACAGAAATCTTCAAAGAAGAAGAACCTATGGCAGCCGAAAACAACAATAATGCCAACAATGCAAGGAAGGTGCTGGGTGGCTTTACTGCACCTACTCCCGACTTCTATGGGAGAAGCATCTCTATCCCTGCCATTGGAGCAAACAACTTTGAGCTTAAGCCTCAATTAGTTTCTCTAATGCAACAGAATTGCAAGTTCCATGGACTTCCATTGGAAGATCCTCATCAGTTCTTAGCTGAATTCTTGCAAATCTGTGACACTGTCAAGACTAATGGGGTTGACCCTGAGGTCTACAGACTTATGCTATTCCCTTTTGCTGTAAGAGACAGAGCTAGGACATGGTTGGACACACAACCTAAAGAAAGCCTGGACTCTTGGGAAAAGCTAGTCAATGCCTTCTTGGCAAAGTTCTTTCCACCTCAAAAATTGAGTAAGCTTAGAGTGGAAGTCCAAACCTTTAGACAGAAGGAAGGAGAATCCCTCTATGAAGCTTGGAAAAGATACAAACAATTAATCAGAAAATATCCATCTGACATGCTTTCTGAATGGAGCATCATAGGTATTTTCTATGATGGTCTGTCTGAACTATCCAAGATGTCTTTGGATAGCTCTGCTGGAGGATCTCTTCATCTGAAGAAGACGCCTGCAGAAGCTCAAGAGCTAATTGAAATGGTTGCAAATAACCAATTCATGTACACTTCTGAAAGGAATCCTGTGAACAATGGGACAAGTCAGAAGAAAGGAGTTCTTGAGATTGATACTCTGAACGCCATTCTGGCTCAGAATAAAATATTGACTCAACAAGTCAATTTGATTTCTCAAAGTCTGTCTGGAATGCAAAATGCACCAAGCAGTACTAAGGATGCTTCATCTGAGGAAGAAGCTTATGATCCTGAGAACCCTTCAATGGAAGAGGTGAATTACCTAGGAGACCCCTATGGAAACACCTACAATTCTTCATGGAGAAATCACCCAAATTTCTCATGGAAGAATCAAGAGAGACCTCAACAAGGTTTCAACAACAATAATGGTGGAAGAAATAGGTTTAGCAATGGCAAGCCTTTTCCATCATCTTCTCAGCAACAGACAGAGAGTTCTAAGCAGAACACCTCTGACTTAGCAACCATGGTCTCTGATCTAATCAAAACCACTCAAAGTTTCATGACTGAAATAAGATCCTCCATTAGGAACTTGGAGGCACAAGTGGGACAGCTGAGCAAGAAAGTTACTGAACTCCCTCCTAGTACTCTCCCAAGCAATACAGAAGAAAACCCAAAAGGAGAGTGCAAGGCCATAAGCATGGCCAAATTTGGAGAGGAGGAAGAGGCAGTGAACGCCACTGAGGAAGACCTCAATGGGCGTGCACTGGCCTCCAATGAGTTCCCAAATGAGGAACCATGGGAATCTGAGGCTCAAAATGAGACCATAGAGATTCCATTGGACTTACTTTTGCCTTTCATGAGCTCTGATGAGTATTCTTCCTCTGAAGAGGATGAGTATGTCACTGAAGAGCAAGTTGCTAAATACCTTGGAGCAATCATGAAGCTAAATGACAAGTTATTTGGAAATGAGACTTGGGAGGATGAACCCCCTTTGCTCATCAAAGAACTGGATAACTTGTCTAGGCAGAAATTACCTCAAAAGAGACAAGATCCTGGGAAGTTTTCCATACCTTGTACCATAGGCACCATGACCTTCAAGAAGGCTCTGTGTGACTTAGGGTCAAGTGTAAACCTCATGCCTCTCTCTGTAATGGAGAAGCTAGGGATCTTTGAGGTGCAAGCTGCAAGAATCTCATTAGAGATGGCAGACAACTCAAGAAAACAAGCTCATGGACTTGTAGAGGATGTTTTGGTGAAGATTGAAGACCATTACATCCCTACTGATTTCATAGTCCTAGAGACTGGGAAGTGCATGGATGAATCCATCATCCTTGGAAGACCCTCCCTAGCCACAGCTAAGGCTGTGATTGATGTTGATGGAGGTGAACTGATCATTCAAGTGAATGAAGAATCCCTTGTGTTTAAGGCTCAAGGATGTCCCTCTGTCACCATGGAGAGGAAGCATGAAGAGCTTCTCTCAAATCAGAGTCAAGCAGAGCCCCCACAGTCAAACTCTAAGTTTGGTGTTGGGAGGCCACAACCAAACTCTAAGTTTGGTGTTGAACCCCCACATTCAAACTCTAAGTTTGGTGTTGGAAGGTTCCAACATTGCTCTGAGAAAATGTGAGGCTCCATGAGAGCCCTCTGTCAAGCTACTGACATTAAAGAAGCGCTTGTTGGGAGGCAACCCAATGCTATATTTTATCTATTTTCTTTTGTTATTTTATTTTATTTTGTAGGTTGATGATCATGAGAAGTCACAAAATCAGTTGAAAAAACAAAAACAGAATGAAAAACAGGAAGAAAAACAACACACCCTGGAGGAGGAACTTACTGGCGTTTAAACGCGAGTAAGGCTAGCAGGTGGGCGTTTAACGCCCAGTCTGGCACCATTCTGGGCGTTTAACGCCAGAAAGGGGCACCAGACTGGCGTTAAACGCCAGAAAAGGGAAAGAACCTGGCGTTAAACGCCATAAATGGGCACCAGCCCGACGTTTAACGCCAGAATTGGCTCAAAACGTGATTTTGAATGCCATTTGGTGCAGGGATGACTTTTCCTTGACACCTCAGGATCTGTGGACCCCACAGGATCCCCACCAACCCACCACCCTCTTTCTTCTTCACCCATTCACCAATCACCTCAACACCTCTTCCCCAAAAACCCTTCACCTATCCAATCCCATCTTTCTCTTCACCACTCACATCTATCCTTCATAAAACCCCACCTACCTTACCATTCAAATTCAAACCACTTTCCCTCCCAAATCCACCCATACATGACCGAACCATAAGCCCCTCCTCTCCTATATAAACCCTTCTTCACTCCTTCATTTTCACACAACCTAAACACCACTTCTCCCCCTTTTTGGCCGAACCACAAAGCCATCTCCCTCTCCTCCATTTCTTCTTCTTCTACTCTCTTCTTTCTTCTTTTGCTCGAGGACGAGAAAACCTTTTAAGTTTGGTGTGGTAAAAGCGTTGCTTTTCGTTTTTCCATAACCTTTTATGGTATCCAAGGCCGGAGAAACCTCTAGAAAGAGGAAAGGGAAGGCAAAAGCTTCCACCTCCGAGTCATGGGAGATGGAAAGATTCATCTCAAGGGTGCATCAAGACCACTTCTATGAAGTTGTGGCCATGAAGAAGGTGATCCATGAGGTCCCTTTCAAACTCAAAAAGGGTCAACTTTAATCAAAGGTTGGACCAAGTCCTCACAGACATTTGTGAAGAGGGCGCTCAATGGAAGAGAGATTCAAGAGGAAAGCCGGTTCAACTGAGAAGGCATGACCTCAAGCTCATCACTAAGAAAAGGATGGAGCAAACAAGAGATCCTACTCATCATGAAATCCCTAAGATACCTCAAGGGATGCACTTTCCTCCACAAGACTATTGGGAGCAAATTAACACCTCCCTAGGAGAATTGAGTTCCAACATATGACAACTAAGGGTGGAGCATCAAGAACACTCCATTATCCTCCATGAAATTAGAAGAGATCAAAGACTCATGAGGGAGGAGCAACAAAGACAAGGAAGAGACATTGAGGAGCTCAAGCACTCCATAAGACCTTCAAGAGGAAGAACAAGCCGCCATCACTAAGGTGGACCCGTTCTTTAATCTCCTTGTTCTTTACTTTCTTGTTTTTCGAATTTTTATGCTTATGTTTATCTATGTTTGTGTCTTATGATCATTAGTGTCTTAGTGTCTATGCCTTAAAGTTATGAATGTCCTATGAATCCATCACCTTTCTTAAATGAAAACTGTTTTTATCATAAAAGAACAAGAAGTACAGGATTTCGAATTCATCTTTAAAACTAGCTTAATTAGTTTGATGTGGTGGCAATACTTTTTGTTTTCTGAATGTATGCTTGAACAGTGCATATGTCTTTTGAATTTGTTGTTCATGAATGTTAAAATTGTTGGCTCTTGAAAGAATGATGAAAAAGGAGACATGTTACTGAGGATCTGAAAAATCATAAAAATGATTCTTGAAGCAAGAAAAAGCAGTGAATACAAAAAAAAAGAGGCGAAAAAAAAAGAAAACGAAAAAGAAAGAAGTAAAGTTGTGATCCAAGGCAAAAAGAGTGTGCTTAAGAACCCTGGACACCTCTAATTGGGGACTTTAGCAAAGCTGAGTCACAATCTGAAAAGGTTCACCCAATCATGTGTCTGTGGCATGTATGTATCCGGTGGTAATACTGGAATACAGAGTGCTTTGGGCCACGGCCAAGACTCATAAAGTAGCTGTGTTCAAGAATCATCATACTTAACTAGGAGAATCAATAACACTATCTGGATTCTGAGTTCCTAAAGAAGCCAATCATTCTGAATTTCAAAGGATAGAGTGAGATGCCAAAACTGTTCGGAGGCAAAAAGCTACTAGTCCCGCTCATCTAATTTGGAGCTAAGTTTCATTGATAATTTGGAGTCTATAGTATATTCTCTTCTTTTTATCTTATTTGATTTTCAGTTGCTTGAGGACAAGCAACAATTTAAGTTTGGTGTTGTGATGAGCGGATAATTTGTACGCTTTTTGGCATTGTTTTTAGTATGTTTCTAGTTGGATTTAGTTAGTTTTTAGTATATTTTTATTAGTTTTTAGTTAAAATTCACTTTTCTGGACTTTACTATGAGTTTGTGTGTTTTTCTGTGATTTCAGGTATTTTCTGGCTGAAATTGAGGGACCTGAGCAAAAATCTGATTCAGAGACTGAAAAGGACTGCAGATGCTGTTGGATTCTGACCTCCCTGCACTCGAAGTGGATTTTCTGGAGCTACAAAAGCCCAATTGGCGCGCTCTCAACGGCGTTGGAAAGTAGACATTCTGGGCTTTCCAGCAATATATGATAGTCCATACTTTGTCCAAGATTTGATGGCCCAAACCGGCGTTTAAAGTCACCCTTAGAATTCCCAGCGTTAAACGCCGGAACTGGCACCAAAATGGGAGTTAAACGCCCAAACTGGCATAAAAGCTGGCGTTTAACACCAAGAAGAGTCTCTACACGAAAAATGCTTCATTGCTCAGCCCAAGCACACACCAAGTGGGCCCGGAAGTGGATTTGTATGTCATTTACTCATCTCTGTACACCCTAGGCTACTAGTTCTCTATATATAGGACCTTTTACTATTGTATTTTCATCTTGGTTCTTCTGGTTCCCTCTCTGGGGCCGAAACCAATGATCACTCTTGTTCTTATGTATTTTCAACGGTGGAGTTTCTACACACCATAGATTAAGGTGTGGAGCTCTGCTGTACCTCGAGTATTAATGCAATTACTATTGTTCTTCTATTCAATTCTGCTTGTTCTTGTTCCAAGATATCACTTGTTCTTCAACTTGATGAATGTGATGATCCGTGACACTCATCATCATTCTCACCTATGAACGTGTGACTGACAACCACCTCCGTTCTACCTTAGATTGGGTGGATATCTCTTGGATTCTTTAACCGGAATCTTCGTGGTATAGGCAAGAACTGATGGCGGCATTCAAGAGAACCTGGAAGGTCTAACCTTGTCTGTGGTATTCTGAGTAGGATTCAATGATTGAATGACTGTGACGTGCTTCAAACTCCTGAGGGCGGGGCGTTAGTGACAGACGCAAAAGAATCACTGGATTCTATTCCGGCCTGATTGAGAACCGACAGATGGATAGCCGTGCCGTGACAGGGTGCGTTGAACATTTCCAATGAGAGGATGGGAGGTAACCACTGACAACGGTGAAACCCTTGCATAAGCTTGCCATGGAAAGGAGTAAGAAGGATTGGATGAAGACAGTAGGAAAGCAGAGAGACGGAAGGGACAGCATCTTCATACGCTTATCTGAAGCTCTCACCAATGATATACATAAGTATCTCTATCTTTATCTTTATGTTTTATTCATCATCTATACCCATTTGAGTCTGCCTGACTAAGATTTACAAGGTGACCATAGCTTGCTTCATACCAACAATCTCCATGGGATCGACCCTTACTCGCGTAAGGTTTATTACTTGGACGACCCAGTGCACTTGCTGGTTAGTTGTGCGAAGTTGTAGTGATCACGATTTCGTGCACCATAAGTCGTTAGAGTTTTTTACTTTGGTTAATTTTGAGTTTTATAATTTCCTGTGTAGTTTTTTAATAGTTTATTTCATTGTTATTAGGTTGAGACCAGAGTGCAGATTGCTGGACTCTTGAGGAAGTATTTTGTTCTGTTATTGAGGTATTTGTGAGTAAATTCCCTTTTGAGCTCAATTGTGTCATCATATTTGAATTACTGTGCAATTGAATGATTTGGACTATTTGCTATTGATTTGATATTGTACACGTCAATGCTACTGTTTGTTAATTTGCTACTGAATTTGGTTATTGCTTACCTATCTTACTGATCAATTCCATGTTGAATTTCATGTTGAATGGTTCTTCAACATCTCTGTTGTTAGTTAAGTTTTGGGTCGACGGTTATTAGCTGCTGGGTTCCACTATTTTGTATTTGTTAGTCGTTAGAGTTTTTTATTTTCGTTAATTTTGAGTTTTATAAATTCCTGTGTAATTTTTTAATAGTTTATTTCATTGTTATTAGGTTGAGATCAGAGTGCAGATTGCAGGACTCTTGGGGAAGTATTTTGTTGTGTTATTGAGGTATTTGTGACTAAATTTCATTTTGAGCTCAATTGTGGCATCATTTTTTTAGTACTGTGCAATTTAATGATTTGGACTATTTGCTACTGATTTGATATTGTACATGTCAATACTACTGTTTGTTAATTTGCTACTGATTTGGGTTATTGCTTAGCTAGGTTACTGACTAATTTCATGTTGAATTTCATGTTGAATGGGTCTTCGACATCTCTGTAGGTAGCTAAGTTTTGGGTGGACACTTATTAGCTGCTGGGTTCCACTATTTTGATTCTCTATATTTTAAGATAAATTCTATTTTATCTTTTCTGTTTCAAAATTGTTGGAGTTTTTTTATTTTGGCTAATTTTCAGTTTTATAATTTCCTGCGTAGTTTTTTAATAGTTTGTTTCATTGTTGTTAGGTTGAAACGAGAGTGCAGAGTGCAGAACTCTTGGGGAAGTTTTTTATAAAATTATTGAGGTATTTTTGACTAGGTTTTCTTTTGAGCTAAATTTGTGTGTGACAATTTATGTTTTGGTTGTAAATGTGGTTGGTTTATTGGCTGTTTGTTCCTGTTAGATTAATATTACATCCGCCCCAGTTTACCTTTAGAGTTTATGTTTTTTCCAAGGTGGTTGTTTGATCTTCTATTTTTTGTATGTATCTTAATTTGAACGGGTTTATTGTGTCTGATTTTTGGTGTTATTGTAAGCCTCAATCTTATGTCTTTGTTGGTCTTTGGATTTTTTTAGACTTGGGGGTTTTGTCTTGATGCTTATTTGGATATCTGTTTCTTTTTTCTTGTCGTTGTTTTTTTTTTCTCTTGATTGTTTCCCGTGGTAAAAAATAAAATTGATTGTGTGTCATATTGGTTGAACTTTACTTTAAATATGCTATTGTGTAATTGTGCTAATTTTGTATGTGATATTCATTTAAGTGAATATGTGAAGAAGTGGGTTTTCTTTTAGTGCTAATTCTATATATGTTCTTGATTTGAGTGTTAAACAAGTTCGAAGGTGCATCTTATTATTTGCTTTCATAGTCACTGTGGTTAATGGTGTGTTGATTTTGATTTTTTTTTTCTAATGGTTTGAACTGTTGCTTTGTATCGCTAACAGTGTGTGTGTGTTTGTGTTTTTTTTTTGGTTCCGTTCTTACGAGGTTGAGACCAAAGTGTAGAACTCTTCATGAAGTCAAAGAAGTATTGCTTTGTTCATCTAAATGAATGCCTCTTTTATGCAGATGATTTTAAAGAATCCTGGGTTTTAGATTTTTTAGGTGTTTTACTTATCGTTTGTTTGTTCTTTTTAGGTTAAAATTAATTCTGTTTTTTTTTAATTGTAGATGTTATCTTTTTTCTTGGTGGTTGTTTGATCTTGCATTTGTTGTATGTATTCTAATTTGAGAGGGTTTATTATGTGTGGTTTTTGTCTTGATTTTTAGTTGTTTGTGTGTTTCTTTTGGTGTGTGTTAGTTATGGTTGTTGGGAAGGTATTGTGTTGCATCCACTTTTTTAGATGTTTACAAGTTCTTATTTTGAGTTGGATGATTTTTCAGTGTTTATATTGGTTATATTGTTGATTGTGAAAATGACTATTAATTATTACTCTTGTGGTTTGCTTTTTTTAAGATTGTGGTTTTTATTTTTTATTTTTTTGGTATTTGGTTCTTTCTGCTTGGATAGTTTTGGGTAGCTGAAAAAATGGGTTTTGCAAGGAATTATGTTAATTTTATTCTGAATTTATTACTGTGTAAATGTGTTTACTTTACTTCTTTTGAATTTTTGTCAGTTTATTTTTTTTATTTATTATTTTATACCAGTTATGTGTTTTATCTCTTTTAATACTTTGATTGGTGGATTGGGAGGTTGATGAAGGATATGGTAAGAAAAATTATTTGAAGGTCACTGGTGTTAGCCTTCCATTGTTCATCATGTATGGTGTTTTTATGGTAATGTATATATTTTGGTGCCTATCTTTTTGGTTGTGACTTTTCATGTTTTGTGGATGAACAGATTCGCTGCACTCCCTACAACCTTGCTCACCTTCTCAGATAATCTCTTTTTTTGCTGTTATACTCTCTCTTGTGTTTCTGTCATCTGCTTTGGTCCAAATTGTTGCTGTTATATTGCTGTCTCAGGTGGTTAAGGTGATGTATCTTCCATATATTCTTTGATAGTTTTGGGTAGATTACTGATATTTTTTAGTAGAAAATTGATATTTATAGTTGTTTGTTACAGAAATTGTGTATTTGCTTACGTGGGTTATTGAGGAACTTCATTTTGAATGGGTCCTCAAAATTCTCTATTGGTGGTAAATTTTGGGTGGACATCCATTAGCTGCTGGGTTCGGAGAAAAATATGTTCTAGGAGCACCTTAAGTTAAATAATTTTTCTTTGTATATTTTTTTACGAAAATTGTTCAAACTTTGATACAATGAAAGAATCTTGTGTTATTCTTTGTTACTATTCAAACACATTGTGTTCTGATGATTGTTGGAGTTTCCAGACTTTGTATTTTAATTTCAATTGATTTTTTTATCCATTTTTATGTGTTCTTGATTTGACTGGTATGCAATTTCCAATGTTCATGTTACTTTTTTTTTCCACAATCATTATGATTAATTGTATGTTGATTTTAGTTTCTTTTTCTAATTATTTGAAGTGTTGGTTTGTATTGCTAATACTGTGTTAAAACTCTTTTTTTTCTTTTTTTTTTTTTGGTTTCTTGTGGTTAGTGGGTCTAATATTACTATTTGGTCTAATACATCAATTAAAAGTTTATTCAGTTATCTCAAGATCAGAGAATTTTTCTTCTCTTTTTGTATATTTTGTATAATTCTTTATTCTCTTCTTTTTGATATACTCATGTCATTATGGTTTACTGCTTTATGAGATTTGGTTTGTTTATAATGTGTTCTAATTTTTTCAAGAAAATGGTGTTCCCAAAGTATATGAGTATACTTACTTTGTTTTGTCTGTTTTATTTTTTTATTTTATTTTCCATGCAGAATGATGTATTTGTTTATTTTTTATAGGTGTCTCATCTTAGATATCATGATTGATGTGATTGAGAAAGATATTTGGTATTCCCAATAAGATCTCTCTTCTTTTTGTTTTCTAACTCTTATATGTGTAGAATTACATTTTAAATAATTCTAGAATCTAATTTTTAGGTACACTTGAGTGTGCTGTTTGGTATGCAATAACTCTATATATCTATATTGACTTGTGTACTCTTGTTATATGGATTTGGTAGAAGTTAATAGTCTATGTCTGGGAGGTCTATTATGAGGTTAAAGAATTCAGTTTGCTATGGGTGGGCTATAGGGTCATTTATCACTCTAGAAGAAAATGTAACAAGACAGAATGGGTTTAAAAAAATTTTTTGCTGTTTGATTTAGGGGATGAAATAAAAAAAAAGAAAAAAAATGAGTTGGAGTCCATGTAACTCTTTTCTCTTCCTTCATTCATGACTTGAAAATAGGTGGAAAATATCACAACAATATCAAGATGAGGACTTTGTGCTTTGCTTGATAGAGTTGTTAAAATTTTTAAGTTTATCCTATTTGAAATTTTAACATACATCTCTGTTGTTATTTAATTTTAAGAAATACTTTTTGTTAGATAAAATATTGGTTAAAAAAGTTAGTAACTTATTTATTTTAGGTTTTTCTCAACCTAGATAATTCATGTCTGTTGATTACTTTTTATAGGTTTTAGTTATTTGTTGTGATGGTTGATGTGATGACTGATGTGACTAAGAGGGCAGTTGTTATTTCTAAGTATAATTTGTTTTTTATGTGTTTTTACTAGGTGCTATATATGTCAAGTCAACTTTTTTGGTGTAGGAAGTTGGGGGCAGCTTTTCAGTTTTTCTTCTTTTGTGTTCTTTTAGATTTATCACTCTATATTAGTATTAGATTAGTATTAGATTTGTTGAATCCTCCGTTTTTTCAATTGAGGTAGGACTAAATATGAATTTAATTTAATAGAGTTATTTTTTTAATTTATTCTATTCATTGTTTATGCACATTGTTTGTTTTGGAGGAATATGAGGTAGAAGAAAGTGTAACAAGACAGAATGGGTGGAAAACAAAATTTCGTACTGTTTGGTTTAGTGGATAAAATAAAAAAATAGAAAAAATTGAGTTGGAGTCCATGTAACTATGTTCTCTTCATTCATTCATGACTTGAAAATTGGTGGAGAATGTCACAATAATATCAAAATCAGAACATTGTGCTTTATTTGATAGAGCTATTAAAATTTTTAAGTTTATTCTATTTGAAATTTTGAAATACGTCTCTCTTGTTATTTAATTTTAAGAAATAGTTTTTGTTAAATAAAATATTCCTTAAAAAAATGGGATAACTTATTTATGTTAGGTATTTCTCACCCTACATCATGGATCATGTGTTGACTGTTTTTCATAGGTCTTGGTTGTTTGTTGTGATGGTTAATTTGATGACTGATGTGATTGAGAAGACAGTTGTTATTTCCAAGAAAAATTTGCTTCTTTCGTGTTATTACTAGGTGCTATGTATGTCAAATCAACTTGTTTGGTCTATGAAATTGGGGGGCAGACTGTAATTTTCTCTTCTTTTGGGTTTATTTAGATTTTAGGTATGGATTGCATCTATCTAATCACTTAGCTAATGAACTATAATTTACTTGATATATTAATATATTAATATTAAATTAATATAATATATGTATAAATATACTGTTACTATCTATACTAGAACTCTATTATCCAAGAAATTATATTGGATTTGATTTAATTTATAAGTTAACAATGATATTCTAACTATTTTCTATTGAATGTTATATATATTTAGGTTGAATTTTTTATTGATTTATTTGAGAATATTTTAATATTCTTTTGATATTACTCATCTTTTTATTTCCATCCCGTTTGTGAATGATTACTCTAATTGATTTGTTGATTGATATATTTATGTTTTGTTTTTTTTTAATTTTTTCTTTCCATCCATCTAAAATTCTGGGATTTAGTCAGGTTAGATATGCTAATAGATGTCTTTTCCTATTCAGTTTGTTTCCCAATGACTACATTATAGGTGTTTTTTGGTGTGCCTCATATGCATATGCAAATATGTTCAAGTAGATTAGATGTTAGTGGGTTTTAGGGTATATTATTCTATTAATTTATAATTATTATTATTATGATTCTATGAGATTTGTTGGAATGTGTCCTTTCTTATTTAATTGTTGCCCAGAGAGGATAGCATAGGTGTTCTTGATTGTGGTTGCTGGATATGTGTGATA
This sequence comes from Arachis stenosperma, assembly GCF_014773155.1. NCBI lineage: Eukaryota > Viridiplantae > Streptophyta > Magnoliopsida > Fabales > Fabaceae > Arachis > Arachis stenosperma. The sequence continues at coordinate 14,571,948 of NC_080383.1, forward strand.
GGTAATAGATGATGTATGCTATGTGATACATGTTTTTCCACCCTTTCTTTGAGGTATTCAAATTCAAATTCAAATATTTTGGTGATTTGTTAACTTGTCTATAAAAAGGACTCCTTGGTTGTATGATTCAATGCACCTCATTCCTTCTTTCAACTCCTTTGTTTCTGGTTTGTGTTTATCTTTTTAGTTTTCTATATTGTGTTTGGTGGTTGAGCCAATGCCTCCTCCGTTTGATTCTATCTCTAAGATCCACCCTCCAAGGGAGGCATGGAGACTCAAAGTTAGGGTACTAAGAACTTGGATTGTTCCTTCTTTTGAAAATCATGAAGTTACAAATTCAATGGAAATTGTTCTTGTTGATGGAGATGTGAGTGGCTGTTCAATGTTGGTCTTGGGTTGATTTTATCTACGGTTTTCTTTTATCTTTTGTTTTTTTTCGGTTGTTGCTGTTTTTTTATTTCGAAATTTGTTGTTGTTTTTCTTGTGCAGTCTAACAAAATACAAGCAACTGTTAAGAAGCAGCTCATAAATAGGTTTAAAGAGAGTATTATTGAGGGTCAAACATACCGAATATCATATTTTAGTGTTGTTCCAAACCAAGGCAATTATAGGGCAGCAAAACATGAGTTTAAGTTGGTTTTTCTTAACCGTACAACTGTTATTCCTGTCCCTGACGATGATATCCCAAAGACATGTTTCAGTTTCTGTCCCTTTGATGAGCTCTTGAAAATGACTGAAGATTATGTTTACTTAGTTGGTGTTACTTTAATCTTCTTTATGCCTTTTATTTTATTTTTTTGTTTCAGTTTGTTGCGTTTTTTCTTGGCTGGTTTTTTATGGAAGTGTGCACTTTTAAACTGTAATTTTATTGATGTTTGTCTTTTTGGATAGATGTTATTGGTTTACTGACTTCTGTTAGTGAAGAGAAAGAGTATGTGAAAGATGCGAAAGTGATGAAGATGATTGTTCTTGAGTTATCTTCAAAAGAGTTTGTTTTTTTCTGCCTGATGTTGATTGTGTTTTTGCATTGATTAACTATTATTTATGTTGAGCACTTGTCTTTTAGTCTTTATTGGTGTTTTATGTTGAATTGTTAATAGATCTAAGTTTTTCAGTAAATATTTTTTTTTTCAGGTTGACAATACGCTGTGCTCTGTTTGGGGAGTATGTGGATGAAGTGCATCGTTTCTTAGGTTCTGGCTATATGGAGCAGCCAGCTGTTGTGATCCAACTTGCCAAAGTTAAATTCTTTAGGGGTAGTCAATATTATAATGTTTATGCTTCCCAAATTCTTCTGAAATTTATTTGCTTTATGTTTATTCCCTATTTTTTACTATTTGTTTATTTATTTATTTATTATTTATTTAACTCGGTGTTTTGTAGGACAAGTTGGTCTCCAAAATGTTATGCATGCTACTCGGCTGTTCTTTAATCCAGATTTGTCTGAAGTAGTTGATTTTAAAAACAGGTTATTGGATACTATCTTATTAGATAACATGTTTAGTTGATTGATTTTTTTGTTTACAGTTTTAACTTGGTTAATATAATTTCATTTTATTCTCTTTATTCGTGTTTTAAGTTTTGTTGGTACTGTTTCTGTTTTTTTTTTTCCCTTTTTTTTAACTGATTTTTTCCTTTTTTTCCATGTAATTCTTCTGTCACGATTAGTATGATTGACCAAGGTATCAATGGAACACAGCCATTGTTTATTGCTAATGAGGGCAAGGGTGTTTTATTGGAAGATGATTTTATGCGGCTTACTAGAAGATGTACTATTGACGAACTCCATGATAACAACGAGGTTTATTGGATTTTTTCCGTGTCTTTGGTCAATTTTGACTTAGATGCCCTTTCATGAAAAATTTATACGAAGTTTATGTTTTCCATTCATATCTCAATGTTTATTTTTTATATTATGATAGGAGGGGTCTTTTGTGGTTTTTGGTTTTGTGAGATCTATTGTGGATGAGGGACCTTGGTGGTATTCAGCTTGTGTTTGTGGGAAGTCAATTCAGCCTCAAGGTGGTGCATATTATTGTGATTTTTGTCAGCACTATGTTACCAATGTGACTCTTAGGTACCTTGTGTTTATTCCTTTATGTGTGATGTTCTTTTCTTTTTTTTTTATTTCTTTTTCCTGCTGTTGTTTATTTCTCCTTGTTCCAGTTTCCTAATTACAGTTATTTTGTTGTTTTCTTTTGTTTTTTTCTTGTATTAAATTTTTTATTGGGTAACTCTTTGATGGTTAGATATAGGATCAAAATAGCTGTTGAGGATGACAATGGACATGGTGTATTTGTGTTATTCGATCGCGAGGCTGCTTACTTATTGAAAAAATCATGTGCTGATCTATTTGGAGAAGTTCAGAAGGATGCCAATGTATGGTTTATTCCCCTTTTTTTTGTTTTCTTTTCTGTTGTTGAGTTCAATAGTGACTGAGATATGTTTCTGCCATGTATAACTGTTTGTTGAGTGTGTTTGAGTGTGTATTTTGTCCTTGATTCATCTAAGATCTATGTTTTTCAAATTATTTCACAGGTTGTTTGTGGAGATAGTTATCCTGTGATGTTCCAGCAATTGGTGGGTAAAAATTGCTCCTTAAGATAGATACCAAGAGTGTTGGTGCAGACAAGTATTTTGGAACTTTCCGTGTGAGAAGAGTTTGTGATGATGCTGCCATTATTTCTATGTTTGAGTTGCCTAACTATGATGCTGATGATGAGTGTACTCCATTGAAGGTTGCATCTACAAACTTGTGTTTTTTATTTTCTTTATTGTTTTTGAGTGTTTCTTATTGTTTTTTTTTCGATTGTTTTTCTTTTATTTGTTTTTTTTTTTGTAAATTGTGTTTAGGATGGTAGGTTGGGAAAGATCCCTTCAACTGAGGATGAACATATTGTTGACAAGAGAGAGCCCTTTAAGGTGTTGCATGAGGGTATCACTGCTGATGGAAATTATTCAACTATGAAGACAAACTGCAAGCCTTTGATTGATTTTCTTGGTGAAAAGGGTGCTGTAGTTCCTGGATTGGATGATATAAGTACTGAAATTGATATTCTAAGAGAGGCAGGAAAAAGTGTTGATGATAGTGTACTTGTTAATGGGGAGTGCAGTCTGGAAATTGAGGGTCTCTTGAATTCTCCTCCCGTGGAAACTACGGTAATTTGTTTATTGGAGTTGAATTAAATAAGAATGTTTTGCTTGGTTAAATTACATATTCTTTTCCATCAATTATGGAGAATAATCAATTTAATTTGGTTGGAAAACTAATATGGTTTGTCAATCTATATGGTTGTGTCTTCTATGCTGTTTCCATTTATTCAGCCATTCTATTCTTTTTGCATTGTAGGATGTACTTTCTGCTGTTCTTGATGGATCCCCTGTTCATGTGATCAAGAAAGAGAATGTTTCCAATGTTCCAAGTGGTAGAAAAGCTAAAAGAAATCTGAAAAAATCATTTGATAATGTTGCTGATGAGAAACTTGGCCCAACTTCCAAGGTTCTCAAGAACCGTGATGTTTGAGATGTTAATAGAGCTGCTGGTGCTGCTGTGAAATATTTTATTAATCTAAGAAGTAGTTAATTTATATGCACTGAATCCAATGTTTCAGTTAGATGTGAAGATGCTGTCTGTGTCGCATCATTTTTTTTTTAGCTGTGTCCAAAGACTAGCATGGTTTCGTAGTATCGTTTTGTTTGTTTGTACTTTGCTAGGGATTGTACACAGTGTCCTATGTAAATGATGTGATATGGGCAGGTTATGGATTCTAGGTTATTTTGAAATTTGCACCTATGCAGTTTATTTATATATATGTATGTACTTTCTAGGTACAACACTAAATGAAATCCAGCAGCTATTCTATTTATTAGTATATTTTAGTATATATTGTATACTTTTAATTTTCTTAAACGTTGTTTTGTAGTTGTTCAGAGTATCCTACGAAGATAGTTTTCTTTTCAAATTTCAAAGTGTTGCAGCTCGAAGATAATAATAATAATAATAATAATAATAATAATAATAATAATAATAATAATAATAATAATAATAATAATAATAATAATGTCAATATTACAGGATAAACGTGTACCATTACTGCCACTATCAAACAAGGAATTGGGAGTTATATATTATTCTTTTAGATAGCTATGTACTAGGTATAATGTGTTATTAGGTATAGCTGAGATACTATGAATTGTGACCCACCTTTTTCTATATGTTTTTGTTAGATTAGGATAACATTAATATTAGACTTGTAGGTTTTAGATTGCTCATCTCATTCATGTTTTAGCTTTAATTTATAGATATTTATATATGTGTGTGTTTATATATATGTGTATGTGTATAGTTTTGTTTGTTGAAGTCATTTGTTAGTATCCTTTCACACAAATAAATGACTCAAGTGTCATCTTGAAGATTCCTTATTCCGTGGTGGTGTATTTATCTTCTATTATTTTTTGTGGGATGAGTCAAGTTTAAATGTCTCAGTTATGTGCTTCTGCAAGATTATATAGAAAAGAATGTTTAAAAAGAAAACGAAGTCAAAGATCTCAACACTCACGTACTTCGGATAAATATTTTGACAAACTTTTCAACTACATGTTAGATATGGTTTATATTTTGGTGTGCTCATTGTTGTTTGTGATATTTTGTAGGGAATGTTGTTGGTGAATTACGTAGTACTACGTCCACAGATATTATAGGTTCTTTTTCTTTTTTAGCTAATGCTTAAATATTGTAGATTTTCATTCCTTTTAGCCTACTATATTTGTTGTTGTTACTATGATTTTTTTTATATATGGGATTTCTTTTTTAGTTTTCTTGTTTTTTATAATTTTTTTACTATTATCTTGTTTCTTTGTTTATTTATAAATGTTCTTTTCATTTATTTTAAATATTGGACGACGTAGGTGTTGATCGAGATTCTAGCAGTTTAACACAAAACTTATTACCTTCAGGTATTATTGTATGTTTGAGTTCTATTTTAATTGTGTATAACATAGTCTTATATTTTGTGTATTCATGTATGTTTATAAGACTTGGTTTAATAATAATAATAATAATAATAATAATAATAATAATCATTATTATTATTATTATTATTATTATTATTATTATTATTATTAATAGTAACAACAACAACAGTGGTAGTCGTGGTTACTGTAGTAATGTTTAGTCTAATATATATTGAATATTAATTTTTTTTTGTTTAATATCCTATGTTTAATTTTTTTTCCTGAGTAATTCTTTTTTATTTCGTATGTAAATGATATGTGTGTAACATGTGTTTAAAATATCAAAGATTAGTTATACTTACTCCATGATCATTTTTTTTGTCCCAAAAAAATAGATGAATCAGTTATATATGATCCTTCCATAAATACGTGTAATACATTTGGTTCTCTGATTGATCATCCTCTTTTTTTACAAAGTGAGCTCCAAGGTACTTTTTATTTAAAATGTTTCATTTCGTTCTATGATAATATTTTTTTTTATTGTTCGATTTAATTTGTATGTGTTGATTTATTTTATTTATTCATACTAATTTTTCTCGCATATTTATTATTATCTGTTTGTTTTGTTGGGTTATAAATGTGAAGATGTGATGCATAGCAAATTTATTTTTCTATATATATAAATGTAAATTTATATATGGAAAGGAAATTCCAATATAGGTGATGAAAGATAATAAAAATTTTGGTTTTAAATATGATGATCTATGAATGATTTTTTCACATCATTTTTTGATTCATTGTATTTCTGTAAGCAAAATATTGATAGATAGTTGTGATTTGTTCTCAATGTGTTTGTGGTGTAAGGTGATTGCATTGATCTTTTCTTTTTGTTTGAAATTTGTACAGGCTGTCTTGATATTGGTGATGCCGATTATAGTTGTTCATTTTGTGGGGCAAACTTCTGGTTGTTAGAGCGTGTTAAAAGATATTCAACAATAAATCAACCAGTATTTACACTTTGTTGCTTGAAAGGAAAAGTCCAATTACCCTATTTGCAAAGGCCTCCAGAATTATTGTGTAACCTGTTAAATGGTCGTGATAATAAGTCTTTGCATTTTCAAAAAAAATCAGAGCATACAATAGTATGTTTGCATTCACTTCTTTTGGATGTAAGGTGCATGACTCAATTAATGATGGTAGTGGACCTCCTCAATTTATCATAAATGGGAAGTTTATCATCGAATTGGGAGTTTGCTACCAGGCATTGGTGAAAATCCAAGATTTGCACAGTTATATATCTACGACACGCAGCACGAGGTAGTCAATCGCCAGGGAATTTTTGGGTATGTTCTTCTTAACTTCCATGGTTGATTATTAGTGTGGTTATTTTCTATTATATGCGTATTATTGTTAGTTTTTTGTCTTATACCACGGGTTAGAGGGATTTTATAATGAATTGTTGTATTATGTTTTCCTGTAGGCAAACAACTGAAATAGATAAGGAATTGATAGTTGGTCTAATGCAAATGATTGATGAACACAATGTTATAGCCCAATTGTTTCGGAGAGCTCGAGAATTTTATGAGGATCATTCTTCGCAAGAATTTTGTTTGAGATTGTTTTCTCAGCGAGTACATGATCCAAGAATTTACAATTATCCTTCATGCGATGAGGTTGCTGCTTTGATAGTTGGTGATTTCGAATCATCCGACTGTGGTCGTGATATTATTGTTCAGTCCACCAGTGGTCAATTGCAGCGGATTTATGAAACTCATGCTTTGTACTTGCCTTTACAATATCCTTTGCTTTTTCCTTATGGTGAGGATGGGTATCAATTGAACATCCCGTATCGAGGGGTTCAAGTTACTTACGTGCGTGGAAGAAGGACGAGGATGTCTCTACGTGAGTTTGTGAATTTCCGATTACAAATGAGAGAGGATGAGGGAAGCATCATTCACAAAGCTAGGAGGTTGTTCCAACAATTTGTTGTTAATTATTTTGCATCGATAGAATCACAGAGACTCTTTGAAATTAGGAAGAAATAAAGTACAATTAGAGGGGAGTTTTTGAATGGTATAGAGGAAGCTATGCAGCGTGGTGATGTTGAAGCATCCTCAATTGGGACAAGGGTTATACTACCATCTTCTTTTACAGGTGGTAAACGTTATATGTTTAATAATTGCCAGGATGCTATGGCAATTTGCAAGCATTATGGTTATGCTTATTTGTTCCTAACTATTACTTGTAATCCAAATTGGCCTGAATTTCAACGATACACCCGTCATGAAGGGATTCCAATTGCTGATAGACCGGATATTTCTTGTCGAGTTTTTCATGCTAAGCTAAAGTGTCTTCTAACTGACCTTAAAGGTGGCACTTTTTTGGTCCTCTCAATGCCGGTAAATTCGTCGTATTTCTTTGTTTTTATATATTTTTTTTGGATTAACTGAGAATAACTTGTTTTTATTAAATGGTTTTTGTTTTTATATTTATTGATTTATTAGTTGTTATTTTATGTAGTATGTATACAATTGAGTTTCAAAAAAGAGGTTTACCCCATGCACATTTTTTGCTTTGGCTTGAAAGAAGGAACATTTTGCAGAATGTTGAATTTATTGATGAATTGGTTTGTGCAGAATTACCTAATCCTGCAAGATTTCCTAATTTGTATAGGATGGTCACAAAATATATGATTCATGGTCCTTGTGGTAGGATACGGCTGAGTTCTCCGTGTATGAAGGACGGTAAATGCTCAAAATTTTACCCTAAGCAGTTTGTGAATGAGACTTCATTTGACGATGATGGGTATCCAGTGTACAAACGTCGTGACATAGGAATTACTGTCAAGTTGTGTGGTACAAATATTGATAACAGATTTGTGGTGCCTTATAATCCGTTGTTGTTAATGAAATATCAGGCTCACATCAACTTGGAGTTTTGTAACAAGTCAAATGTTATCAAATATCTTTTTAAGTATGTCAACAAGGGCCCTGATCGTTTGACTGCTACAGTAGACCAATCAACGAGTGGTCGTCAAGAATCGCAGATTTTGGATGAGATTAAACAGTATTATGATTGTCGTTATCTTTCTCCTTCAGAGTCCATGTGGAGAATCTTTACATTTGATATACATCATAGATGGCCTGCTGTGCAGCGGTTGACTTTTCATTTGCCGAGTCAACAGTATGTTGTGTTTGATGACAGTGACATTGTTAGTTCAGTTTTTGTTTGGAATAGAGATTTGATGACGATGTTTACTGCTTGGATGTTGGCTAATAGGCGATATGCTGAAGGGCGATGTTTGACATATGTTGAGTACCCAAGTAAATTTGTATATGATACAGAATATAGGGAATGGATGCCAAGACGAAGAGGGTTTTCAATTGGTAGATTAAGTTTTGCTCATCCGTCTACAGGTGAATTGTTTTACATGCGATTATTGTTGAATGTTCAGAGGGGTTGCACCAGTTTCCGAAGTATAAGAACAGTTAATTCAATTGTATATGATACATTTCAAGATGCATGTTCAGCTATGGGTTTTTTGGTTGATGATAATGAATTTGTTTATGCTTTGAAAGAAGTTGCTGAGTTATCGTCTGGAGAGCAGTTAAGGAAGTTTTTTGTGACATTGTTGTTGTCTGGTTCTGTTGTGCGGCCATTGTTTGTCTGGAAGTAAACTTGGAAATTGTTATCTGATGGTATCATTTATTATAGACGACGAGAACTTGGAATTCCAGGTATGATTTTTTTTCCTACTATATTACGAAACTTTTCTGACAGGAATTGTCTGTGTATATGTATAGATTAATATGCACGTGTGCTTGTTTGTGCACACATTTCTATAGAGACACACAGTTTGTTTTAAATCTATATGCTAAATCTTTATTTTGGGTTTCTAATCAACTTGTATTTGCAGGGTTACAAATGACTGAAGATGAACTACAGACTTTTTGTTTGATTGAGATCTAGAAGTTGCTCCAGAATAGTGGGAAGTCATTAAGAGATTATGCTGGTATGCCATGTCCATATATTCAATTGGTTTCTCAATTCAACAACTCTATGTTGCTACGGGAAATGCAATATGATATTGATTTATTAATCCAGGAGCATGATTCAAATGTATTGAAGTTGAATGAAGAACAGAGAGTTATATATGAGAAAATTGTCAACCGTGTTTGTAACAAAGAAGGTGGATGTCTTTTTATATATGGATTTGGCAGAACTGGAAAAACTTTCTTGTACAGGACATTGTCAGCTAGGTTGCGATCTGAGAGGAAAATTGTCATTAATGTTGCATCGAGTGGAATTGCAGCATTATTGTTACCAAGGGGCAAGACAGCTCATTCAATGTTCAACATTCCAATTGAGTTAAATGAGTGTACTGTTTGCAGGGTCTCAAAGGATAGTGCTAAGGCCGAATTGATTCGATGTGATGATTTGATTATTTGAGACGAAGCACCAATGACTAATAGGTTGGCTTTTGAGGCATTGGATAGAACCCTTCGTGATATAATGTCGTCTGTGTCTGTTGTTAACAAAGATTTACCATTTGGTGGAAAAATAATTGTTTTGGGTGGTGATTTCCGACAAGTATTGCCTGTTGTCCCCAAAGCTTCCAGAGCTGAGATTGTGATGGCCACTATTAATTCTTCAATTCTTTGGAAGCATTTTGAGGTATTAACCTTAACAAAGAATATGAGATTGGATAGTGCATTGGAAGAAGCTGTTGTAGAGGAGTTAAGATCCTTTTCAGACTGGATACTTCAGATAGGAGAGGGAAAATCTGGTGTGATTATCAATGAAAAACTTTGTGTTGAAGTACCAACTGATTTGCTTATTGATACTTCTGATAATCCGGTTGAAGATATTATAAATGTGGTTTATCCAAATATTGTTGTCAATTTTTCAAATCCAATTTTCTTTTAGGATAGAGCAATTTTGGCTCCAACGGTTGAAATTGTTGAAGAGATTAATAACTACATAGTTAACCTGTTACCGGGTGAAGAAAAGGAGTATTTGAGTGCCGATATTATTTGTGGTAGTGATGCTTATGGTGATATTGATTGTAGTTGGATAACCACCGAATTTTTAAACCAAATTAGGTAAACAAGTTATTTGCTTTCTATAAGTTCAAGAGTGTGGTGAAAATCGGTCTAATGCATGTCACAAGTGTCATATTTTTTGTGGCTCCTGTGGATAGGCGAAGTAAACCAATTTATATGGATTTTTATGCTTTTCACTATGTTAAAGATATTGTTGATATATCTTTACTAAAACTAATTCAAGATGAGTTGGGATTGAACTATTTTGATGGACTGGATGATGTTTCATATGGTATAGAAGATAATGAGATGTATCAAAATATGAAAAGGTTAGAGTTCATAGTTTTCCCTTTTTTTAATTCTTAATTATTCTTAGTTTTATGCGTCTTATATTCTAACTACTGTATTTATTTTTTTATTACACTTGAAGTTCTGGTGTGCAAAGGATTCAAACGAACACTTCCAATGGAACTACTGTCAAGAAGAGGTCAATAACAAAAAAAAGAGGGTGTGTTAATTTTTTTCTGGTTTAATATTAGATTATTGTTACATGTGTTGTTGATTTTCTCACTCTTGATATCATTTAATTAATTGATGAGTTTGTTACATTTTAAGCGTATTGATTTCAATAATCAAATTCTGTCTCACACTATTCTGTATAAGGTTATCTTACATCTTTCACTGTTACAATTTTTAGTTTGCTCATATTTTTCCTATCAATTAAAATTGAAATATATAGATGTGTTGCTGAACATTATAGCAAGAGGTTAACGGAGTATGATATGAAGGCTGATCGATTTGTAAGTTTTTGTAACTATTGTTTCATACTTGTTGATGAATTTTTTTTAAGACCTGTTTCTAACCCCTTTTTTTTAACAGTATATTCGCTGTGAGTTTGCTAGATTATTGCTTAAGAGTGGTGGATCGGAACAATGGAAATTTACTGTTAAGGGCTCAAAGATTACTAAAACCTTTGCAATGCATGTCTTGAAAAGTAAGGGCAAGAATCGAGAGTACAAAATTGGACCCAAATGGAAAGATTTTGTCAAGATGCATAAACTTAGGCCTGGATATTTATGTGTATTTAGAAGTGTTTCAAACAAAAATCATTTGGTTCAGGTTTCTGTGGTTAGAAACTAATTATTCAGATGCTTTGATACTTTCTTTTGTTAATTTTGGGATATGTATTCTATTTTGGACTCTGGGTTTTTCATTATCTAAAATTCAAAATATGTATGGGATGTGAACTTCTTGATTAAGTTACTTAGTTTTTGATATCAGATGTGAACAGTCAAATTAATATGCTATTTGGTTATATCATTCCCCCACTTAACTTTATACTTACTGCAATTAGATGCTTTTCTTTTTATATCATTATCATGATGTGTTAGATCCTAATTAGCATTGATATAACGATATTATATCTAACAGATTACTATGTTTAGATACAATTTATGTTTAACAATATTACAACTTGATGTTTCTTTCAAGTTTTCTTCTAATAAAAACTTTCTAATTGGTTGACATTTTTATTGTTTTAAATTTTTCTAACCATTTAATTCTGATATGATCATAACTTTTTTAAACTAATTTTATTCAGTTTGATCATCTACTTTATTTCTCTTTAGAACATTGTCATCTTTGAATATGGCTATGTTTGATTGATTGGATATCTAATTAAACAGAAGAAGCTATTTAATTAATACTTTTTTTGTTTGAATATGACTGTGTTTGTCTAATAATAGATTTTCTTTTTATTATGAGGCCTTTAATACTGTTTTAACTTGAATATGATTTTGATTTGGGGAGATCATTATTGAATAATTCAATTTTTAGGTATGTTCATAAAATGGTAATCCCGTGCAGTTTGCACGGGTCTTCCTGCTAGTATTCATATATACTAGTAATATCATGGCATGCTAACATGACTTATCAATGTTACATGTTATATATAAATTAAATCATTTTGTAAGGCATGCTATTTAATAATCTAAATCAACATTTTTAAAGTGACAATGTATTGTAAGGGAAGAATATTATTGTTTATACCCTGACCCAACACTAAGGTCCATGTTTGAATATGCCAAAAAGGCTCAATCCATAAAGATTAACTTTCACACGCAATCGACCTCTTCACAGGAGGTCGGATTCGACACAAGCTCCATCCTAAGAAAATCGGGAGCGAGGGTTAGTTGGCAGATAACACTTATTCAAATAAGTAACTGCTCCTAGAATCTCTCAACCCACTTTCAAGAGTCATATCTCAACTTCCTTAAGATAAAGGGACGGTTATCCTCCTTAAAAGGTAGAATTACTTCAACGGTGGTTATTGGTTCACCACTATAAATACACTGACACCTCTCAAGTATCTCTAAGTTCCAATACTCTATAAACCTGTAAAGTCATTTGCTGAGTTAGGCATCGGAGTGTCCTTGTAGGTACCACCCCCCATTCTTTCATATACACAAGTCGGACGGCAGCTCCCTGACGCGAATCAAGTCGGAGACCTCCTCCAACAGACAATTGGGCCATCCTTACCAGTCCAGCCCATTCATCTCCGGTTACCCATCGTAACATTGGCGACATTGCCGGGGACCGAACCAGAGATCAACTAACGATGGTGGACAATTCACCCGAAGATGGCCACACTGCGTCTGATTCCGAACAAGAGAATTAGACATAGGGAATAACGACGCTGATATAGCCACCCATCAAGGGGTAAATAATCAGCATGGAGAAGGGACCTCTGGGTTGAAAGACTCGAAGGCAAACTTTTCTGAAGGGCGCGGGTCAGGAAAGGATGGACAGCCCAATGCAATCGATTTCATGGGACTGTTCCACGGCCACCAAGGGTGCCTAGAGCAACTGGAACAAGAGCTAGAGCTAGAGCGACGAAAGGAGCTTGAAGAAAAGCTCCTAAAGTTGGAATCTACCCTCAAGGGACGGAGCTCATGTAGTGACCGAGAAGATTCTCCCCTGGGAGGAACAGATCCGTTCAGTGAAGAGATAACGAGGGCAAAAGTTCCAAGGAACTTCAAAAGCCCCGACATGGACCTCTATGACGGAACTACAGACCCGAAGCATCACTTGAGCAATTTCAAAAGTTGGATGTACTTGTCTGATGCAACTGATGCTACTCGCTGCAAGGCTTTTCCAACAACTCTCACCAAGGCAACGATGAAGTGGTTTGATAGCTTCCTCCGAGGTCGGTACAAGCTTCGACGACTTGTCCTAAAAGTTCCTCACGCGCTTCTCTATCCAAAGGGACAAGGTAAAGCACGCACCGAGTCTCTTAAGTGTTAAGAAGAGGTCGGAGAACCTCTAAGAGACTACATGGAAAGGTTCAACAAAGCATGAACTCCGAGAAGGTCCCTTCTCTCAGTCCATATCAAAAAGGTATCCGACCTCTTTAAGTGACGTACAGGAAAGAGCGGAGAAGTACATCAATATGGAGGAAAACGCCAGGCTTCGAGAACCAGGCTGGTGGTGCAGTATTTTATAACCCACAAATTAACTGGCAAGTGCACCGGGTCGTACTAAGTAATATCTTACGTGAGTAAGGGTCGATCCCACGAGGATTGATGGACTAAGCAACAATGGTTAAGTGATTGGCTTAGTTAGACAAATAGAAAAGAGTGTTTTGGTATTCAAAGAGCATTAAACAGTAAATTAAGAATTTCAGAAAGCAAGCAGTAATGAGTTGGGAATAAAATATAGAGAAAACAGTTAAAGTTTCAGAGTTATCTATTTTCCGGATTTACTTTTCTTACTAACTATTTTAATTATGTAGGATTTAATTTATGGCAAACTGTATGTGACTACACCCTAATTCCTTAGACCTTTCTAGTCCCCTCTAAAATTCATTAACTGCCAATTCCTTGGTCAATTAATTCCAATTAGAGGGTGATAATCAATTTCTAGTTTATATGCCACAAAAACTCTAATTACCCAAGAAATAAAAGGATTATATGTCATGTATCCTGTTAAATTCAGATAATTAAAATTTAGGAGAAGTTGTTTTCAAGCTGTTGTTCAAGTATAGAGCTTTTCCAAGTTATACAAGAACTCAATTAGAAAGAGGGTCATACTTCCGTTCCACCCAAATTCATAAAATAAAGAGCAAAAACAATTCTTAAATTATAAATCCATGCATAAATTAAAATAGAAAAAGTAATAAAATCAATCCATACAAATAGACAGAACTCCTAACCTTAACAATGAAGGATTAGTTGCTCATGGTTCAGAGAAGAAAACTAGGATTGTCAATTGGAATGGAATAATGTTGTGTTGGAATAACCCTGTTGGCATTCCTTTTATAATTAATCCTAATTAATTTAAAATCTATCTAAAACTAAAATAATATCTTTTCCTCAAAATAAGATTTGAATTTAAATTCGAATTAATTAACAAGTCTTTAGCTGATGGGTGGGGACCACTTATTTTGTCCATTCTGCAGCTTCTAATCTGTATTTTCTGGGCTGAAAACTGGGTCAAAACAGCCCAGAAATTGTCCCCCAGTGTTTTCTGTATTTTTTACACGTGGCGCATGTCACGCGTACGCGTCAGTCACGCGTACGCGTCACTGGTCTTCTTTGCAATTCACGCGGACGCGTCGGTCACGCATTCGCGTTGCTTAGCAAATCTTCAATTCACGCGTATGCGTCAGTCACGTGTTTGCGTCGCCATGGATACCTCCAAATCACGCGTATGCGTCAGTCATGCGTACGCGTCGCTCCTCGCTGCCATCTCCTTTGATTCTTGTGCTGCAGAAACTCCATCAAATTCCACCGAGTGCTACCTAAAATAAACAAAATTGCAAATGACTCAAAGGAGCATCCATATTGGCTAAAAGATAATTAATTCTTTATTAAACTCAACAAATTAGATGCAAATTCACTAGAAAAAGATAGAAAAGATGCTCACGCATCAGCTGGCGACCCGGGGCCCCTCACTCATCAAAAGAAAAAGAAAGGGAGCCCAAGAAAAAGGAAGAGGTCGGCCCAAAAAGGGCCTAGGAGATATCACTCTTATACTCTTCTCCGAATTTTCCTGGTTGATGTGTACAGGGAAATTTGCCATACTGAAAGGCTACCTCCCCCCAGACCTATTAAAAACAAGAAGGGGGAAAGTCAAAGCGACTACTGCGAGTAGCATAAGATATATGGTCACTCCACCAATGAGTGTTATGACCTAAAAAACGTGATAGAAAAGCTGGCCAGAGAAGGTCGGCTGAACAAATATCTCGTTAAAAGGTCGGATCACCACAGCAAGAGGAAGCGAGACGACGAGGATCGAAGAGACCCAACACCATGGACCTCAAAAAGACATATACATATCATCCCGGGGGGATTCGGTAGAGGCGGCCTCACTAAGTCATCTCGTAAAAGACATCTGAAAGAGGTCTACTAAGTTACGAGTGAAGCTCCCGACCTCCCTGACATCTCTTTTACTAAAGAAGATGGGCAAGGCATTATCCCTGGGCTCGATGACCCAGTAGTGATAACCATGGTACTTGCCAATGCCCATCTCCATAGAACCCTGGTGGATCAGGGAAGCTCAGTAGACATCCTGTTCAAACCAGCATTTGACAAGCTGGAATTGGACGAAAAAGAATTAAGAGCTTACCCCGATACTCTGTACGGGTTGGGAGACACCCCAATAAAGTCACTAGGATTTATACCCCTACACACGACTTTTGGAAAAGGGGTGAAATCCAAAACTCTGAGCATTGACTTTATAGTCGTCGATGTGGGATCCGCCTATAATGCTTTAATAGGCAGGACCACCCTAAATCGGCTCAGAACAGTGGTGTCTACTCCCCACCTATGCATGAAATTTCTAACGCCAGAGGAAATAGCAACCATCAGGAGAGATCAGAAGTTGGCAAGGAAGTACTAAAATGAAAGCCTGAACCTGAGAGAAAAGGGCAAGGAAGTCCAAACCATAGAGCTCGGTGGAGTTAGAGGTAAAGAAAAGTTGCAGCCACAACCAGGGGGAAAAACTGGAGAAGTCTAGGTCGGAAAAGAGGAAGGAAAAAACACCAATATAGGAGTCAGCTTAAGAGAAGACCTGAAGCAAAAGCTGATAAAGCTCCTACAAGACAATTCCGACCTCTTCACCTGGAAAGCTTCTGACATGCCAGGGATAGATCCCGAACTCATGTCACACAAGCTCTCGGTATACCCTGGATCGTGACCTGTCCAGCAATGAAGACGGAAGTTTGGACTGTAACGGGCTCAAGTGGTGGAAGAGCAAGTACAAGCCCTCTTGGAAGCCGACTTTATCAAAGAGGTCAAATATCCGCCATGGCTGGCCAACGTAGTGCTGTTCAAAAAGCAAAACGGCAAGTGGAGGATGTGCGTCAACTACATTGACCTGAACAAAGCATGTCCTAAAGACCCATACCCACTTTCCAGTATTGATACCCTAGTAGATTCTAGCTCAGGGTACCAATACTTGTCGTTTATGGATGCTTACTCGGTATATAATCAAATCCCGATGTACAAGCCGGATCAAGAAAAAACATCCTTCATCACGCCTAGAGCAAACTATTGCTACGTGGTCATGCCTTTTGGACTAAAAAATGCTGGAGTCACATACCAAAGGCTGATAAATAAGGTGTTTGCTCCTTACCTTGGGAATTTAATGGTAGTCTACATGGATGACATGTTAGTAAAAACCAAGGAGGAGACCGACCTCTTGACAGATCTCTCACAAGTCTTCAACACCATAAGGATGCATGTGATGAGGTTGAATCCCGTAAAGTGCACCTTCTTGGTAGAGGCTGGAAAATTTCTGAGATTTATGCTGACACAAAGGGGGATTGAAGCAAACCCTGACAAGTGCAAAGCAATCCTAGGAATGAAGAGCCCGACTTGCCTAAGGGAGTTCTAACAGCTGAATGGCCGACTTGCTGCTCTCTCCAGGTTCTTGGCAGGATCAGCACTAAGATCCCTACCACTATTCTCTTTACTAAGAAAAGGATGCCAGTTCGAATGGACTCCTGAGTGCGAAGAAGCATTCCAGGAGTTCAAAAGGTTTCTAAGCCAACCTCCAATTCTGACCCGACCTGTAGTCGGGGAAGAACTCGTCATGTATTTGTCTGTAGCAGACAAAGATGTAGCATCAGCTCTAATACGGGAAGACGAGGTCGGGCAGCATCCTGTATACTTCACTAGCAAAGTTCTACAAGGCTCCAAACTGAGGTATCAAAAACTAGAGAAGTTTGCATACTCCTTAGTAGTAGCCTTACGAAGGCGACGACCTTACTTTCAAGCCCACACAGTAAGGGTGCGAACAAACCAGCCCATGAAGCAAATCTTCCAGGAGACGGATGTTGCGGGTAAGATGGTTCAATGGGCAATAGAGCTCTCCGAGTTTGACCTTAAGTACGAAACTCGGATAGCCATCAAAGCCCAATGCCTTACCGACTTCATAGCAGAATATGCAGGGGATCCAGAAGAAAAATCTGATACATGGCAGCTATATGTAGACGGATCCTCAAACAAAGTAGGAAGCGGTGTAGGCATAATACTTGTCAACAAAGGGGGAACGCAAATAGAAGTCTCCCTCAAATTTGAATTTCCAGCTTCTAACAATCAGGCAGAATATGAATCCTTGATTGCGGGATTAAAGCTGGCAGAAGAAGTCGGTGCAACAAAAGTACTGGTGTTCAGCGACTCTCAGGTGGTGACCTCCCAAATAAATGGAGAGTACCAGCCTAAAGACCCCAATATGAAGAGATACTTGGACAAAACCTTGGAGTACCTCAGGCGCTTTGCCGAAACCGAGGTCAAGCACATAACTCGGAATCTCAATAGCAGAGCGAACGCCCTCTCCAATCTAGCAAGTACCAAGCCAGGAGGGAACAACAGAAGTCAGATCCAAGAGACTCTCCAAGAACCCTCTGTGGCAAAAACATAGGCCAAACAAGACATCTTCGAGGTCTCCAGATTAGACCTCGGGTGGATGAACCCTTTAATCGAATACCTAAAATTCGGCATCCTACCTAAAGAAGAAAAAGAGGCCAAGAAAATTCAGAGGGAAGCACAAAGCTACACTTTGGTGAAAAATATCCTATACAAAAGGGGAATATCAACACCACTATTAAAGTGCGTCCCGACCTCAAAAACACCAGAAGTCTTAGAGGAGGTCCAAAATGGTATTTGCGGGAACCACCTCGGAGCTAAGTCTTTAGCCAGGAAATTCCTCCGAGTTGGGTTTTACTGGCCGACCTTGCAAAAAGACTCTACAGAATTCGTGAAGAAATGCCAGCCATGCCAAATGCATGCGAACTTCCACGTCGCTCCCCCCGAAAAGGTCATTTGTATAACCTCTCCCTGGCCCTTCGCAAAATGGGGATTGGACTTGTTAGGGGAATTTCCCCAAGCGCCCAGACAAGTAAAATACCTAATAGTAGGGGTAGACTACTTCACGAAGTGGATCGAAGTAGAACCATTGGCCACCATCACTGCCCAGAAAAGTCGAAAGTTTTTCTACAAAAACATTATCACAAGGTATAGAGTACCTCACTCTATCACCACTGATAATGGCACTCAGTTCACCGACTCAACCTTCAAAAACCTAGTAGCCAGCATGAAGATCAAGTATCAGTTCACCTCGGTAGAGCACCCACAAGCAAATGGGCAAGCTGAGGCAGCCAACAAAATCATACTCGCAGGGTTGAAGAAAAAGTTGCAAGATGCAAAGGGAGCCTGAGTTGAAGAACTCCCACAAGTACTTTGGGCTTACATGACTACACCTCAGTCTGCCACAGGGGAATCACCCTTTCGACTTGCTTATAGTGTAGAAGCCATGATACCAGTTGAAATCAACAAGCAAAGTCCAAGGGTGAGCTTCTACGACGAGGTCGGAAACATACAAGGGCACAAGGAAGAACTTGAGCTACTCCCCGAAATCCGAGAACAAGCCCAGATAAGAGAAGCGGCATTGAAGCAAAGGATGACAAGCAGATACAACAAGAAGGTCATCCGAAGAAGCTTCGCCCCAGACGACCTGATCTTAATCAGAAATAACATTGGAATCAACAAATCGGGGGATAGAAAGCTTGCCGCCAACTGGAAGGGACCATACAAAATTAGAGAGGTCTTAGGAAAAGGCTACTACAAGGTGACCGATTTGAACGGCACCGAGTTACCTAGGTCGTGGCATGCTTGTAATATAAAAAGGTACTATAGTTAAACACGAACCCCACTCCTTGGTGTACTCTTTTCCCAACTTCATGGTTTTTTTCCAAAGAAAGGATTTTCTTGCAAGGGGATTTTTAACGAGGCATTAAAGTGGGGACTGAGGGGGAACAAATTATCAAAACCCTTAGTAGCAAAAAGTACCTTTGCAAATAAATAAAGATCTTTTTTCCGTATCTCTTTATAAATCCCTTTTTTACATTATTATTACTCTTTCTACAAAATCGCTGACTTAACCTTGACAAAATGTGAAAATCCCATGAACCGACCTAGATGGTCGTTAGGATAAAACGACGAGGTACAAGTCGGTGTAAAGTGGTTATAAAAGTAGATCATGAAAGAACTCGGAAACTAGACGGCTCACAAGTCGGAAAACCCGAGAAGAAATGAAATGCATCACAAAAATAATCTAAGTCACGAAAACTCAATAAAAAGAAAAATTGAGTATAAGGGATAGCAAAAAGAGATAATAAAGTCCATCGAAAAATCAAAGACAAAGATGACCCAAGTTTTTGAGAAAAATAACTCTGACAAAAAATAGTCAAGCCAAGATAAAAGATTTTCAAAAAAAGCAAAAAGGTTTTTCAAAAATGCCTAAAAGCATGCACACACAGATAGCCTAAAACCCTTATCCAAAAAAGGGTATTTTTAATATTTTGTTTACGGCCACAAAGGGCCATAAAATGTTAAGTAAGAACCACCACCAAACTAAACATGAAATTGTTTAAAAAAGGGGCCCACATGCCAGGCCCTAAAATAGCCAAAATCAATCAAATGGTTAATGGTAGAAGGGTTGGAATCGCCAGAAGGAAGAGAGGTCGGATCAACTGCAGGGGAAGCCGGGTCAACAGCAGGAAAGGTCGGATGGGAAGAAGTCGGAGCGGCGGCAGAAGAAGACGGGACAGTCTCATCGAGACCTTGAGAAGGAACCCCTGAAGAACTCGGCTCCTCACGAGTTGGAGACTCCACTAGCCTCTGCCCCTTAGTCTTCAATTCGGAATCCGTCTCAGGCCAGGGAGGAGAAACGATTGCCCCATCAACAACTATCTTATCAGGATCAAGAGGAGAAAGGTCCAAGCCAGGAGCAATAACTCCGACTTGTTTCTTGAAAATCCTCCACGCCTCCTTCGAGCTATCCACTATGGAGTCCTCCAGATCCTGATAAGCCTCCCGGCCCTTCCTCAGATCCCTCTTCAGGTCTAGGTTCTCCCCCAAAAAGCCTCATATAACTCTGCTTCGCCTTCTCTTTGAGGCCCTCTGCCATAGCACACTGACCCATCAGCTTCTTTTCCCTCTCCAGAAGACGGGACTTCTCCTCCTTCAACTCCTCCACCTCCTCCTTGAGCCTCTTCTTGGTAAAGAAAAATCCTCCCAACCAACTCCTCAACCTTCTGGGATGAACCCAAGGAGTTGAGGGGAGTCTTTTCCAGAATATCAAGAAGCTTGGTGCACACTCCAACTGCCCTACCACTCCCTTGAACCATGGTGTTAAGATGGTTTCGAACGGAAACATCATCCATACTAATGGTAGTATGAGGAAAGATGTGATTCCGAACAAATTTAGGACCATCAAAACCAGGCTCTCCTGAAGAACCAGACACTGAAGTCTTACGTTTCTTCTTCTCGGGTTCAGAAGCAAGTCGGGCGGGTGAAAAGGGAGGAGGAAGAGAAGAGGCAGAAGATACCATTATAGGTCGGGAGAGGTCCCCAAGTCACGAGGAGGAGGGAGAACACCAGTAGCTCGGGCAGCATCAACTCGGGCCCTAGACCTCCTTCTAGCCTTCTGGATCCTCTGATAAGACTCGTTGGATCCCTTCTTAGCCATTTCTAAAAACAACCAAAAACAAAAGAGTTAGTCAACAAATCAGAAAAGACAACTCGGAAACTTTAAATCAGGATCAACAAGTCGGGAATTATCTACGATTAACAACAAATCTACCTATCTGGGTCCGAACAAAGCCCGAAGACCCCTACAGGAATTTCTGTGTCCAGATTAGGGGCTCTTCCCCAAATTTCTCGGAAGAACCCCACAACATCCTTCTCAGCCTCATCCAAATCATCTAGGCCATACTTCTCCACAGGAAAGGCCTCCAACCAATATAGAAAAAAGCAGGGAGAAGAATTTTGGTCCAGAAAAAAAGGGTGATGGCCCTCTACAGCTTAGATTTTGAAGAAAAAGTTCTTAAAATCGTGAAAAGATTCATCGAAAATGGAGAAAACTTTCCGACCTTGAATGGCTCGGAAAGAAATCAACTGTTACTTATTATTTAGCCCACTAAAGGGCTTGGTCATATGAAAGAGATAGAAAAATATCTTTAAAGAGATCGGAAAATCTAGTTCTCGACTAACAAGTTAATAAATTTTCAGAAAACCCTAAGAGTTGGGATGGAGTTGAGAAGGAGCAACTCGACAATGGTTCAGAACATCAATCTCAAAATCAGAAAAAGGCAGAAAACCTCCCAGACAGGTAAAGAGGCTCTCATACATAAAAAAAGAAGTGAGGGTCAGCCTCCGCAGCCTTTCCAAAACAAATCCGGTCTTCAGGAGTCGGGACAACCAACTCATACTTAGGCTCGTCGGCCTCGTCACTACAGATCCTATGGTGGGTGGGAAGGTCAGTAATATAATCTATATCCACTAAGGGCTCTTCCCCTAGGACAGTAACGTCTACCCATTCAGACACCAAAGAAGACATCTTTTCTTTAAAAAGTAGTGGAAAAAGGCGACGAAGACCTACAGAGCAAAAAACGAAAAGAAAAAATCAAGCAAGATCCCTAAAAGGCAAAAATGGCCCCTCAAAGGAGTAGAACCATCAGAGCCGCCAGCAAACTCGTTACAAACTCCTCTAAATAACAAAACAGGGCATTCAATAATAAAAGAAGAAGGAAAAAGAACTTACCTTCGTTTACAAGAGAGAATCCGGCGTAGTAACAGCTAAAGCACTCACAAGAAGGAAGAAGCGCTCACGAAAAGGAGAAAGTTTTTCTCTTTTGAACAGAGAGCATGTAGAAAAGTTTTCAGAAAGAAAACAAAGAAAGAGAGGGAAAAAGTATTTATAAACATCCCAGGGGCAAAGAGGTAAAAACGAGGCGATCATTAAATAAAACGCACCGTTACCAATGTAACTGCTCCCCACACATAATTACGCAATCCCTTAGCGGACACGACGTTTGATTAGACGCGACTGTTGAAAAACTTGAATCACGTCGGTTTCGAAAAATCACGTCGGCTACAAGCCCGAGTTCAAATACACGAGTCCAACTCATCAACGAAGATATCGGACTCAAGTAGGGGCACTGTTCATGCCTTGGCCCAACACTAAAGCCCAGGTTTGAATACGCCAAAAGGCCCAATCCATAAGGATTAACCTTCACACGCAACCGACCTCTTCACAAGAGGTTGGATTCGACATAAACTCCATAGTAAGGAAGTCGGGAGCGAGGGTTAGCTGGCAGATAACACTTATTCAAATAAGTAACTGCCCCTAGAATCTCTCAACCCACTTCCAGGAGCCATATCTCAACTTTCCTAAGATAAAAGGACGGTTATCCTCCTTAAAAGGTGAAATTATTTCAACGGTGGTTATTGGTTCACCACTATAAATACACTAACACCCCTCAGGTATCTCTAAGTTCTAATACTCTATAAACCTGTAAAGTCCTTTGCTGACTTAGGCATCGGAGTGTCCTTGCAGGTACTACCCCCCATTCTTTCATACATACAAGTCGGACGACAGCTCTCTGACGCAAATCAAGTCGGAGATCTCCTCCAACAGACGATTAGGCCAATCTTACCAGTCTAGCCCATTCATCTCCGGTTACCCATCGTAACAATTATATTATATTATATGTACCATTTATACTACATTTACCACTCTTGATATTAAAATAATTAATAAGTGATGAGAGAAAATAAAAATTATATTTTATGAATAAAAAAATGTGTATTTAATAATATATAAAAGAATTATACAAATATAATTTCTTATTTTAAAGCTGGTACTATACCTTAGAAAGTTGTTCGGTTGTCGGGCTCCGGACAGGTCGGGTGTGCGAGTGGGGGGGTGAGGACGCCTCAACTTGGGTCGTACTGGTTGCGAGTGAGTTGAGCAGACGAGCACTTGTCCTGGAGAGAGGATGAGGGGGGGTGCCACCTGCAAAGACACTCCGACGCTCAAGTCAGCGACGTGCAGGCGGGCAGAATAGTGAGGTGAAAGGATATGACGTACCTCGTGGGAAGAGCCAATCTTCCCTTTATATACATGTCAGTAGTGGGCCCCTTATGGGAACAGGCCCATATTCTCAAGGACGTTGTCCTGCAGCCGCGTGCGAGCCGTACAGGATGCGTGTCCGGGCCAGTTGGAGGGCGCGCAGTCGGGTCGGGTAGAGCTTGGGTCGGGTCGACCCGTGCGTACCTTGGGCCAGGCCGTAACAGTGCCCCCACGCGCCAATGGTAGTCGTGGGAGCTACCAATGGCGTGTCGTCTCGCATCTCGTCTGGTCGGCCGCTCGTGGGAAGGATATGCCCCCAACGCGCGTGTCCCTTGGTTGCATAAGCAACCGTTTCATCGCTTCGTTCCTTGTGCCGAGCATTGAATGCTCATAATGGGGTGGAAAAACCCTGTTTGAAAAGACTATTTTGCCCCCGGGTGTTTCGCGCTTTGGGGAAGCGGTTTTTTAAACGATCGGTTTTATGCTTATGTGCTCTTCCACACTTCCCATTCCTCTTCCTTATTGCGGTGCCTTTGTTCATCCTCCTTGCATTTTTCCGGACTTGCAACTTCATCTTCTTTTCATCAGTTTAGGTAACTTTCGAATCATTCTCCCTTTTATGCATTATTTTTGTATGCCTGTTGTCTGGTTCTGTTGCTGTTGTGTGGCCTTCCAATGGCGGTTATACGTGTTAGGGGGGAGCCATTCCAGGGTAGGCTTTTCCCTGTCCACCTCTAGTGTTTTGTCCTTAGTTGGGGAGTAGTGGTGTGCTTGAACTGAGCAACCGATCTACCGATCTCTTAGACTAACTGGATGATCCCCCCGTGTAGGTATGGCTCGCACGGTCTCCCGGGCTTCCGTTAACCCCGCGGCGTATGATCCGTATGCCTGGGTTGTTTCCGACGTGAAGGATTCACCCAACCAAATGGGCGAGGAGGAGCTCACCGAGTTCCGACAAGCCGAGTACTTGTGTGGGGGAACTGACGAGGAAGCTAATTATGACGTCTTCATCCCGGCCCCTCACGAGCGCCTGTACGAAATCAACTTCCAACCTCGCCAAGTCGCCGACTGGATTTGGTTCTACAAGGCCATGTTCACCTAAGTCGGAGTTCGTATTCCGTTCTCAGCCTTTCAAATGGCGCTTTTAGGTCGAATTTCCGTGGCACCGTCGCAGTTGCATCCGAACAGTTGGGCCTCGATCCGCTGTTTCGAGATGGTTTGTGAATACCTCGAACTGCCGGTGTCTGTGGATGTTTATCTCTTTTTTTCACCCTTACGAACCCTTCAAAGGAGGGGAAGCACAAAAGGGGGTTCATGTCCTTCCGGTCTGCCCAGGGTCGGAGGATCTTCGGTTTGTTTGAAGATTCTTACCACGGGTTTAAGGACAAATATTTTAAGGTCCGCCCTGTCAAAGGTCGTCATCCCTTTTGGTTGTCGTTGGAGGGGGTACGGCTCATCCCGACCTATTGGAGTTTCGGGGCAGGGTCCAATACCTTTATTAAGGTAACCTGTGGAGGTATGTCGGCGGTGGATAAGCAGATTGCCGAGGTGTTGATGGCAGTCTTTGGGAAGAACCAAGTAAATCCCCACCTCCTCATGGGTGACCGGGAGTCCGGTCGTAATTATATCTGTGAGGAACTTTTACTTTACCTTTTATCTTTTTGCTTTTGCTGATAACTTGCTGCGATTAACCGACCTTCTTTGCTTTCCTGCAGTGGAGATGTCTGCGTCGGTGACGGGCCTTCCCGACTTGTTTCAAACTTTCCTCTGCGGCAGCGACGACGAAGGGGATAAAGAAAAATCTGCTGCCGAGAAGCCTGCGGTTCTTCCGGAGGGCAAGGCTACTTCCGAGCAAGAAGCTGCGGCTGACGGAACCGGGACCTCGACCCAAACTCCCCAGGTCGAGGGCGACGCAGCAGTTCATGCTTCCCCCTTTCGTGAAGTGATAGGAACCGGGGGTTCGGCGTCTAACCCGGACGTTGATGAGGAGGTGGAAGAGGTCCCCAGCCTTAAGAGGAAGAGGAAGACGTCCTCCAGTCCCGAGGGAGCTCTTACCGTCATGGAGAGGAACTTTGATGCCGGGAACTTTATTGATTCCCAGCTGATCCCCGGTACCGAGGAGCACTTCCATGAGTCTTCCCTTGCCGGGCAGGCGAGGTGGATGTACCGTACCCTCTTGCGTGGCGCCGTGATAGCCCGGAAGGCAGAGTTTGAGCTATCCGGGATGGAGTCCCTCCGCAGAAGGTTGGAATCTGCTGGGAAAGCGAATAATGAACTAAAAAGTGAAGTTGAAACTCTCCGGGAGCAGTTGACCCAGTCAAATGAGAAGCTTGACGCCGCCGAGAAAAAGGCTACTGCCGCCGAGAAGAAAGCTGCCACTGCTGAGGAGAAGTTGAAAGAGTCGGGCGCCACGGTTTCTCGTCTTGTCGAGCGTGAGATGACCTTGGAGAGCCAGGTCGGCGCTGCGCAAAAGCGGGTGGCCGAGATAGAGAAGGAAAAGCAGGTCGTGGAGGCCGAATTAGCAACGTGGAAGGCCAAGTACAAAGATGTCTTGAAGCAGGGGAAGGGTGCGATTTTGGCGACCGAGGAGGCCCTCAAGGCTCAGGTCAAGGTCATTGCTCCTGAATTTGATACGTCGGCGATTGGTGTTCTCAAGGTCATTCAGGATGGCAGAGTTGTCGACGTCCCCAAGAAATGAGCCCTCTGTTTGAAGTTTTTGTTTTAGCCGTCTTGTTTTGGCTTTATGAACAATTTTGATTTTAGCCGTTTTGGCCTATGAACAATTTGATTTTAGCCGTTTTATTTTTGGCTCGTGAACAATGACCTTTCTGGTCGTTTGCTCGTGTTAGGATGATAGACTTTCTCTCATCCGTTTTTCTTAACCGTTTTTGGTTTATTGTCGTCATTTACATTAACGGCCCATGGCCTTTCGCGTAGTCGTGGGGTTGACGAGTTCCCGGGGTGATCAGCCCCGGGGTCGCGCGTCGTCGTTGGTCGTGACGAGATGGTTTATCTGGAGAGTTGAGTGACGAAACAGAAGAGAAAATTTGCACAAGTATATCTTATTCGGTAATCGTATAAAGGACTCGTAAGTCGCTTTGATAAGTTCAAAAGTTAAATTTGCAAATTAACTACTTAGCTATGCTGGTCGGCTCGTCGGGCCATGCTCTAGGAGTAGAATCTTCTTAGGTTGTTCGCATTCCATGTTCTCGGGACTTCCTTGCCGTCGAGCCTTTCTAACTTGAAGGCTCCTTTCCCCATCACTTTTTTGACTCTGTAAGGGCCTTCCCAGTTTGCCGCTAGCTTGCCTTCTCCGGGGGTCGGCAGGCCGATATCATTTCGCCTCAGGACGAGGTCGTTTGGCTCGAATTCTCTCTTGAGCACTTTGGTGTTGTAGCGCAGAGCCATTCTTTGTTTTAGCGCCGTTTCTGTCAAATGGGCCATTTCCCTGGCTTCATCTATCAGGTCTTTTTCTACGGTTTCCTCCACTCCTTTCAAAAGTAACCGCGGACTCGGCTCACCGATCTCTACGGGTATCACTGCGTCCACTCCGTACGTTAGTCGGAAGGGAGTTTCCCTAGTGGAGGATTGTTCAGTTGTTCGGTAGGATAAGAGGACCGCTGCTAGTTCGTCGGCCCAAGCACCCTTTTTATTGTCCAACCTCTTTTTTAGCCCTGAAAGGATAACCTTGTTGGCGGACTCCACTTGTCCGTTCGTCTGAGGGTGCTCTACCGAAGAGAACCTTTGCCTTATACCCAGGCCATTGAGAAATTCCGTGAACTTTTTGTCAGTAAATTGCGTGCCGTTGTCCGAGATGACGACTTCTGGTATCCCGAATCGCGTTATCACCTGCCTCCACATGAACTTCCTGCAATTGGACGAGGATATGCTAGCTAGTGGTTCGGCTTCTATCCATTTGGTGTAGTAGTCAATTGCGACTATGAGGTATTTGACTTGCCCAGGGCCGACAGGGAAGGGGCCTAAGAGGTCGACTCCCCATTGAGAGAATGGCCGGGAGGTCGTTAGCAAGGTTAACTCGGAGGCCGGCGCTCTGGCAAAGTTGGCGTTCTGTTGGCACTTTATGCATTTTTTGACAAATTCTTTGGAGTCCGCCATCATCGACGGCCAATAGTACCCGGCTCGAATCAATTTCCTCGCTAGGGCCTTGCCTCCGATGTGGTGCCCACAGCAGCCCTCATGGACTTCCCTGAGGACGTAGTCCGTCTGGTCGGGGTGTAGGCACTTCAGCAGGGGTTGGTTGAGCCCTTTTCTGAACAGCTGTCCTTGGATGACGGCGTATTTTGCCGCTTCCCTTCTTAATTTCGCCGCGTCCTTTTCATCACTAGGGAGTTTGCCGTGTTCTAGGAAGTCGGTGATGGGGTCTAGCCATGAGGAACCTAGGCTTGTCATGTGCAATGTGATTGCTGGTTCTCTCGTCATGCCTTGGATGAGGGACCGGTTCCCCTCTCCTGGCTTTGTGCTGGCTAACTTTGATAGGAGGTCTGCCCGTGTGTTCCTTTCTCTGGGTACGTGGTGGACCGTGACCTCTTCGAACTTTTGGCTCAAGCTTTTAACCTTTTCCAAGTACTTCTGTAGCAAAGGGTCTTTGGCTTGGTAGCTACCGTTTACTTGGGAGGTGACGACTTGGGAATCGCTGCATATTTCTATTCTTCTTGCACCGACTTCTGCTACTAGGGCTAGGCCTCCTATAAGGGCCTCATATTCTGCTTGGTTGTTCGAGATGGGAAACTCGAATCTGACCGACTGTTCGTATACAACCCCAACCGGGCTTTCCAGGATGATCCCGGCACCTCCGAAGGTCTGGTTGGAGGCTCCGTCCACATGGAGCTTCCACCGTGTACCCCCTTCTTCGCTTGGATCCCCCGTTACTTCTACGAGAAAATCCGCCATCGCCTGCGCCTTGATGGCTTGCCGGGGTTCGTATCGTATGTCGTACTGGGAGAGTTCGATAGACCAAGTCATCATTCTTCCCGCTAGATCGGGTTTTTGGAGTACTTCTCGGATCCCTTGGTCCGTTCTCACGACAACTTGGTGACTCTGGAAGTACTGCTTTAGCCTTCGTGAGGAGGTTAGAAGTGCTAGGGCTAGCTTTTCCAACTTGCTATATCTTAATTCTGCCCCTTGTAAGGCCCTGCTTATGAAATAGACTGGCTGTTGAGCTTTTCCGTCCTCCCGTACCAGAACTGCGGCTAGGGCTTCACTCGTTATGGCGAGGTATAGGTACAGTGGTTCCCCGTCCTTCGGCTTCCCGAGGACGGGTGGCGCCGCCAGGATTTCCTTGAAGTGCCGAAAGGCCTCTTCGCATGCGGGCGTCCATTCAAACGCCATCCCTTTCTTCATGAGGTTAAAGAATGGCAGGGCCTTTGTTGCCGAAGCTCCGAGGAATCGGGATAATGAGGTCAACCGCCCCGCCAATCTTTGGACGTCCTTGATACAACCCGGGCTCTTCATCTGGAGTATTGCCTGACATTTCTCCGGGTTGGCTTCTACCCCTCTCTGGGTTATCATGAATCCCAGGAACTTGCCAGCTTCCATGGCGAAGGCGCACTTAAGGGGGTTCAACCGCATGCCGTGTTGACGGAGGGACGCGAATACCCTTGCCAGGTCGTTCAAGAGGTCGTCAGGTCGTGTTGTTTTTGCCAGGATGTCGTCCACATAGACTTCGACCGTTTTCCCTATGAGGTCGTGGAATATCCTGTTCATCAGTCTTTGATATGTTGCTCCCGCATTTTTCAGGCCGAATGGCATTACCTTGTAGCAGAAAGTTCCTCCTGGCGTTATGAACGCCGTCTTGTCTTCGTCAGGACGGTGCATCGGTATCTGATTGTAACCCGAGTAGGCGTCCATGAAACTTAGATACCGATATCCCGCCGCGGCATCGACGAGTGCATCTATGTTGGGGAGGGGGAAGCAATCTTTGGGGCATGCTTTGTTAAGGTCAGAATAGTCCACGCACATTCTCCACTTGCCGTTGTGTTTTCTCACCAATACCACATTCGAGAGCCATGTCGAGTAGTCCACTTCCCTTATGAAGCCTGCTTCTAGGAGGCTGGCCGTCTGCCTGGCCACCTCCTCTGCTCTCTCCGCCGACATCTTCCTCCTCCGTTGGGCCACCGGGCGTGCTTCCGTCTTAACGGCTAGATGATGTGAGATGATTTTTGGGTCTATGCCCGGCATGTCGGCTGGTATCCAGGCGAACAAGTCACTGTTGGCTCTTATCATTTCGATCAAGGGCTCCTTCAACTCATGTGGGAGGTTCTTGTTAACGAATGTGAACTTTTCCACTTCGTCACCAATTCTAAACTTCTCCAGATCTCCTTCTGGTTCTGGCCTTGGCTTGTCGTCCACTCTGGCATCGAGGTCGGCTAGGAACACACCGGATGCTTCCTTGGACTTCTTTCTAAGGGAGAGACTGGCGTTGTCACAAGCGACCGCCGTCTCGAGGTCTCCCCTTATGGTCCCTATGGATCCGTCGTCGGTAACAAACTTCATGACTAGCAGCTTTGTGTTGATTATGGCTTCGAAATCGTTGATTGTTTTTCTTCCCAAGATGATGTTATAGGCAGTGGAGTCTCGGAGGATTACGAACTCGGCCATCGCCGATCTTCGGCCTTGGGCCTGCCCCACCGAGATTGGTAGGGATATTACTCCGTCCGGTTTGATGAAGTGGTCGCCCAATCCGATGACCCCGTGCTGGTGAGTCGTCAGGTCGGCATCTTTTAGCCCTAGTGCGTCGAACACGTTGCGGAACATGATATTTGAATCAGCCCCTGTGTCGACGAGGATCCGTTTGACGAGGCCGGTTCCCACTCTGGCCGTAATGACCATGGGAGGGTTTTCCGGGGCGTCGTTGAACCATTGGTCTTCCGGGCCGAAAGAAATGGAGAGAGGTTTCTTAGAGCTTTGCACTGGCGGGTATGAGACCGTCAAAACCTTAACATCTTTTCTCTGTGCCGACCGGGATCTTGGCGCGGCGTTTTTGGCCGTTACCACGTTTATCACAGTGAGGCCGTGGTCTCTGTCTTCGGGTTCCTGTCGCCGTTTGGCCGAACGGGTTTTGCCTTCTTCGTCTTGATCGCGATAACGTCTTCTCGGCTCCCTGATGAGGTGGGAGAACGCGGCTAGCTTTCCTTCCCTTATCGCTTGTTCTAGTGCATCCTTCAGGTCAAAACAGTCCTGTGTTTGATGGCCATAACCCTTATGATAATCACAATAGAGGTTCTTATTTCCTCCCGTACGGTCCTTAAGTGGTCGGGGTTTCGGTAGGATTCCCTTCTCCGCTATTTGTTGATAGACTTCCACGATGGGGAGAGTGAGTGGAGTGTAGTTGGTGAATTTCCCGACCCGGGGGAACGGTCGAGGTGCCCTGTTCGATGCCTCCTCCCTAACTTTTTCCTTTGCTCTCTCTCCGTCGCCTGGTTGCCGGGCTTGGCTGTAACCGGACTGCCGCTTATTGGCAGCCACGACTCGGCTGACTTCCTCGTCGTTTATGTACTCCTTGGCTACCGTCTGGATCTCATGCATCGTCCAAACCGGTTTCGTGGTAAGGTGTTTTCGGAAGTTCTCGTTGAGGAGGCCGTTCGTTAGGCAAAGGCTGGCCACCGAGTCGGTTAAGCCGTCGATTTCCAAGCATTCGTCGTTGAACCGATCTAAGTACCTCCTCGTCGGTTCTCCTTGTCTCTGTGTTACCCCTAGAAGGTTAATAGGGTGCTTGGCCTTCGCGATCCGCGTTGTAAATTGGGCCAGGAATGCACGGCTGATGTCTGAGAAGCTGTATATGGAACCTTGTGGGAGGCCGTTAAACCATCTGATCGCTGGCCCTGCTAGGGTTACCGGGAAGGCGCGGCACCTTACTTCGTCCCCCACTCCCTCCAGATTCATCCTGGCCTCAAAGGCCGTGAGGTGTTCTAGAGGGTCTTGAGTTCCGTCGTACCTCATGTCCGTTGGTTTGTCGAAGTGTTTCGGCAACCGGACCTCGAGGATAGATCGGTGGAACGGGGTGACGCCCATTATCACGGGTTGTCGTGTCCTCTCGGTTCTTCCTTCCCCGTCTTCGTGACCTCTTGCCGCTCGGTGGGTTGGTCTGCCGCGGGAGTAGATGATCGTGTCATTTCGTCTTCTCATTATGGGTGACTCCTCCCGCGTGCTCTCCGCTTCCGTCCGGGATGCGGATGTACGCCGCGGGTGGCTTCGGTGAGAGTCCTCCTCTTCGCTCCCGGGAGATGGGGTATAGCTGGGATCGGTAGACCGTCCATCCCGCTCCCGGTCCGCCAGCTGTCGTTCTAGGTTCTGGACTCTGTGGCGTAGCTCCTGCATTATTATGGCGCTATCGCCTCCCGTTCCCCCGAATGGTCGTGTTCTCGTGCGTTGTTGGGGGGACCTCCGCCCCCCCCCCTTTGCGAGGCGACGGAGGCTGCTCCCTCCGCTCCGGCTGCTCGAGCTCGGTCGCCGGGACCTAGCGCGACCTCCATTTAGGCAGGAATCCCCACAGACGGCGCCAATGTTCGGTTGTCGGGCTCCGGACAGGTCGGGTGTGCGAGTGGGGGGGTGAGGACGCCTCAACTTGGGTCGTACTGGTTGCGAGTGAGTTGAGCAGACGAGCACTTGTCCTGGAGAGAGGATGAGGGGGGGTGCCACCTGCAAAGACACTCCGACGCTCAAGTCAGCGACGTGCAGGCGGGCAGAATAGTGAGGTGAAAGGATATGACGTACCTCGTGGGAAGAGCCAATCTTCCCTTTATATACATGTCAGTAGTGGGCCCCTTATGGGAACAGGCCCATATTCTCAAGGACGTTGTCCTGCAGCCGCGTGCGAGCCGTACAGGACGCGTGTCCGGGCCGGTTGGAGGGCGCGCAGCCGGGTCGGGTAGAGCTTGGGTCGGGTCGACCCGTGCGTACCTTGGGCCAGGCCGTAACAAAAGTAAAGGTCATTATGAACTCTCATATACTTCTAACTAATAGCTTTTGCATTTCAAGCGAACACAGTAAGAAATGCATTGGAATATTGTTAGATTTTCTTTAGAAAAAAAAAATAGAAACTAATTCGTTTAGCAAACAATTTAACTTTTTTTTTTTACTTATTGTTTACGTTATTTAAAAAAAAATGTTATTTTTTTATATTTTTTTCTATTTTAATAGGTCCGAAATGCAGCTCATTGCTCATATTATTCGCACCCTATTGTTTACCTAGCAGAAATCTTAACTAAATATTGATTAGAAAAATTATTTTCCTAACCGATTTTTTTATCCTTGGTTGCGGCGGTTTCAAAATGTTTTTGTTCCATGCTACATCATTTCTCAGTGAAGAGTAGCCGTGACATGGACAAAATTAAAGAAACATCTTATGAAGAACAAAAGATTGATAAAAGAAAATAATAAAAAGAAAATAAAATTATATTGCTTTGACTAGGTATCATCATCAATTTTCTGTTAATAGTTTATTCCCGTAGCCAATTAAATGATTGCTCTTGCAATAACATTATACTTATTATATTTCATAATATGAAAGTCTAGGATTCAGTAATTTTTGTATTTTATGACCAGCACTTAATCATAAAAAAAAAAAATAATTTTTTACTATTAGCTTAAATTTCATACCATTAAAAATATTATTAATGGTCAATTAATAATTACAAAATACAAAAATTATTGTCCCTAACACTCCTCTTTTATAATACTCTTGAATTCTATTGTATGTATGGACAAAAGCAAAAAAACAAATCCAGATTCCTCAAAAGGATTTTACACCAGAAATTGAACAAGTAAGCTTTATTAATTCCTACACCACATAAGAGGGGACACATAGTTAAGATGTCTTAATCAGGTTAAAAGGATCGTTTTGAATTTTGACGTATTTCTTTCTTCTTCTTCTTCTCTCTTAACGTATCATTGCAACTTTATGGTATATTCTAGTATCAATATATCTTATTTTGATATTTAAATTTTCAAAAGTATAAATTTAATTTTTACACCCCCGTTTTGCTAAAACATCAACTTGTTTTTAAACAAAAAAATAGTGAATAAGTAAGAATTGAATGTTTGAGTTGTTATTGTAAAAAGAAAAAAAAAAAGAAAAAAGAGAAAGACTAGTTAAATGTTAACCGGAAAAAAATAGGTTCCAATGCAATCTTTTTCCATTAACTAAGAACATAAATTATCATAAGTTAAAACAACCTATAACATATAACTTTTATAAATAAATTAGTATTTAAAATTTTTAAGGAATAAAATAAATGCATTTATAATTTTAGAGATCAAAATTAAACCCTTTTTTTTTTTCCAAGAAGTTATATATATAATAAGAAATTGGTGTCCTCTAAGTGGAGGACCACTTAGTCACTAGTGAGGTCTTTGTCTCCATGAAACGGCACCTAGTAGTTGGTGAAGCATTATTAACCTAATATGCTAAGGTGTATTCACTCTAGAACCTCCTATGGACTATGGAGTAGAATATACACGAAGATCAATTTTATAGCGTCTATTATATATTTAGTGTTATTTTTAAATATTTAAAAAATATTTTTATAAATTAAATATTAATTTTTAATTTTTTTTAACAAGTTAGATATTATTTTTTAAATATTATATTAATCACTATAGATAAAAATAAATATTATAGTCTTTAAATTAAGATATTGATTGAAATATGATGATTATTATGATGTCTGAAAAGTGATGTTTAATTTATTAAAAAAATTAAAAATTAATATTTAATTTAAAAATATAAAAATAATTAATTTTTAAAATTTAAAATTTATTATAAAAATAATTTAAATAAAATTTAAACACTAACTTATAAATATTATAAAATTAGTCTTAAAATATAATGGACTGACATATATAGTGTCCTATTTTCGACTTCTTTGTCAAACAACTAACCCATACTTTTGGTTTATATCTACTATAATTTTAAAAAACTTTTAAATATATCGGTATACTAGGATATCAATAACTTTAATCGTTGATTTTAATTATAAAAAATATATATACTATATATAATTAAGATCAACGATTAAAATTTACTAAAATACGGATATACTAATATATTTAACAATTTTTCTATAATCTTATCATAAGATTAGAAATCACAGTGTAAGGAATTGGAGACAGAAGACAACCTCTTACACTATGTTTTTTTGAAGAGAAAATAGAAAGAAAGAAGATGGAGAAAAAAAAAAGAGAAAAAAAAAAAGATCATTTTTTATTGTTTGGTTATGAAGAGAGATTAGAAAAAAAAAAAGGTGAAAAAAAATTGGTGGGATCCACTGATTTTTTTCTCTCTCCAATATTGAAAAAAAAAGGAAGGAAAAACTTATTTTCTCTCACAATTTTTAATATTACCCCTTATTTTTTTAATATATTTTATAATACAAGGATAAAGTTATCTTTTTATAATATTTCTTTCTTTTTTATTTTCCTTTCATCCAAATACATATAAAGAAAATAAAAATCCACTCAATTTTTTTCTTTTCTTTTCTTTCCTTTCTATTTCTTTCCTTCTAACCAAACATAGCCTTACTCCCTGCCCACCATCCCACACTCTCAAACTTCTTTCTATACCCATCTTCGTTTTTAACGGAAAATTTGAATAAACTTATAATTGGAGTTATCGATTTTACCTTTTAAATCGATTCAAATTGTATTATAAACATAGTTTTATCTTATTATCAATAAAAATGAGATACTAATAGACAAGTTTTTTAAAGTAATAAAATGAGGAATTAATCTTGTCAATATTAATAAAATATATTTAAAATACGTTCAATATAATTTTTGAATGTATTATTTGCACTACGAACAAAATACATGTATTATATTTGTTACTTATCTGACCAGATATATGTATTAGTAATTTGTTTATGACAACGATAAATAATAAGAAAAAATGTAAATATTTAAAAAAACATATATCAATAAAAAATTAAGTTATTTTTTTAAATAAAAAAATCCTCTTTTGGTCTGAATTTTTTTTTACCGGAGAAATCTGTACGAGAGAATTTATGTTGTGGCCCAATGAGGTCCTCCAGCAAACAAAAGAATGGACCCAGCCATGGGCCCGCTACGGCCCGTTGCAGAATCTTAACACATAATGACATAAATGTATCAAATTATCAAGACAAGTTAAAAAAATATAGGAAAAATTTCAAATGTACCGGAGAACAGCGATGTTCCAGTTATTTTAACCGTTGATTTCAATTAATATATTATATATATATTATAATTCAAATCAACCGTTAAAACAACTGAAACACCGATATTCTCGATACACTTAAAACTCTTCCAAAAATATATGTACACTAATGTTCCCATCCAAGTTATATTAGCAACCAAATTCAACTTGTCATTTACATACCCGTACCATTCTTGTTGTCTCTTCTCTTTTTCTTTTTCTTCTTCTAAATTTGTGTACACATATTTTTCTTTTTTCCTCTTCTTCCTCTTTTTTTTTATGCTCTGTCTTCTTCTTTTTCTTTTTCTTTTTCGTTATCTTTCTCTCTCATTATCTTCATCTTCAACAATTTTAAATTAAATGAAATGAAATGGAATCTAATGCAGTTGAATAAAGTGATGATAAATAATTTCATTATTCTTTGCTAAAATTAGTGTTGTTTATGAATTTGAATTTGAATAGAATGCATGAGATTCTGAGTTAATAAAATACATAATTTTGGGTTTATTTGTTATTATAGAATGGTGTTGTTATAATAATATTTAGATTCGTTTGCAGTTCAGGTGTGTTGTCGACGAATAATTTGTCTCAATAGTTGGGATGATTTTTAAGACAAACTAAATGGAATGGAATGAAATCTAATACAATTGAATAAAATGATAAAGAATAATTTCATTATTCTTTGCTAAAAACAGACTCAATAATCAAGAAAAACATATCGAGTTCATTTTTGGATCCAAATGAAACTCAATTAAACTAAGAAATGAACCGAAATTACTTAAAAAATAAAATTTTGATCAATGCATATCAGTAGCATCAAGTGAACCTCAATTAATACACAAATGAACTAAAATTAGTTCAGATTTAAATAAGACGTAAAAAAAATCCAATCATCAACAAAAACACATCAAATTTATTTCTGGATCCAAATGAACATCAATTAAACTAAGAAATGAACTGAAATTACTTAAGGAATAAAAAATTTAGTCAATACTTATCAGTAGTATCAAGTGAATCTCAATTAATACACAAATAAATTGAAATTAGTTTAGATTTGAACAAGCAGTAAAAAAGATTCAATTTTCAACAAAAACATATTGAATTCATTTCTGAATCCAAATAAACCTCAATTAAACTAAGAATGAACTGAAATTATTTAAGAAATAAAAAATTTGGTCAATACTTATTAGCAACATCAAGTGAAAAAACATGAAAAAATCAAATAAAGAAGAAGAAACGCATAATAAAACATGAAAAAATCAAACAAAGAAGAAGAAGTGCATAATGTTGTATAATCACTTGACAGATTTGGATGTATTTTTGTTCATGATTCAATTTTGTTTCTGTGCTTGTTTTCGAACGCAATCATTAAGTAATTTCGGTTAATTCTAGATTTAAATAAGGTACACTTGGTCTGTACTTATTTTGAGATGTGTTTGTTTGTGTATCATCATCATTAAGTAATTTTGGTTCATTCAGAATTTAGTTCTCGGTTTATTCTGGATGTAATTTCAGTTCATTTCTGAGTGAATTTCTAATCATTCAATTTTGTTTGTGTGCCTGTTTTCGAACGCAATCATTAAGTAATTTCGATTCATTCTGGATTTAAATAAGGTGCACTTGGCCTGTGTTTGTTTTGAAACTAGTTTGTTTGTGTATTGTTATCATTAAGTAATTTCGGTTCATTCGGAATTTAATTTTTAGTTCATGTTAGATGTAATTTCGGTTCATTTCTGAGTGAATTAAGGTGCATTTAGTCTCGTTGTTCTGCACAATTTAAAATACATAATGCTGCAAAATCACCAAGGAGAGTAGAAAGAAAAGAAAAAATGCAACAATAACAGTAGTAATAAAAGAATGACGATGAAAAAAAATACGCGAAGAAGAAAGAACAATAAGAAGAAGGAGGAGGAGAAGAAGAAGTAAGAGGACGAGGAACAAGAAGGAGGAGGGGGACACGAAAGAATGCGAAAAAGAGGAAGACGACGACGATGACAACAACGATAACGTACTCGCGCGTATAATCACACTCTTTTAATGAGAGTAGTTTTTGTTGGTGTTAAGTCTACTTGATTAAACTTAAATGACAATAATACTTTGATGTGTAACAGATCTAAAATATATAATTATATACAATAAAATAAATGTTTTTAATTATGTCTATTTTTACAAAAAATCACTCAAATTTTTTACCAAAAGTAAATGATAAAATTACCTCTAACCACATTTTTTATGATATAGCCAAGGGCATATTTTTATTTTTTGGTAAAAAAGTGGAACTTTCTTGTTCTTCAAAATTATTTTCTATATAGTTCATAGTATGGAAATGGTCTCGTTATTCAAACTTATTTTTTATTTAATATATCTCATATATTAATAAATATTTAAATTTATCTTTATTTTTATGTCTAATATAATTTTTAAAAAATTTTAAAAATTATTTTATTAAGTATAATTGTTAGTTTTTGTATTTATTAAAAATATATTTTTAATTTAATTTACCAAATATAAATATTATAACTTTTAAAAAATAAAATTAAAGTTTTAAGAAACCATCCATATAATTCATTCAATGTATGGTTCCAATTGAACCAGCTGACCCTGATTACATTATATGCATGGGAGCTGTTCGAAATTACCTCAACCATTTCTTGAGAAGAAATAGCTTAATCACCCTGCTTAATTCATCAACATTTTTACATTACCATAATCAAGCTATGATTGAATATTTTAATGTATGTTCTTCTTTAATTAATCTCCAACACCGTTTCCTTATTAGCATTGCTAAGCTGAAAAAATTGGAGCAAAAATTTGCCTTTATTTGGTTTAGGCTTGAGTGTTCTTGCTGGCAAGAAATCTATCCCTTTATCATGAGCATCTGTATTTCAAATACATATCCAATATTTTCATGTCCCTTTATTCTCTTAATTAATAAAGTTTTTTTTCTCTATTTTACTGCATTGTTTTGTTAAAGTTTAATTGGACAAATAAGAAAGGATAAAATCAGAACATTATATATATTTTTTTTAAGGTAAAGACTTATGTGAACTATATTTTTATATTAAATTAATAAACGAGAATTAATAATTTAATTAAATTTATTAAATCTAACAATTTTTAAATATTATATTCATATCAAAACAAATGCATACGAATTTTGGTCTTTCTCCAAAGTATATGCCAGCTAACATAGAAAAGAACCAAATCCTACGCAACAGAAATAGAAACAAATCAATAAAGTTGAGCTCTCATGAACCGTCAAATAGCAAGTTGTAATTATTTAATGCAATAAAGGACTTTGGACTAATGATGATGATTAATCACTATTATTTTATCCCTTTGGAGGATCTTACTTATACAAACCCTTAGGTTCTCTTGTGGACCCTCTGGAACAATGAAACGTTACTTTAGTCTAGAATCAAGCAATAATAACTTTTTGTACATAAAAGTTGAACTTCACTAATGTCCAAAGATTGTGATTATAAAATTTAGCATAATTGGCATAACTTTAAGAAAATATTATTAAACCAAAATTAGAAAGAAAAAAAAAAGGATTATGCGAGCTGCTTAAAGAGGTTGATGCCTCTTGTAAAAGATATATATTATATAATTTATATTCCCCATAATTGATGATTTTCAAATTTCCCAATTGATTATATGATCTGGTTTGATGGATTGCTGATGATGTATAATTTTGGGAAGTCAAATTTAGAGCAGGTGATCACCTCATGATATTGTTTGAATTGATAGGAATGAGACACAAAAGGGAAAAAAAATGGTTTTTATGATTATTAGGTGCAACATTGGTAAGTTGTAACAATATTCTAGAGCATGGTTTTTATGGCTCATGTTATCTTTGGTAAGGACGGCATGATATTGATCTTAATCAAAGTTAAAGACAACATGCGTACTTTTCAATTAATCATATCATCTTCTAGAAAGAGATCTTTGTTTTTTTTTTTTAATCAAAAGATAGAAAGATTCGAATTCGTGATATCTTAAGTGAGTATAAAGAGACTATGTTATTCGAATTATAATTCATTGGCTTGTTAGTTAATAGATTACTATATATATATAACAGAATTTAAACTTCAGATACCTACTTAAATAGATGAATAAATAAACTATTCAATCAATTTAAATTAATTATGTAACCTAAGTATATAGAACAAAAAAATTTAGATAAATTTGATTCCAATTATTACTAAGACAATCACCATGCTTTCTAAATAGAAGAAAAAGATGATAATTAAATTTGATGATAATTTTCAATTTATTTTGTTTGACAAAATATATTTAAATATTTTTTAAAAATAATTAAAGATTCGACTAAATAAATAAATTTTTAGGAAATTATAATACCATTTTAGTATTTTAAAATTTATTTTGCTTAAAATTAAATTTTTTGAAGACTAGAATAATGGTAGCCATATATAACATGCATTCTTTGCATGCGGTTGTTTATGTTTTCTGGGATACCCCATTGTTTATAAATATAAAAAAATATTATTTACATCTTAAAAATCAGATACCAAAAGTTTTTGGTATGGATTATTTAATTTATTTTTATATTTTAACATATATTTTATATAGTGGTTAATTTAGTAGTTATTTTTTATGTATAAAGCATATAATTTTCTTTTTTAACTACTACAAATTGTATATTCATCAGGTCCATAAAAATACAGTTAGTCCATTTAAAAGATTTATATGATTAATTACGAGAGCAAAAAAGCTTGGTAAACTCTTTAAGATGTTGTGAAATGTCAAGGTTGTTCAACACGAAACCTACTATCGGTTGGTCATATATATATAGGATTTTTTATTTTTGTAAATTAAATAAATATAATAATTATCAAAATAAATAATTTTAAAATTATTTATCAAATAAATATTCTCCTCTTACCTTTTTTACACTGTAAACGAGATCATTTTGCATGTATTTTGTTAGTATAAACGAGTATA
Organism: Arachis stenosperma; assembly: GCF_014773155.1. Classification (NCBI taxonomy): domain Eukaryota; kingdom Viridiplantae; phylum Streptophyta; class Magnoliopsida; order Fabales; family Fabaceae; genus Arachis; species Arachis stenosperma. The sequence goes on from NC_080383.1 coordinate 14,612,514, forward strand.
AATGAAATATATGTATTTTTTTAAAAATTAAAAATAATAAAAAATATTAATAATATCAATAATTCAAATTTTTGGCATGTAATTAGTACATAAAAAAGTCTGTAAAAGAAATTAAAATGGATATGTTTGACAAATTTTAGTCCATTTTAAATGATAAAGGATTAACACGTTTATTTGAAACCATTATACTGCTTACTATTAATACGGTTACCTCTTTTTTAACTATCCACGGTTTAAAAATTTTAAATATAATTTAAATGCATGTGATTTGAGTCACAAAAAAATGCATGTGATTTATTTAATGACCCCAGTTAATACATGTCACTACTCTATTATTGATGTATAATATGAAATCTTTTTTATTTAAATTATATTCTAAATTATATTTAATTGGTTGGATGATACCTATTAAGAATTAATTTAACAGTGGGCAGTTTAAAAGTAGTTTAAAAGTTTAACATGCACTTATGAACTGTTAACGTGATAAATGGTCTATCTTCCCTCTTATTTAAAATGAACAGTTTATCTTTTCTATTATTTGAAACATTCAAATTTGGTCAAATTAGAAGCATTAATATTTTTTATTATTTTAAAAAATTATATTAAATTATTTATAAATGCATATATCTCGTTTATAGTGTAAACGAGATATTTACACTGTAAACGAGATATACAAAAATTGAAAAACTACGTATATCTCGTTTAGCAGTAGATTAATCTTTTCATACTTTAAGCATTCACGTTTAGGATTTTGATTTATTTAATTTTTATTTATTGATATTGATTGTTTGAGTTAATTGTTCTTTCTCTATGTGTGTGGTTTAAAATCTGATTTGTTGTATGTTTTATGAAAGAGGATTGAAAGTTAAATGAATTAAACTTTGTGTTTAGATTTGTTCTTGCTCCCAAAAAACTCTGCTTGTGATAAGTCGTTTTAATTAATAACTCTGCTTGGCAACAATGTGTTTTGAAAGAGCAGGAGACTCTTATTGGGAGAAAAAATCTAAGGTTGCTGGTTTTAAGGCAACTGCAAACCATTTGCGTGATTTGAATCCTGAGGATGCGCACGAAATTCTTAGGCAAGCTGCTGAAATTTTTGAAGGAATAGGAATAATTAATATTGCACCTCAATGTTTTTCAGATTTGGGGATCATGAAAAAGCTGGTATAAATTTAAAGTTTAGCTTCTATATCTATGCTTGTCATATGTTATTAGGTACTTCTCCACATTTTTTTCTCGTCTCTTTTATTTTAGTTATTAGTTATTTCTATTCAGCTGGGAAATGACATTCATTTTATTTTATTGTGTTGTCATCCCAGGAAAGCATTTCAAACAAAGAGGAATGGTTCTTCCATTTCAACTTCTTTCTATGGTTATGATCCTTTTGGTCTCAACAAGATGCCAGAGGACTTTGCCAAGTATGTCTTAACACTTTTTTTTTTCAAACTTGATATATATCCTTTTGGTCACATTAGTTTACGAAGTGCTTTTAATATATTTATTATTTGAAGTATACTGGTTGATCCCTTTTTTTTTATGTTAAATTGCTCTCTAGTATGCTTGGCAAGTAAATTCACTTTATTGAATGGGATTGATCATATTTCTTGTTCCAAAATTGGTTTCAAGTAGAAAATGAATGTATATATGATTGCATTAAGAGATGAACAAAGAACTATATCTCTGTTCTCTTCTTGTTTAAGTGAATACTCATTAGCTCAGGAGCTTGTGTTGAAAAATTTACTCGTAATTAATGAGACTGACCTTATATTTATGCAGTATAATTGAATGGTTTTGCAGGATTCTGACTGAAGGTGAAAACCTCGTTGCTAATTGTAATGAGTCTGACCTTAAGGAATTCATTGTAGTACCACTAACATTTAGCTAAAGGAATTATTGATGCGTGAGCATCTTTCCTATCTTTTCCTAGTGAATTTGCATTTAATTTGTTGAGTTTAATTAATAATTAATTATCTTTTAGCTACTATGGATGCTACTTTGAGTCGTGTGCAATTCTGTTTATTTTAGGTAGTATTTGAATGGATTTGATGTAGTTTCTGCAGAAAAAGAGAAGAAGGCGAATGATGCTGTCAACCCTGACCTCTCTACACTCAAACCTAAATAACTCAAGAAACAAAGGTTCAATTGACATGGTTTTAGAGGCGTTGGAAAGCTAACTTCCAGAGCTTTCCAACGATGTATAATAGTCCATACTTTTTCTCCAAACACGCTGCCAAGGCTGCGCCTAACTTGAGATTTCTCAAGTTAGGCGCAAGACACAACAACAACACACAAGATTGGTTGGTTCCTTCAAGTTAGGCGCAGGTGCACTCAAGTTAGGCGCAGGCCTTACTCATACACACCAAGTTAGGCGCAGGCCTTACTCATACACACCAAGTTAGGCGCAACTTCACTCCAAGTAAGGCGCAGCCTCACTCTATGCACGCCCTTCCTCACTGCATCGCTCAAGTAAGGCGCAACTCTTTGCCAAGTTAGGCGTGGATTCTAGTGAAGCACAATGCGAAGATTTTTAATTAATTCTGATTTAAATTTAAATTTTATTTTTTTAAATAAGAAAAGATATTATTTTAATTTTAGAAATTAGATTTTAAATTACTTAGGATTAGATATAAAAGAGAAAAGAAACTTCTCTTCTGGGGATTATTCCACCTCAGTCCAATTTATAGTTTACCAGAATCCTAGTTTTCACTCTTTTCCATGAGCAACTAAACCTCCACTGTTAAGGTTAGGAGCTCTGTCTATTGTATGGATTCATTCTATCTATTTTAATTCATGCATTGATTTATATAATTCAAGAATTATTTTCGTTCTTTATTTTATGAAATTGGGTGGAACGAAAGTATGACCCTCTTTCTAATTGAGTTCTTGTATAACTTGAAAAAACTCTTTACTTGAACAACAGCTTGAAAACATATTCTCCTAAATTTCTAATTATCTGTATTTAACGGAATATGTGACATATAATCCTCTTATATTTGGGTAATTAGGATTTCTGTGGCACATAACTAGAATTGAACTTCATCCTCTAATTGGAATTAATTGACCAAGGAATTGGCGGTTGATGAGAGTTAGAGGAGACTAAAAAGGTCTAAGGAATTAGGGTTTAGTCATATATAGTTGCCATGAATTAAATCTTGCATGATTAAATTAGTTAGTAAGAAAAGTCAATCAGTAAAATAGATAACTCTGAAGGCTTAACTGTCTCTCCATATATTATTTCCAACTTATTTACTGCCTATCTTCTGATATTCTAAATTTACTGTTAATGCTTTGAACTCTCAAAACCATTTTCTGCTTGTCTAACTAAGTAAATTAATCAACCATTGTTGCTTGATCCATTAATCCTCGTGGGATCGACCCTCACTCACCTGAGGTATTACTTGGTACGATCCGGTGCACTTGCCGGTTAGTTTGTGGTTGTAAATTCCGCACCAATTATCTTTTGTAGGTAAAAAAGTTCACACATGTTCCAGAAACAATTATGTATGATCTAAGGGAAGGAAGTTTAAGAGGGCTAGAGGAAGGTGGAACAGCAAAAAAATAGAATTTAAGTTGTATTATTTCTGTATTTTTTTTTCAGTTTTTAGATTTGAAATTCGAAATTGAGATTTATTTTGTATTTGAGTATTAGTTTTTTAATGTATAAAACAATTATCGCAAAAATTATGTCACTAATTATTGTTTGATTTATCTTGTGCTAAAAATTGCATACTATATTTGTAGGTTTGGTAATAAAAAAGATTAAAAATTTATATTTTACAGCGGTGAAGGTAAAAATAAGAAAAAGGATTTTTTTTTAAATTTTATAAGGCTATTGCCACGCTTTTAAAGCGTTGCCATATCATTGGCTATTGCCACACTTTAAAAGGTGTAGCCATATCTTCCCCTATTGGCACGCTTTTAAAGAGTACCCAAAACAAATATTCTGGGACGTTTTAAAAGCGTGGCGATATGTGTACTTTTCGGTACGCTTTTTAAGCGTACCTATAGGTTAAGACCTATGCCCACGCTTTTTAAGCGTGGCAAAAAATGAAAACGTGCCAACAAAAAAAGCGTGCCGATAGATGCACAAAAGCATGGCGATAGAGCAATCGGCACGCTGGCGGATGTGACTCTTTCAAAAGCGTGCCGATAGCTCAAAAAGCGTGGCGAAAAGTTATCGGCATACTTTTTTGCACTTTTCGACACGCTTTTAAAGCGTGGCAGAAAGCTTATTTTCTTGTAGGAAGAATTAGCCTACATTTTAAGGGAGGTGCACAAGAAATGGGTGAGAAGTACTCGCACGTCAGAGAACCCATTCCAAGGGAAGTAGGCACGAAATGAAGCAAATTATGTATATCAACCACGAAATGGAGCAATCTGTGATTGACACACGCGAAATGGGGACTTCAATGGAGCTGAACACGAAATAGACCACTCCTGGACTTCAATGGAGCTGAACACGAAATAGCTACTCATATATGGGTGATGGGTCATACATTATTCAACTGCGTGCATAACTCATTCTACCGTTAATGTTAAATCTTAAATCAATTGAATTTCTTACTCCGCAATAAAATGTGATGATGATTATAAAATTAAAGTTTTCCAACATTACACCAATTTGATGAGCTTTATTACGATTATCCCTATTATTATATTGCACATTCTCATGTTTTTAATGGATAACATTATAAAATATTATATAAATTTAATTTTGGATCATTTATATAAATAGAATAAATGAAGCTCAAAATTATACATAGTTCTATATATTAAAATCGAATCAACTTAATTCGATTTATACAATATATGATTTTAAAAATAATTAAAATATTATATCAATTAAATTATCATTTAATTTGTAAAATTAAGTGTAGAACAAACGTTTTGATGATATTATATATTACTTCTAACTCTGAATAATTCAAATTTTAATTCATATGCCACTTTGAAGAGCTATACTTTATATTAACTTTTTCAACATCAAAAGTCTCATTTATGAATCTTTAGATGCTAATGAGTCAAAGAATAAATTTTAATGAATTTTTAAAAATCATTTATTGTTTCATTTTGAATTTATAAATTCATAAAAATGTAAATTTTTAGAATTTGAATTAAAATACGAAATTTGAATTTATATTTTTATTTGTTTTAATTTTTTAATATTTTATTTGAATCTAAATTCGAGTATTTTTATTGATATTTATATTTTAAAGTTAATGAAGAATAAATCATTTATACAAGTAGTAAATCATTTCGTGTTCAGCTCCATTGAAGTCCCCATTTCGCATGTGTCACTCACAGATTGCTCCATTTCGTGGTTGGTATACATGAGTTGCTCCATTTCGTGCCCGCCTCCCTTGGAATGGGTTTTCTGATGTGCACAGTACTCCTCACCCATTTCGTGTGCACCTCCCTTGAAATGGAGGCTAATTTCATTTTGTGAATGTTTGGCATGAAATGACCATGTGCATTTCAGGAACACTTTTGAGTCATGCGCATTATAGGAAATAATATTTTTTCTATGCGTATATAAATAAAAAAGCCCAAGAATTAGATACTACTTTACAAGTTGGAATGAGGTGAAAACAGGCAAACTGAAGACTTGAAAGCCACCAATTAAATTATTATTTATTAGTCAGTTAACATCATCTAAGTCGTATTTTTAATTTAGCATTTGAGCAAAAACAAATATTTTTCTCTAAGTCTGCTGAACATCAATCAACTGAAAAGGACAAAAGATTACCGAAAGAAGAAGATCAAATCAACCAAAGCACAAAGAAGGTCAAAATGAATGTGGCGTTTCAAGGAGGAGCTCTGTTAGAAACTAATCAGAGGTAGATCAGATGGATGGAATTGAGGAGCAGGGGCCTGATTATTCTCAATTTGAGAATAACAATCCATTGGACTAAAGCAATGATTAGAATGGTGGCGATCAAAAGTGTGTAAAACAACCTTTACATCTCCAAAAATCCTACATAGATATGGTGATTAGCAATGGTTTTGATAAATTAAATTTGGAAGAAGAATTTATAGATGATATGTTTGACCAACAAGTTTTCTTCAATCCTAAACCAAAAATTGAGGTGTCCGGAAGAATATGAGGAATGGTGTAGGTCATGGTGTGAATTTTTTTGGCAAAATTTTAAATCTCCAAATTTTGGATAGATGAGTGCAACAAAGATGGACAAAAAAAAGCTCTATTCAAATGATGAATTTAGAAGAAGAGTTTTTTCTAGTCAGATTTAACAGTCAAGATGACTATAGACATGCCCTTTTTAAAAGACTTTGGATAATTGCGGATCATTACTTACTCATTCAAAGGTGACGTTCTCTTTTCATTCCCCAAGAATTGGAAGTGCATAAGGTTGCGGTGTGGGTCAGAATTCCTAATTTACTGGCTGAATTATACAATAAATATTTCCTTTGAAAGGTGGGAAAGAATTTGGGGACCATGCTTAGAGTGGATGAGCTAACATCCATCCATTCTAAAGAAAAATTTGCTCGAATCTATGTGGAATTGGACTTACAAAAGAAACTGGTGACGTCCTTCTCAGCCTTGGATAAGGACTTCAGAATAGAGTATGAGATCTTGCATCTAATTTGCTTCAAATGTGGTTGATACAGTTGCAAGGCTGAAGTTTGCCAGGAGAATCCTAATACCACCGCATCAGAGAAGAAGGCGGCTGAATCGGCCGGAGTATCAGGGCAAGGCTGAAAATGGTAAGGAGAAAAATCAAGAAGGAATTAAGGTGCAGAATCAGCAAAGTAAGCAAGATCAGATCATGCCACAAAATCAGAAAATTAATATGCAAATTAATGCCAATTTAGACTCTGACGGTTTATAAATGTCTGGCCCACCGGAGAACTCAAAGCAAATAGAGAAAGATCAAGAAAGTGAAATCTTTGCGCCATGGATGCTGGTCAAAGGCAATCAAAGGAGAAACAGACCAAAACAGACAGCAAATGAAAAAGGAAAGAAGGAGAACTCTCACTCATCCAGAATCCACGTATTGGCGGAGGAAAGTCAGAAAAATATAGAGAAGGACAGTACCATGGTCACTGAAATCCTTCATCCAAGACCTAAAAAAGGAAAAGGAAAATTACATTATTTTCAGAATAAAGGAGCACCAGTTTTTTAACATAAGAACATGCCAAATTAAAAAAAATTTACAAGCCAATCAAAGGACAGAGCTGCTGATTTTAGTGAGAAAATCCAATAAAACAAATTCAACCAAAACAACAAAAAGCAACTGCAAGCATGGAGTCGAAAAATGTGGTCAGCACCTCCAAGCCTCAATCTGACCTAGTAAAGACAAAAGAAAAAGAGGAAAAACATAAAGAGTACTAGATCCAATCCTAAACAATGTTATAACTAAAAATTCAAAAAGTATGCATGTATCTAATTCTACAGCTTTGGACTCAGCTACTATCTTAGCTATTACTAGTATCATGGGAGGTGGTAGTAAGGAAATTGAAACTGAATCCCTTGATCCTCAGGCCGAACTCAAGAGACAAACAGAGGTGGTAAACCAGAATATAGAGATGTCTTCTCAAGGAAAAGTGATGGAGCTTGATGTTTCTTTGCATCAGATATAGCCTGCCTCATGCCCCTGATTATTCTCAGAATATTTTTTTTTATCTTATTTTGTTTTATGATGAATATTTTATCTTGGAATTATAGAGGAACTATCGCCAAGGGATTCCCATCTATTATAAAAGATTTGTGTATTCTTTTGAAACTCATGTGTAAGATACCAGAGTTGAAGCTATTGTCAAGAAGTTAGGCTTTGACTCTTGGTGCATTAGTGATGCGGAAGGTTTTTCAGGGAGAATCTAGTGCCTATGAAATAAATCCTTTTGGAACATCCAACTTGCCCATATCGAAAAACAATTAATCCACATGAAAATTAATGATAATCAAGGCCACTCGTGGTAGTTTACAGCAATATATGACAGCCATCAAGTGAGTTATAAGGCTGGCTTTTGGAATAGGTTGGAAGAATTAGCAAGAAATACAATTGGTTCTTGGTGTTTGGGAGATGATTTCAATTCCGTGGTCTTTTTACAAGACATAGGCAACAATGCTAATCTTTCTCAGTACACAACTCGTTTCAGCAGCTGCATCAAAAACTGTAATGTCAAGGACTTGGGATTTACGGGTCCCCCATATACTTGGCAAATATGTAACTGCAAACGCAGATTGGATCGTTCCTTATGTAATATTGAGTTTAATGAGATGTTTCCTACTGTAGATGTTAAACATCTTCCTAAGCTCAAATCAAATCATCTCCCAATCTTTCTAGACTTTGATGCCTCGAAGATAGGTATGGAGAAACCTTTCAGATTTTTGTCCCCTTGGATCCTTCATGAGGATTATAATGATCTTGTCAGAAATAGCTGGAATAAGAATGGCAATCTTCTTGATAACATTGCTGATTTTGTGGAAAACGCTATGAGCTGGAATAAGAATAATTTTGGCCACATTTTGAGGAAAAGCAGTGGATTCTTTTAAGGTATTAATCGCAATCTCTCATTCACAGCTAACCCTTTTCTTGATAAACTCCAGAAGGACTTTTGGAGAAAATATGAAGTTTTTGCCATTCAAGAGGAAAGTTACTAGCAACAAATGTTTAAGTGCAATGTTATCAAATTTGGAGACAAAATTCTAGATATTTTCACCAAAAACTAATAGAAGGAGGATGATCATAATCAGTGGCTAAGAGAAAGGGGGTTGAATCTTGGCCACCATTTCCTAACTTTGCATGTAACTTTACTTTTTGATGTAGAATACAGGAGATATTTTGCTTTTATCTCCTGATACGAGAGAAATGAGAACACAATGACCTTTTGGAACAAATATAGTGAGACTTGGATGAGTTGAAAAATCAGGAGACACTTTTGTTTTTGTCTCATAAGATGCAAAATTAGAAACAAAGGGAGTAATAGAGAGTGACACATGAATGTATCCTGATTCGGCTACTCAGTGCAATGCAGCCTACATTCAGTCTCCATCACAACAATGATAGAATTTCATTATCTTATTAACAGATTACAAACACCAATTCTCCCTAGGATCTACCCATTCTTATATGGGACAAGTCCAGATTCTAACTCAACTTGAACTTGACTAGGATTCACCCTAACTTTCAACAGCAAAGTGCTAACCCAACTTGTAAGAGAATTCTCTCAGGATTATGACACAAAATAGATCTACATGTGCCATAAAGCTCCTAGAAGATTTTGGTCACAACACCAAAGCACCTTCCTGGTCCGAGCGATTCGTGAGCTTTAAGCAAAGTTGGCTTTCTCGTGAAACCAATTTTAGTGCTGATGCACTTGCAAAGCATGCTCAAAGCAATACAGAAGCCATCAACTTCTTTGACTCCCCTCCCCTTTTTCTTTCTATGTTGGTGTTTGATGATTTGAGAGGGGCAAAGTTTGTCCGTGTAGTTGCTTAGTTTATTTTTGTTTGTTGGGCTTTTGGACCTTTATCATATTAAAAAAAATCATCATCTAAGTTGTATCGTAATTTCAATTATTGTAATTTATAAAATATTTTAAAATCGTTTTGTTCAAAATTAAAGTATACCAAATCCCTTAAGATATTGTTTAGGAGAAAAGTTTAAACCAACCATTTTTATTTATACTGATGAGCATATTTGGTCAATATTATATTTATATTAGCATTTCATTGACGTATTTAGATTTTTTATATCAATAAATTTGTTAACTAATTGTTAATCCTGATTAATATAAAATTATATTTATATATACATATATGTGTTAAAAGTATAGTTTACTAACATCTCCTTTCAAGCCCAAATACAATATTCTAGCACTAAAGCAGCTATTAAGTGGTAAGCAATGTTTCTTCAATAGTAATTTTAGTGTGAGGATTGAATTTTTTTTCATTTTTTTACTTTTCTTCAATTTTTTTATTTAATTTTTTGAAAAATTCACAGATATATCTTTGGAGAGTGTTTTATTAGCATGGCAACTCTTTTTTCATAAAAATCTGTTGTCATTTCTACACACTCAGACACAAAACAAAAGTAAAAGATCTAGAAAAAAGATAAAGAAAGAGAGAAAAATAAGAAAAAGACATAAATTAAAAAAGAAGGAAAGGACGTTGAGAAAAAAAGACATTTATAACAGAATTTGATTAAACTTAACTATTAAAAATATTTGGACACATAATACTTCAAATCAACTTTATTTATTTTTAAATTTTGATATTGTCCATGCTTCAATACTTTAATACATGGTTTCTTCTTTTATATTATATATGATATTCTGTTTATGAACACTGAACTGTTTATATATAGTAATTGAATTAGGAAAACAGCTGAAAATAACATTTCATGATAAGAAAATGTACTGAAAAATTAAGTTTAGGATCAAATGGTTACAAGCAGGTGATCAGAACACACCATTTTTTCATCAGAAATTCAGAAATAGAATCAAGAGAAACAAGATATGAAAATTAGAAGGAGATAATAGTGAAGTTGCAACCTCTAAGGCAGTTATAGCCGAAGTGGCAGAGCGTTATTTCAGGGGCATTTTTTCTTCTACTTGTCAAGCTAATCCTGGATCGTACTTTACAGACTTCGAGCTGAAGGTTATAGCTGATAAACCCATATTTTATGGTGTATCTTGTGCTTATTTGAGTTGATTTTATCAACTCTTTACCCACTTATTCATACAATTCGCATGTTTTATATTTGCCTTCCTAATTATGTGCTTTGATTGAAAACATGCTTCTTTGATCTTATATTTACTTATTATTAATCCTCTCTTATGACAATTAGATGTCTTGATATGTGTGTTAAGTGTTTTCAGATATTATAGGGCAGGAATGGCTTGGAGGATGGGAAGGAAGCATGCAAAAGTAGAAGGAATACAATAAGTAAGAGAAAGCGCTGGAAGTGACTTCTGGGCTGTTTCTGACTCAGTTTTTGGCCCAGAGAACTCAGATTAGAGGCTATAAAGTAGAGGGATTGCATCCATTCAAATCATGCTTTTCATAATTCACTTTTCATGATTTAGATTTAGTTTTTAGTGAGAGAGGTTCTCTCCTCTCTCTCTTAGGATTAGGATTAGGATTTAGGACTTCTCTTAGCTTGTAAGAGTGACTCTCGATCCAGGTTTTTATGTTCCTTTGTTTTTAAGCTTCCCTTTCACTTTATTTATTTATTCCAGCATTTGAGTTAATTATTTACTTTTATAATTTAATTTATGAATTATTCCATGTCACAGATTATTGTTTGAATTAATGATAATTGAGGTATTTTCAGTTTATGATTGCTTGCTTTTATTTACATTACCATTGCTTCCGATCTGAAGATATTTTATTCCAGCAATTTACTTTTTCCCCCTTTTGGCCTTGGTTAAGAAATCAGTAACTCAATAGTTATCAAACTCAGCGTAAGTGATAATCATTATCTTGCTAATCGAACTGAACTTCAATAATCCCAACTTTTTCTTAGGAAATAAATAGGATTCGAAGGTCAAACTAATTAATCCCTTGACTTACCTTTGCTTCAAAGGTTAACTAAGTGGAATTAAGATACAACTTTTATTATTGTTGAGAGAGATAACTAAGTTGGACTTCTAATTTCTCTCACCTTGCCAAAAGTTGCTTTACAGTATTTATTTATTTTAATTGCCATTTATTTTACTTACCATTTATATTACCTATTCCTCATTCTTGAAACCCTGAATTCACAATCTCCATAGCCAATAATAAGAACATACCCCCTTGCAGTTCCTTTAGAAGACGACCCGATGTTTGAATACTCGGTTAACAATTTTTAAAGGGGTTTGTTACTTGTGACACCCAAACGTTTGTACGAAGGGATTTCTGTCGGTTTAGAGACTATATCTACAACGCGACTGTTTTTATGAACTTCTTTACTGGCAAAAATCCCGACGTCAATAGCTTCCATGAACCGTCGGCTTCGAAGCCCAATCACTATAGAAGCGGTCAAGAGAGCTATATTCAGCATTCATTCTCAGAGTGCGCCTGGTGATGATGGTATGATGGCTAAATTTTTTCAGAATTACTGGAACATTGTTAATGGAGATGTCTTTAGAACGGTTCTAAGTGTGTTTGCAAGTGGGAGAATTCTAAAGGGCTTTAAGCACACCCAAATTTGTTTGATTCTAAAGGTTCCAAATGCTAATACCATGACTCAGGTGAAACCTATTAGTCTTTCTTCGATTATCTATAAAATTATCTCTAAAGTCATGGTCCATAGTCTTCAAGGGATGATGCCTAAACTAATAAGCCTTAACCAGAGTACTTTTATTAAAGGCCACCTCATATCCATAAATATTCTCATTGCCCATGAATACATACACTATCTGAAACCTAAGCGACAGGGTGTGGCAATAAAAATGGTCATCAAACTTGATATGAGTAAAGTCTATGCCAAGGTGGAGTGACATTTTTTACGGTTTATGCTACACAAGCTTGGATTTGATGATACGTGGATTAATTGGGTTTGTGAACTAATAACAACTATTTCTTATTTTGTTGTTGTGGAATGTCAACCTTTTGGCTTCTTCAAGCCAAATAGAGGTATCCGTCAATGAGACCCTTTATCCTCCTATCTTTTTTATTCTGTGCAGAAAAACTCTCTTTCTTGCTACACAAGGCAGAACAAAATAATACAATTCAAGGAATTCAAGTGACTAGGTGATGTTCTAGAGTAAACCATTTATTATTTGCTTATAACTCTATTCTATTTTGTAAAGCTGCTATGGATAGTTGTGATAATATTCTTAATTTACTAGCATTTTATCAGAGCTTTAGCGAGCAGCAAGTTAATTTGGCCAAGTCGGCAGCATTTTTTTAGTAACAACACCCCGTATTCGATTCGGATTCAGTTGGCAGAGGCATTAAATATTAATCACATTGGGACTCAGGACAAGTATCTTGGTTTACCCTCTATTGTGTCTAAATATAAAAGGACAGCCTTCAGTTTGGTTAGAGAAAAACTCTGTAACAAAGTCCAAGGGTGGAAGCGCAACCTCCTTTCAGCAGAGGGAAGACAAGTCCTACTAAAGGCGATGAGAGAAGCCATTCCAATTTACACTTTATCCTGCTTCAGACTCCAGATAGCCTAATTTCAGATATTCACAGTATCTTCACATAGTTTTGGAGGGAAAAAAAGGGAGTTAAAGACGTATAGCTTGGATAAGTTGGAATACGATAACAAGACCAAAGAGGGAAGCGGGTTTGGGTTTTAAAGACTTTAAAGTACAAAATGTAGTTTTACTGGGCAAGCAATTTTGGAGGATCGTAACACAGCCTAATTCTCTTATAGCCAGAATACTCAAAGAAAAATACTACAAATATACTGATGCGATAAAGGCAAAGGTAAGAAGCTTACTTTCATGGGACTGGAAAAGCCTTTTAGAAGGGCGTTCTGTAGTTGAAAAAGGGATAACTTGGTGGATTGACACAACCTCCCTGCTGCGCATCTATGGAGACCCAAGGCTTCCTCTTCTGTATCCGTTCACTATCACACGCGGCTCACAAAGCCAGAACTTGGGACAACCTATTTTCTGGGTTAAAGACCTGTTCACAAAGAACCAATATTGGAATCAGACATTGATCCAAAAAAGCTTTCCTGCAGAAATTGTAAACAAAATATTATCTCTGAAAATTGAACCTGGAGCTGATGAACTACAGTGCGTATTGAACAAAGGTAGAAAGTATGACATTGCATCTGGCTATTTGGTGGCGTACTAATTCAACCACGACCCAATTGAGCTTTGCCCACACTTGATGAGACAGAGGGATGTATGGGTTACCCTGTGAAAGCTAACTCTCCTCCACAAAATTAAGATTTTTCTCTAGAAGAGCATCCACGAACGTCTCCCGGTTTGCCATCCTCTTCACCATCGCTTCCTGTCAACGTCTGGAATTTGTCCATGCTACTTTGAAGAAGAAGAAACGGTGCTCCACTGCTTGGTGACATGCAAATATACTAAAGAAGCGTGGAGTCAAATCCCTCTAGCATACCTGCTAGCAACTTCCCCTTTTGGTCCCTTCACCCAGTGGTGGATATCATCCATTGAAGTCCTCAAATCCAACCCCATCCGACGGATCCATCCCCAACTTCTTACTATTCTCTTCTGGTTCTTGTGAAAAGAACAAAATTTATGGATTTTTTAGCACAAACAGAGACTTCATGCTACAACTTTCGAATTTCTTTCATCCTCAAAATGTTTATAGTAATACTAAGACAATAATAACCTAAAATAGTTATCTTATTTATCTTAATATTCCTAATTTTATGTATGTAATATTTGTAATTATATATTTATTATATTTAATATTATTTAATTATTCAAATAATAATTAAAAATATAAAATAATTTTAAACTGATTTTTTTTTAATCTTTTAAATATTTTTAAATTTTCTTTATGCTCAAATATCATAAATTTAATGTCAGCACTTCAACCCCCAAGTATAGAGCACAATGCCACAAGCAGAGAAAACCACAAATTGATAACGCTATATCTATACCCAATAAATTAGAATAGTTGTTACTCCTACCCTCAAATTAAAATCTAAAGAACCAATGGCAACTAAAGAACCAACGCTATATTTATACCTTAATTATTTTATTTTTTATTTTTCATATCCAGAAGCTAAAGAACCAATGGCAACTAACCCATTCTAACAAATTTTTTGGTTCTCTAATATTTTTCAAGATTATATATATCTTGAACTTGATAATCTTGTTTGACACTTTGAAAAATCTAAGGCTTCGTTGAACTACCTTTTTAGGTTTTTGTTTTGCTTGGTCCCCGAATACCTTTTGACGTTAAGTTAGGGGTAAGTCTCATCAATTTTAATGTGTATTAAATTAAAGCTCGTTAATCTTAGTCTTGATATTAGGTTTATTTGCGATTATAGTCAAATTTCATACGTCGATCGATACGATGTTATTTACGTTGCAAAACAAACATCTAATCTAATCTAAATATATAGCTAGAATGTTAGGTGATACATGCCTACTAGATAGTAGATATATGAACGAAATACTATTTAGAAAAAAAAGACATATAGCTAACCACAATAATATTAAAAGATAATAATTTAAAATTATTTTATTTAACTTAACATTTATAGTTTTATATATATAATATTTAAAACAAATTATAGACAATGAGACATAAAATCTATAAAAAAAAAATTGACGAAAACTATCCTTAGTTTTAATAAAGTTTGAATACAATTTTTTAAAAATACACAAGAAAATAGAAAAGAAAAAATAACATCCCACCTGAATTTTATATCTTTATCATACCAATCTATTTGCATAATCATCTACTTTTCGAAGCTCATAATAAATATTTCAATTACTTAACTTACTGCAGCGTTCTTTAACATGATGTTTGGTTTGTGTCTGTGTATATCAGAAACACACAACAACACATGTACATTCACTATTAGAAAAGTAGTTATTACAGAAGGATATTTTCGACGGATTTTATCCCACAGAAATACAGACGAAATTACAGAGGGATTTTTTGTCGAAAAACAAAAAAAATGAATTAGCATAAATTACAGACGGAAAAAGAAATCCGTCGATAATTCCGTCGGAAAAATTAATTTTTTTCCGTGAAAAATAGTTACAGACGGAAAATCTGTCTATAATTAAATGGACAAAACTCTGCATTTTATTAAATTATTACAGACGGAAAATCCGTCTGTAATTTAAAATTTTTCGTCGGAAATATTTGATATTTTAGGTTTATGATGGTTGGGGTTATGTTTATCCACGAGCTCCATTCATTCACAGCACACAAATCAAACCTAGCATTCCCCACAGCGCCACCACCGATGAGCTTCTTCTTCTCCTTTCCTCACCCACAGCGCCACCGCCGGCCACTCTAACCGCCGCAGCTACTTTCTCCTTCTTCTCCTCTTCTTTAAACACTGAACCAGTAGAATACAGCCCCTGTGTCTCTCGTTCGCAGAACAAAGCAAGCTCAAGCTCCACCACCGCCGCGCTTCTCTCTCCTTTTATCCCCTTCAGTTCTGGCTCGCATACCTTCGCGCAAGCCCTAGCTCCTTGGCGACCAAAATCAGTTCCACCGTCAGCCGCGGTTCCACCTCTCTCTTGCCCCCTGTTCGAATCGATATGGTGCGTGAACTAGGGTTTTGGTTTTGTGGCAGTGGTTGTTCATCGTATTGGCAGCATTATATTTTTCCCAGACTTCAACTCAAAATTCATATGATTTTTTTTGCTTATCATAATCGCTGTGCTTTCTCATTTCTTATTGTGATCTATGTGCTTTTTCAGTTTCTTTTTTAGTTACTAATTCAAACTTTTGATTGAGGACCATGATTGGTTTGAATCTGAATTATAATTGTTTACAATATTTTGTCAGTATTAGTTTGGGAGGGAACCTGACAATGGTGGATCTTCCTGGTATAACTAGGGTTCCTGTTCATGGCCAACCTGAAAATATCTATGATCAGATCAAGGATATTATCATGGAGTATATTAGGCCTGAAGAGAGCATTATTCTGAATGTTCTTTCTGCTACCGTTGATTTTACTACTTGTGAATCCATAAGAATGTCTCAGTCTGTGGATAAAACTGGTTTGAGAACCTTGGCTGTTGTAACAAAGGCCGATAAGTCTCCTGAAGGCTTGTTGGAGAAGGTAACTGCTGATGATGTTAACTGGTTTGAGTCTCATCCAATGCTTTCAAAGATTGACAAATCCATTGTTGGTGTTCCTGTTCTGGCACAGAGGCTAGTTCAAGTTCAAGGCATGATCATCTCCAAAACTCTGCCCGAAATTGTGAAGAAAATCAATGAGAAGCTGACTTACAAGCTGACTTAATTTCACCAAGATGCTCAACCAGAAGTTCTCCCTCAATCACAGGTACCTCTTCATATCTTTTAGCTGACTTCAAATTAAACTATGCAAAAATATTTATCTAATTTGTTTATTTGGTTCTTGGTTGGAATCTGATTGCGACCAACATTTCGATGGGGCCTACTGAGATCCCTTCTCAGTCAACGGAGACTAATAAGATTCCTACCGCTAACTATGAGTTTGGTGCAACCTTCATTGATCATCCCAAGGTGCTTTTCCCCCCTCTGATTTTGCTTAGTTTTGTTTCGTTGTTGTAAGTTCCAACACTCATTGACGATGATATATTGTGCTTGGTTTAGTTGATGCTGTTGGGGAGAATATTGACTGATGGAAGGCTCAATGCAAGAGTCAAGTGCGACGTCTCTGAAAATCTCACTCTTAAAGCCAGTGCTCAGGTATTTATGCTCCTTTTCTATTATAAGGGAAATGCCACAATTTTTCTGTTGTTTATGAGCCTTTGATATTCTGCTACACAATTTCAGAGGAGTCTCAATGCACAACATAAACAGTCGTCTTAACATGATGAACAAAAACAGAAAGATATCCCTTTGTGGACTGAAAATGAGGGCTGTTCAGCTTTCAACAGATCACAGAACAAGTATTGAAGAGGTGTGTTTCCTTCTTTTATTTAGAAAAAAAAATGTTTTTGTTGATCAATGAAGTAAATAACAAATGGTATTTATTTTGAGAAGCTAAGGAATTGTGGTCACATCTTGAAATTCTGAAATGTGATCCACTAGACATACATTAGTTATTGAATTGCGTTCTACTACTTGGTGCTTGCATGTGTATGTGTGAGTTGTTTGGAATTTGAATAATTTTGTTTATGTTTCAGTTTTTTCTGTCTCATTGGCTTTTATTCACATTTCATCATCATAATATTTTTTACTATCCCTTTTTTGTGAGCAATGTCTGCATATTTTCAACTCATTGACAACTCAGATGTTGATCAAGTTGTTGTGCCTGATGTCAGTTTCCCTCTTCTCCATTTATCTCCCTCTCCTTTACTTGCACACGCCATTACTAAATTATGTTTCTTTTCTTTTCGTGCATTCAACTCAAAATTCATATGATTTTATGTGTTTTATTTATTATTAATGCTTTATTTGAACTATATGTAGGTCATTGAGTATATTCATTTCTTACAAGAGAAGGTGCATAAGTATGAAGGTTCATTCCAAGGATGGAACCACGAGCTAGAAAAACTGATGCCATGGGTAAATAACATACGAACTGCTCTTATATGGTGTGAAGGATTTTAATTTTTGACCATGGTTGTTTGTTTTCCAGTGGATAGAGTCATTAGTATCATATAGGCAGTTTAATGCATATGCTTCTGAATTCAGAAATAACCATAATGATCGTCACATCTTTTATCCAAAAACTGATTTTCAATTCTTCATTCAACATAACACAGAGGAATAATGAAAAGCCAGCAGAGAGTTTTGAAGCTTGTGGCACAAATAGCGGGTCAGGTCCATCGCCAACCTTGCTCTTTGCTTCAAAGATTGATGAGAAAAATATCACTCTCTCCCCACCAATTGCTGGAAGTTCTCAGAAACTAGAACCTGGCTTGAACACAGCAACTCCCTTCAAGAACATGGATCATCCTCCTGGAATAACAAACAACACTTTTCCAATTCCTATTTCTTCACCGCCAAACTTCTTCCCTCCTAGAAAAAGCATTGGTCTAGGCGAAATGCCTCACGTCACACATAGACTTCCATCTGATGCTGGGAATGGCATATACCAACCTTCAGTGGAGTGTCAGACAGTGACTGCTACTAATGAAAAGTTGAAAGAGAAAGAGCTCGCTATTGAAGGTGGTGCCATTAGCATCTCAAGTGTATACTCAAAAGGGTGAGTATTTACATTATTATTTGATTGTGTTCATGGATAGAGATTGGATGACTGTATAAACCTTCAACCACAGCTAAAATTACACTTGACTCTGGCACGGGACCAAATAAATGATTAGCAAGAGTTATGTTTTACAACCATAATTTGGACTTATTTTATGTCTGTTATATGATGAAATTTTCTACTAACGTGCTGCATAATTGTGGGAAAGAAGTGTATAATTTCACTTTGATGTGGTGCTGCATTTTTTTTATATAATATATTAAAGGAAGTATGTTGAACATGGGCCAGGTTGTTGGATACACTTACACATGCACTACAGAGTTCGGGAGTGGATTTGTCACAGGCTAGCATCTCAGTGCAAATTGAGCTTCGTAAGCAAGAAAATATTATCAGACCAACTATGCCAATGTCAATGTGTGGCATTAAGGTAAAGCTCACTCTCCAGTTCCCCTTTCCATTTTCTAATTTGAGTTCCATACTTCCATATCTCTAATTTGTTAATGATTTTTCTGTCTAGGGCGATGAAGTTCCTTCTAACAAAATAGAACACATAATAATAAAGCATTAATAATATTAGTTGAGCATAGTGAGTGAAGTGATACATGCCATTTATATGAATCATCATGATAAAATTCAGTACCATACTCTTTAGACACTTGATCTATTAAGTGGATATGACATAAATGAAGCTACACCATTTATTGAGTGGAGTATTAAGTGGATATTGATTTGAAATTGTTGTGTGTACTTATGTACACATCGAAATTGACATAATACATTTTAAAGTATGTTAAAAACAAGTTTTTTGATGCAGCTGTGCTACTTTAAGTTGTGATCAAAACTTCACGTCTTGAGTGCCTTTAATGACTTCTATGATTGATGTAGGGAAGTTTTGCTTGCAAATGTAAAGGTTGCAATCATTGGAGGAGGATTGATGGGCTCTGGAATTCAAACAGCAAAAGGTACTAACTTTAGTTTCTTTTTTCTTTTATTTTTCATGGATCTTTATATTATTATGTTTATACTGATTTTCTTACTCTGTCTCCTCTATACAGAGTGCCCGAAATCTGGATGGGTATCAATAGAAATCAACATTGATACTGTAGAACGTACACAATTATTGTCAAGTTTCTTATTCACCATTCATTTGACACTTGAGAGATTGTTGTATCTGAGGTCTAAATTGATCTGGAGATTTTGGAGTTTTTCAATTTCTGTTTTAGTATGGAAAATAACACAGTTTTTAGTATAGTTGATAGTTTTAGTATGGTTGAATAATACATTGAGGATTATAGTTGATGTATCAATCCATTTTGTTTGTATTTTGAATTATATTGACTTGTTTGTTTATTATAGTACTTTTCTTTTAGTTTGATAATACAATGAATTTGTTTTTTTTTTTGAAATATTATAAATATTTGAATACAAATTAGATAAAAATTTATATTAAATTTATATTTATTTTGTATGAAAACAAGTTTATTTTATAATTGAAAAAATAAAAAAAATCTATTTTACCTTACTGACGGATTTACAGACGGATTTTCTGTCTGTAATCAGAGTGTGAGATGATTTTCCAAGGTTCAAATTACAGACAGAAAATCCGTCTGTAATTACAGACGAAAAATCCGTCGGAAAATCCGTCTGTAATTACAGACGGAAAATCCGTTGGAAAGTTCGTTGCCTTTGGGAAATGGATAGAAAATTTACAGAGGGAAAATCCGTCGGTAACTGATAAAAATCTGTCTGTAATTTTCCGACGGAAAAAAAATCCGTCGGTAAATAATTTCCGACGGGGCTTTTACAGAGGGACAAAATCCGTCGGTAATTTCGTCGGTAACCAAAAATCCGTTTGTAATAAAGAGTAAATCCGTCTGTAAATCTGTCTGTATTAATCAATTTTCTAGTTGTGATTGTTTGTTTATATTGTGAGATGCAAATTCAAGAAAAATACGATTACACATAACTATCTATAAAAAATATATATTTTGTGTTTCACCAAAATAAAAAAAAAACTCTGATATTTTACTTGAGACACAAATTAGAATATATTTTTGAATAATTTTATCCTTATTAATTTTTAAAGTTCTAAAATTGATCAACTCATTAACGTTCTTTTTTCTCTTTTTTTTCTTTTTCTCTTCTGACTTCTATTGCTACTGCATCTCTAACTTCTCTCCAAATCTGTTTCATCCTCATCCTCTATTATCCTACCTAGATTTATCAAGTAGCTACACATATGAAGCATTTTGTGTTTATCCCCAAGATCTCTCTCTCTCTCTCTCTCTCTCTCTCTCTCTCTCTCTCTCTCTCTCCTCTTCAGTACCACTGTCTCCGAGCCTTCGCTTCCTCTATCTCTTTCACTTCTGTCTTCATCTAGTGATGAGAACAAAGTGTTGGTGACTAAAGTGGTTGGCTTTCACTGCAGATCTGATGCTGCTGCCGAACGTCGCCGTAACCGCAAGCACGAAGAAGACCGTCCAACATTGTCGTTTGCCTCTGCGTAGCTCTTTACCATCACTGTCGTCTTCCCCGTCATTTACTTTATCTCCACTGCGTCCACAAACCCTCACCTTCCCTCATCTTAGATTTAAGGTTTAGTTACTCTGCCAGTCCTTATAATTTCATCGAATTTTTAGTTAGCTCTCTATATTTTTTTTTCTTTTCAATTGGGTCTCTATACCTAAGTCCCTATCGTGACAAAAACGTTGGAATTAATGAAATATTCTACTAAACTATATAGAATATTTAGTCGAGTGTTAGGCATATCCATTTCGTTTAATAGAATATTCTGTTAATTCTAATATTTTTGTTACAACAAGAACCTAATTACAAAATCTGATATGGTATAGGGACTTGATGCGTAAGCATCTTTCTTGTCTTTTCCTAGTGAATTTGCAATCAATTTGTTAAGTTTAATCTAGAATTAATTGTCTTTAGCCACTATGGATGCTACTTTGAGTCTTGTGCAATTCTATTTATTTTAGGTAGCATTCAGTTGGATTTGATGGAGTTTCTGCAGCACAAGAATTAGAGGAGATGACAGCGAGGAGCGATGCGTACGCATACCTGACGTGTGCGCGTGATTTGGAGCTTTCCATGGCGACGCGTACGCGTACCTGACGTGTACGCGTACCTGACGTGTACGCGTGACATGCAGAATAGACCATCGACGCGTACGCGTGACTGACGCGTACGCGTGACATGCGCCACGTGCAGAAAATATAGAAAAATGCTAGGGGCGATTTCTGGGCCCCATTTTGGCAGTCAAGTAAGGCGCATCTTTCTGCCAAGTTAGGCGCGAATCCAGTGAAGCCAAGTGGTCCCCACGTTACAAGGTGTGGATTATTTAATTAATTCTGATTCAAATTTGAATTTGAAAAGAGGAAAATATATTATCTTAATTTTAGATATTAGATTTTTAAATTAATTAGGATTAGTTATAAATGAGAAGTTTTTCTTCTTTAGGGGGGATTCCATTAGGAAATTCTATACCAATTAACATTCTGTATTCCACAATTTACCTGAATTCTTATTTTCTCTGCGTCATGAGCAACTAAACCTCCACTATTAAGGTTAGGAGCTATGTCTATTGTATGGATTGAAACTATTATTCTTCTATTTTAATTCATGTTTCGGTTTATATTTCAAGAATTGTTTTCGTTCTTTATTTTATGAATTTGGGTGGAACGGAAGTATGACCCATGTTCTAATTGAGTTTTTTTATAACCTGGAAAAGCTCTTTACTTGAACAACAACTTGAAAACAATTTCTCCTAAATTCTAATTATCTGGATTTAACGGGATACGTAACATATAATCCTCTTATTTTTTGGATAATTAAGATTTTTGTGGCATATAAACTGAAATTTGATCATTGGTGCGGTATTTTATAACCCACAAACTAACCGGTAAGTGCACCGGGTCGTACCAAGTAATACCTCAGGTGAGTCAGGATCGATCCCACGAGGATTGATGGATCAAGCAACAATGGTTAAATGATTTACTTAGTTAGGCAAGCAGAAAAGGGTTTTGAGATATTCAAAAGGTTTAAATTGAAAATATCAGAAGGCAGGCACGCAGGTAAATAAGTTGAAAATAAAATATTGGAGAAACAGTTAAGGCTTCAGAGTTATCTATTTTTCTGAATTAACTTTTCTTACTAACTATTTTAATCATGTAGGATTTAATTTATGGCAAACTATATGTGACTAGACCATAATTCCTTAGACATTTCTAGTCTCCTCTAAAATTCATCGACTGCCAATGCCTTGGTCAATTAATTTCAATTAGAGGGTGAAGTTCAAATTCCAGTTTATATGCCACAAAAATTCTAATTACCTAAAAATAAGAGGATTATATGTCACGTATCCTGTTAAATCCAAATAATTAAAATTTAGGAGAAATTGTTTTCAAGCTGTTGTTTAAGTAAAGAGCTTTTCCAAGTTTTACAAGAACTCAAATAGAAAGAGGGTCATACTTCCATTCCACCCAAATTCATAAGATAAAGAGCGAAAACAATTCTTAAATTATAAGTTCATACATGAATTAAAATAGAAAAAGTAATAAAATTAATCCATACAAATAAACAGAGCTCCTAACCTTAACAGTGGATGTTTAGTTGCTCATGGTTCAGAGAAAAATAGGATTCTCCTAAAATGTACAGAGTTCCAATCTGATGGCCTCCAATGTTAACTAATGGAATCCCTTTTTATAACTAATCATAATTAATTTAAAATCTAATTATCTAAAATTAAAAATAATATCTTTTCCTAAAAATACGATTTGAGTTTAAATCAGAATAATCAGCAGGTCTTCAATTGATGGGTGGGGACCACATGTTTTGTCCATTATGCAGCTTCTAATCTGTGTTTTCTAGGATAAAAATTGGGTCAAAATAGTACAGAAATCGCCCCCAGCGTTTTTCTGCGTTTTCTGCACGTGGTACATGTCACGCGTACGCGTCAGTCACGTGCACGCGTCGCCATGAAAAGCTCCAAATCACGCGCACACGTCAGTCACACGTACGCGTCGCTCCTCGCTGCCATCTCCTTTGATCATTGTGCTGCAGAAACTCCATCAAATCCAGTCGAATGCTACCTAAAATAAACAAAATTGCAAAAGACTCAAAGTAGCATCCATATTGGCTAAAAGATAATTAATTATTTATTAAACTCAATAAATTAGATGTAAATTCACTAGGAAAAGATAGGAAAGATGCTCACGCATCAATCATCACCCTCTAATTGGAATTAATTGACCAAGAAATTGGCATTTAATGAATTTTAGAGGAGACTAGAAAGGTCTAAGAAATTAGGGTCTAGTCACATATAGTTTGCCATGAATTAAATCTTGCATGATTAAAATAGTCAATAAGAAAAATCAATCAGGAAAATAGATAACTCTGAAGCCTTAACTGTTTTCTCCCATATTTTATTCCCAACTTATTTACCTGCTGTCTTCAAACTCTTAATATACTGTTTAATGCTCTTTGAACATCCAACACTCTTTTCTGTTTGCCTAACTAAGTGGTTTAACCAACCATTGTTGCTTGATCCATCAATCCTCGTGGGATCAAGTCTCACTCACCTGAGGTATTACTTGGTACGACCCGGTGTACTTGCTGGTTAGTTTGTGGGTTATAAATTCCGCACCAAGTTTTTGGCGTCGTTGCCGGAGATTGACTATGATTAACAACTATCAGTTGTTTGATAGCTTAGATTAGGCGTTTTAGTTTTAATTTAATTTAAATTTTATTTAAAAAAATTTTGAAAAAAAAAAGAAAAAAAATTTTGTTCTGTCTTCTTTGCTTTCTTGTTTACCACATGGTGCGTTTAATTCTGTTTGGTGTTTTGTGCTAAGAAAAAATAATGGAGAGAGATCACATGGGTTACTACTCATACCCAAGTAGTGATTCATATTATGGTAGATGGAGGAACTATCTAAATTTTGGTTGGCAAAGTCAAAACCAAAGAAACTTCAATGCTCCATGTTCCAACTATCTAGAGCCACCACCTTTATATTCATATCAAGAACCACCATCTCCATATTCATACCAAGAACCACCACCTCTCTATCCATATCAAGAACCATCATCCTTCTACCCATACCAAGAGCCACCATCTCCTTATTCATCTAGTGACTCAATTGAAAAGAAAAAATATAGGGACCTAATTGAAAATTCGATATAACTATAGTAACTCGAGGGAAGGCTCTCCAAGTACTAACCGACCTCTTTTCTAAGAGGTCGGACACCAACCAAAGATCCCCATGCTCTAAGCATCGATGTGGCGAGGCCACTGCTTCTAGAAAGCAGTGACCAAAAGGATAAGATCTCAACAAACTCCCAAGATATAAGATAAGATAAGATTACCGCCTTTAGGGAGGTCATCAAATTCTACTATAAATACACGAGTACCTCCCAGGTATAACTCACGTCCTATCCTACATAAAACATGTCTGAAATTCTTGTTAACTTAAGCATCGGAGTCTCTTGCAGGTACCACCCCCTCCTCCTCACGAGAAACTCGGAATTGACGGCACCTCAGAATCAACAAGTCGGATACAGCCACTTGAAGGGATCTAAATCTCACATTCAGACCCAATTCAACGTTTCAGGTAACTCTCGGAACACCCAGTACGTTGAGTACTTGGGTTAGGATAGACATTTGAATAGAATTGGTGTGAGTAGAATAAAGTAAGTCGAGTGGAGTCAAAATCTGCCTCTATCTGTTGCATTGTCATTCTCAGCTATACTTTTTTTTTTGTGACTAAATAAAAAAGAGAAAAAAAAGACAAAATTAAATCAATTGTCTAGGTTTATATTTAAATGTATTAGATGTTGAACTTCACTCCATAGTTGAATCCAATTCGAGTGAATGTTTGCACTCAAAAAAGCTGCTTTAGCCATGCAATCAATAACACTATTCACATTTCTCTAAATTAAAAGAATAGAGATTCTCCAATTTTAATTTATAACCTTATGTATATATTTTACCAAATCGAATATCATTACCAAACATTCTTAATTATATAATATTCATAAAAACTGATTAAATTAAATTAATTTTTATAATTTTACTAAATTTATAATTAAATTTTTATACTTTAAAAATTTTTAATTGGTTCTTTGCTTTTATGTAATATTTATTAATAACTTTGAATACTGGTTCTTTAAAAAATAATTTTGAGTATTAATTGATCAAACATATTCATTTTAAAATTTTTTAAATTAAATTATAATCTAATTGAATTGATTTAAATTTAAAAAATAAAAATAATCGTTTGCCAATTATTAGGAGAGATTGATGTGATAGTGGAGAAAGAATTGAAACGGGTATCTCTCACTTGGATAGTAGGAGATAACGTGAGAGATAAACGTTTCAATTCTCTTCCCACTATCCCATCAACCTTTTTTAGTACTAATTGATAAAAAATATTCATTTTAATATCTTCTACCAATCTTGTTATGTATTAATTGTATGCTAAAAATTTGGATTATTGATAATATTAATATATTTTATTATTTTCAAATTTTTTTAAAAAAATACATGTATTTCGTTTACACTGTAAACAAAATATATATGTTTAGTGTCTATCCGTCTTAAACGAAATACATGCAAAATTATCTTATTTACAGTATAAACGAGATAAGAGATATATTTATTTCGATAAATATTTTTAAATTATTTATTTTGATAATTATTATAATTAATTTATTTATTAAAATAAAAAATCCTTATATATACATGGTCCAAATTATTTTTCTTACTCTCATATAAGTTTAATCAATCATCTTACGAGACACTGTAGTGTGTAGATACCTCCAAATGTCGTATATAACAGTAGTGACTGCTTGAAGGAAAATAGCACACCCATGATGATGGGGTACTTTTTATTTTTAATATGCCAATTAAATACGTATAATACAGCGAAATGAGGATTTGAGCGTGTAATACATAGGTATGGGTTTTATAATTATTTTTACAGAAATCGGTATTTACGATTTAAATGAAATCGTTAATCACGATATGAGAAAAGAAAAAAAAAACATTGTTATTAGATCATTGATCAACAATTAAAAATTATTAAAAAATTTGATACTACTAATTTTATTAAAAAAAATAAAAAATAAAAAATAACAAAAAAAATTCATGAATTACGATTTTTGAATTTTGCATTAAATGTACCAACAATCAATCTTATACATTAGTGCCAATTTTCTACAGAGATAGTTATGCCTTGCAACTTATAATTTTTTATTAATATATGATGTCAATCTTTATTTATCTTCTCTTTCCTAAATATTTATATTTTTAGTTTTATTTTTTATTATTTGAAAATAGATTATTATTATTATTATTATTATTATTATTATTATTATTATTATTATTATTATTATTATTTCCGTGCATAGAAAAACATTATCTGGGTCATCATCTTATTACTTATATATATTTTGATAAGATTTTTTAGTACCTCTAGTTTTAATCGTTACTTTCGTTTTTATTTTTAAAAATTTACAAAAAAAATTTCAAAACGTGAGTCACGTTTTCTTTTATAAATTTTTTATTTCAATTTAAATCGTTATTAACGAATTTTTTTTAATTTAAAATTTTAATCAATTCAAATCTTACTTATAATTTCTTTATAAAAAATTTTAAATTTTACAAAATTAAAATCGTTAATAACGATTTTTCTTTTCTATCATATTCATGAAATTCATTGACAAATTCTAATATTTTAATAAATCTCACATTCGATTTTAATATTAAAAAAAATAGTTATGATGGATTCATACTTAATTATCGTTATGAAAATATTTGAAAATAAAAAAGAGTAATTACTCAAATCAGTCCCTAAGGTTTTTAAAATTAGACACTTTAGTCTCCTAACTTTTAAAATATACAAAAAATTCTTTTAAATTTAGCTCCGATAGATAAATCAGTTCCTAACAATCTTTTTCCGTCAATGACAAACAAAAAATGCTGATGTAGAGTCCTGAACTGGCACACGTGACAGTCAGTGGTCCACGTGTGCAAAAAGACAGACCAGTCCTTGGACTTAAACTGCGTCATTTTAGGATTTGGTCCATTACATCCTCTCTGTTTTCCCCTTTCAAAAACCAAAAGACACAATACCCACCCTTTCTTTTTCAATTTACCAAGAGAACATATAACCCTTCCTCAACGTTAAACTCTAGATCATTTCTCACATCATTGCCATCATCCGATTTCATCCGTTTCATCCTCAACCTCCATCACTCACATTCAATCATGTCACCCCCAACGTCACCATTCTGTTCGTCGCCGTTACCGTTAGCGCGTAGTCAGACGCAACAAACAAGTGGATGTGACCACTAAAGAGTATTTTATTATTTGGCCTAGGATTTAGAAATTTGTGATGGAATATTGTAATAGTTTATTCATCCTCTCTGTTTTAGTTATTATTATGACATAAAACGAAAAAAAATGAACCAGGAAGTAGGAATTCTTATTGAACTTTGTAGTGATGCTTGTTTTTAATACATTATTTTGCATTATGTTCAGTGATGGAGGATTTTGTGGTTCCTATTTTCTACCATAGTAGTCATTTTAAGAGGGATAACAATGGAGCACTATTGTATATGGATGGTAAAGTAGAGAGGTTTTTAAGGATAGACATTGATCTCATCTGTTTCTTTGATCTGCTGACTCTATTCAAAGGTTTAGGATATCTAGATTACAAAGAGATATATTGGTATGATCAAATTGCTGGTAATATAGTGTTTGGATTGCATCCTATTAAAGGAGACTTAGAGATTAATCAAATGCGTGAAAGGTTAATGAAGAACAGGAAAACTGATGAAATGTGCATTTTCTTTGATCACCGAATCATGAAAATCCCAGTTGAGGAGGCTGGGGATGCACCTGGTGATGAAGCTGGTGATGAGTCTAGCAATGAGTCTAGTGACGATGGTATAAAAGCATACAGGATGAGCCTTATAGACCACCTTCCTCAGGTTTTGATGATAAAAACAGTGAAGAAGAGTAGGTGGTTCTGAAGAAGAAGACCAAAAGAGGAGAAAAAAACAAAGAATAAAAGTAATAATTCCAGGAGGGAACAACTATGAAGAAGAAGATATCTCAGAAGCATACAGGATGAGCTTATAGACCACCTTCCTCAGGTTTTGATGATAAAAACAGTGAAGAAGAGTAGGTGGTTCTGAAGAAGAAGACCAAAAGAGGAGAAAAAAACAAAGAATAAAAGTAATAATTCCAGGAGGGAACAATACTATGAAGAAGAAGATATCTCAGAAGAAGGTTAATAGGGGCTCAAAAAATACAAAGGCTTCAAAAATTAATAACAAACTTCATGTTGGACCAACTATTGATGGGCCTCATGTTAGCCAGTCTGATGATGTTGAGCCTAAATTTAGTGGCCCAAGCGCAGCTAGGCACAACCATACTGGTTCAAGTGGTGGTGGCCCAAGAAGTGGCTGTGGTTCAAGAAGTAGTGGTGGTCCAAGAATGGCTGGGAAAAAAACTAATGTGAATAGAACTGCTGATACAAATTATATTGGAGCAAGTGATTATGAACAACAAGAGGCTGAAGAAGAAGTTGAGCTTGATCCTATATTTGAGTATAAGTCAGAAACTTTAGTGACACCAGAAAACTCTGAAGATGAAAGAGAGAAGTATGAGTTTCCACAATACAATGAAGCATCAGGTTTTGGAGAGGTTTACTTTGAGTTAGGCATGAAATTTTCAACAATTGAGTCCTTCAAGAATGCTTTGAAGGACCATGTGATATTTGAGGAGAGGAATATTAGGTATATCAAGATTGATCAAAAGAGAATCAAATGTGATTGTGAATACAGGGTTGAGAGGATTAAGAAGCCAAGAGAATCCAAGAAAGACAAGGATGCATCTAAAGAGAATGAAAAGTCTAACAAGGACAATGGTGAAGATGCAATTGATGGTGACTTTGGGAATGCTGAAAAGCCTGCAACTGTAGAGGAAGGACATATAGATGGTGGAAGTAAAAAAACTGCTAAAGAGACAAATGACTCAACCATTTTAGTATCTGGGACAACACAGGTTATTAATCCAAATCCTTATTCATGGCTTATCTATTGTGATTGGGATAATCAACACAAGTCATACCAGATCAAGACTTATGTCCCTAATCATACATGTGGCAAAAAGTTTGGGAGTAATATGGCTGACCAGAAGTGGGTTGCCAAGAAGTTGGAAAAGAGGTTATTGACTCTACCACACATGACATTGAATGAAGTCTATAAACACATCAAAATTGACTATAATGTGATGATCAACAAGAAGATGATTTATAGAACACTTAGAGAAGTCAAAGAGCGTGTCATTGGGAATGAGAAAGCATAATACAGCAAGCTGAGACATTATCTTCTTGAAATTTTGAGGAGTAATCCTAGTAGCACTGCACTATTGGGTGTGACACCAGTACCTAAATCTCCTCCGATATTCAACAATCTATACATATGTCTAGACGCTTGTAAGGGAGGCTTTAAAGCCGATTGTAGGAAGCTGATTGGGCTTGATGGGTGTTTCCTGAAGGGTTATTTTGGTGGGAAACTCTTGTCAGTCGTAGGACAAGATGTGAATAATTACTTTTATGTGATTGCATATGCGTTAGTTGACAGTGAGACAAAAGATAATTGGAATTGATTTTTTACCTTACTGCAAGAGGACCTTGGAGATCATTACATTCATGGCTGAAACTTCATATCCGATTAGCAAAAGATCCATTTACTTAATTTTGTTTTAATCCCCATTTAAATTAATAAACAACATTTTAATCACGTATATTGAAATGTGTACTTGTTAAAATAAAAAATTGATATAGTGAGTTGGAGGGTAAATGATATAGAAAAATATTTGTGCTATTTAATAACTACTATGTTGAGTTGCTATTATATAGAATCTTGTTTTATGAAGTTTGATAGTAATCTGCTGAAGGTAATAAAGTGGGAGGGTAGACCTTCCCTTTTTTATTTTATATTTTTAGTGCAAGTGTAAATAAATTTGTGATCAAATTTAAATTTTAATTAAGTTGTATTGAAAAGATTGATTACAGGATCTTCAAGTGGTAATGGAAGTATGACCAGTATCTGTATTTATGTCCTTCGTAGTTTAAATTCAATTTTGTCTTTGGGCTTAACTTGGCTATATATTTGGTTCATGTTATGACCTTTGAAGATCTCATCTTATTTTTTTTTTTTGATCTCATTCAAATTGGTCTTGAGATAGCTGACTTATTCTATAAGATATTAAATTATCTTGTTAATTATTGGCAGGGAGATTGAGAAGCTAAAAATTACTGATATGACTTGTTAAAATAAAAATTTGATATAGTGAATAAACCTTTAGCCTCTTATATTAAAATGTGTACTTGTTAAAATAAAAAATTGATATGGTGAATACAACTTCAGCCTCTGGTATTGAAATGTGCATGGCCCACGATTCAAGTGACTTATCAATAAACATGTTTTATTATGTTGTGTTCAATAAACATGTTGTACACTATTGTTACTGTTTTGTGTAGGGTCTGTTACTAGCCTTGAAGGAGGTGATGCTACATGCACATCACCGAAATCATGTCATACACATTTTAAAGAATTTCAGTAACAAATTCAAGGACAAGCGAATCAAGAACATGGTTTGAAAATGTGTAAAGTGTACAACTATTGCAGAATTCAAGGGAAGCATGGAGAGATTGCGGAGAGTGAATGAAGAGGCCTGGGTGTACCTTGTGAAATTCGACCTTACATGCTGGACAAAATTCCATTTTAGCCATTGACCAAAGGCTGACAATCTAACCAACAATCTTTGCGAGATTTAGAATGCAAAGATAGTCAACTACCGAGCCAAATCGATTCTCACAATGTATGAGGAACTTCGGTGTTAGATTATGAGATGAATGACAAAGTACAAACAGATGTTAGACACATTTGGAGGTACTGACTTGGATCCTACGCAGCAAAAAATACTAGATGATATCATCAAGGAGGTGTATTGGCATCCAATGTGGGTTGGTGATGACGAGAGTAGAGTATTTGAGGTCCAGCGAGGTATAAAGAAACTGTCTATGGACTTGGCTCATAACAAGTGTACATGTAACGCATGGCAATTGATTAGTAAAAATCTCCAATAATATACCATATTACAATTGTGATAATTCCATCTGTTTGTAACAAATTCTCAAATAATATTAAATTACAGGTATTCGATGCATTCATGCTTTAGCTGCTATTGCTAGGAAGGGTGACAGACCTGAAGGCTATGTACACCTATTACTGAAAATTGGGACAGCAAGGGTCACATACCAACCTTGCATCAAACCAGTGAATTCATAGGAGTATTGGGACAAGATTGAAACTATTAACCCAATTCCACCTAAATTGAAGAGACCTGTTGAAAGACCAATGAAGAGAAGAAGGAAGGAGCCATCTAAAAATAAGACAAGCGGTTTAAAGGTGAAAAAGACATTTCGGAGTACATGTTCTAAATGTGGAGAGACTAAACATAACTAAAAGACATGCAAAGGTCCTCCCACTCCAAATAGGAGATCAACCAATACAAGAAGAAGTACAAATGCTCAGTCAATAGCCAGAACTACTAACTAATCAGCAGAGGAGATGCATGTCTTACAATCAACACCCAAGTGCAGGTGAACCACCATAAATAATGTACTAATTATTGATCGCGAGAACTAAATTGGATTTTTAATGCTTTCATAGGGACTTAGTAAGATATTTTAAAAAACATTGGAGACTTATATGTCTTTTTTAAAATTCCACAATGACTGACTTGAAATTATATTTGGCTAATTTTTTCATTATTTTAGAATGTGGTTGATCATTCTAATCCAACTCATCCTATAGCTAATGCACTAGGTTTTGTGTCTAGTATGATGAGTAAACTTGGAGTTAAAGATCTGCAATTGTGTTACTGGACTGTTAGGTTTGCTAACATAGCTTGGTTTACTCTTTGCATATGATATCTCCTTTATCACAAGGTGCAGCAAATTCCGGAGCAACAATGTCCCAAAGTACAAGGACTAAGCAGCTGATGAGCGGATAATTTATACGCTTTTTGGCATTGTTTTTAGTATGTTTTTAGTATGATCTAGTTAGTTTTTAGTATATTTTTATTAGTTTTTAGTTAAAATTCACTTTTCTGGACTTTACTATGAGTTTGTGTGTTTTTTTGTGATTTCAGGTATTTTCTGGCTGAAATTGAGGGCCCTGAGCAAAAATCTGATTCAGAGACTGAAAAGGACTGCATATGCTGTTGGATTCTGACCTCCCTGCACTCGAAGTGGATTTTCTGGAGCTACAGAAGCCCAATTGGCGCGCTCTCAACGGCATTGGAAAGTAGACATCCTGGGCTCTCCAGCAATGTATAATAGTTCATACTTTGCCCGAGATTTGATGGCCCAAACTGGCGTGGCAAATCAGCCTCAGAATTTCCAGCGTTTAACGCTGGAACTGGCATAAAACTTGGAGTTAAACGCCCAAACTGGCATGAAAGCTGGCGTTTAACTCCAGAAAAGGTCTCTACACGAAAATGCTTCATTGCTCAGCCCAAGCACACACTAAGTGGACCCAGAAGTGGATTTTTACATCATTTTACTCATTTCTGTACACCCTAGGTTACTAGCTTACTATTAATAGGATCTTTTGACATTGTATCTGTATCTTATGACACTTTACACGTTTCTTTGTGTACCTTCCACGGCATGAGTCTCTAAACCCCATGGTTGGGGGTGAGGAGCTCTGCTGTGTCTTGATGGATTAATGCAATTACTACTGTTTTTCATTCAATCATGCTTGCTTCCTTTCCAAGATATTACTTGTTCTTAAACCGGATGAATGTGATGATCCGTGACACTCATCATCATTCTCAATTATGAACGTGTGCCTGACAACCACCTCCGTTCTACCTTAGATTAAGTAGATATCTCTTGGATTCTTTAACCGGAATCTTCGTGGTATAAGCTAGAATTGATGGCGGCATTCAAGAGAATCCGGAAGGTCTAAACCTTGTCTGTGGTATTCTGAGTAGGATTCAATGATTGAATGACTGTGACGAGCTTCAAACTCCTGAAGGCGGGGCGTTAGTGACAGACGCAAAAGAATCAATGGATTCTATTCCGGCCTGATCGAGAACCGACAGATGGATAGCCGTGCCGTGACAGGGTGCGTTGAACATTTCCACTGAGAGGATGGGAGGTAGCCACTGACAACGGTGAAACCCTACATACAGCTTGCCAGGGAAGGAGCCTTGCGTGTTTGAGGAAGAAGACAGTAGGAAAGCAGAGATTCGGAAGATGGAGCATCTCCAAAGCCTCAACCTATTCTCCATTACTGCAAAACAAGTACTTATTTCATGTTCTTCTGCTTTTCACAATCAATCCTGATAATTTCTGATATCCTGACTAAGATTTACAAGATAACCATAGCTTGCTTCAAGCCGACAATCTCCGTGGGATCGACCCTTACTCACGTAAGGTATTACTTGGACGACCCAGTGCACTTGCTGGTTAGTTGTGCGGGATTGCAAAAGTGTGATTGCAATTTCGTGCACCAAGTTTTTGGCGCCGTTGCCGGGGATTGTTCGAGTTTGGACAACTGACGGCTTATCTTGTTGCTTAGATTAGGACTATTTTGTTTTTATTGGTTTAGAGTCTTTTAGTTGAGTCTAGTTTCATATTTTAAGTTTGGTGTCAATTGCATGCTTTTGTTCTTCTTTTAATTTTCGAATTTGCATGTCCTTAGTCCCTTTTTGATCCATAAAAGTTCTAAGTTTGGTGTCCTCTTTGTGTTTTTCCCTTAAAAATTTTCGAAAATTAGTGTTTGATTTTCTAAAAATTTTAAGTCTGGTGTCATTTTGTTGTTTTTTCTCTTTCCTTATTTCAAAAAAAAAAATCAAATCTTTTTCATAAAAATTTTTCAATCATATCTTTCTAATTGCTAATTTCAAAATCTTTTTAATTAACTAATTGATTCAGTTTTCAATTTGCTTTGATCTTATTTTCTTTTAATTTTCGAATTTTTATTTTCCTTTTGGTTTATTGTGTTTTATTATTTTTCGGTTAATTCAAAAAAAAAAAAAACACACACACAAAAATTATCTATTTGCAATCCATATCATTTCCCTTTATCCATTATGGAACTAAGTGGGATTGATCAGTCCAGAAGGACTCTGGGGTCATATGCTAACCCCATTACAGCTGCATATGGGAGTAGCATCTGTACACCTCCCATCAAAGCAAGCAGCTTTGAGTTAAATCCTCAACTCATTATCATAGTGCAGCAAAATTGCCAATATTCCGGTCTTCCACAGGAAGAACCTACTGAGTTTCTGGCACAGTTCTTACAAATTGCTGACACAGTACATGATAAAGAGGTAGATCAGGATGTCTACAGACTATTACTGTTTCCATTTGCTGTAAAAGATCAAGCTAAAAGGTGGTTGAATAACCAACCTACAGCAAGCATAAAGACATGGAAACAGTTATCAGACAAATTCCTGAATCACTTTTACCCTCCAAGAGGATGACACAGCTAAGGCTGGACATCCAAGGCTTTAAACAAGAGGATAATGAATCCCTTTATAATGCCTGGGAGAGGTATAGAGGTATGCTAAGAAAATGCCCCTCTGAAATGTTTTCAGAGTGGGTATAGTTAGACATCTTCTACTATGGGCTTACAGAAAAAGCTCAGATGTCTTTAGACCACTCAGCTGGTGGATCTATACACATGAGGAAGACAATTGAAGAGGCTCAAGAGCTTATAGACACTGTTGCTAGAAACCAATATTTGTACTCTAGCAATGAGTTCTCTCCAAAAGAGGAAGTCATGGCAGTAGTCACTGATCCTAATCCTCAAGAACAGATGATTGAGCTTAATCAACAATTACTCCTGATGACAGAACAGTTAGCAGAATTTAAAGAGATGCTCCATGAAACTAAAGTTGCTAACAAGAACATAGAACTGCAGTTGAATCAAGCAAAACAGCAGATATCTAAACAGATAACAGGAGAGTGTCAAGCAGTTCACCTGAGGAGTGGAAAGACACTGAACAACACCACTCAAAAGAACAAAAAGTCAAATAAGGAACAATTGACAGAGGATAACCAAACCCCTGTTCAAAATCCCTCTGAGGACAGTAAGAGCCCAGAGAGGAATGCTAGTGGCGTTCAAACGCCAGAAGGGGAAGGAAAGCTGGCGTTAAACGCCCATTCCTTGCCCAGTTCTGGCGTTCAAACGCCAGAAAAGGGAGAGAAGTTGGCGTTTAACGCCCAATCTTCACCCATTCCTGGCGTTCAGACGCCAAGGGAGGATCAGACACCTGAGAATGCTGACAGTAATCCCTCTAAAAAGGCTTCTTCAACCACTTCTGTAAGGAATAAGCCTGCAGCAACCAAGGTTGAAGAATATAAAGCCAAGATGCCTTATCCTCAGAAACTCCGCCAAGCGGAGCAGGATAAGCAATTTGCCCGCTTTGCAGATTATCTAAGGACTCTTGAAATAAAGATTCCATTTGCAGAGGCACTTGAGCAAATACCTTCTTATGCTAAGTTCATGAAAGAGATCTTAAGTCATAAGAAGGATTGGAGAGAAACTGAAAAAGTATTTCTCACTGAAGAATGCAGTGCAGTCATTCTGAAAAGCTTACCAGAAAAGCTTCAAGATCCAGGAAGCTTTATGATACCATGCACATTAGAAGGTGCTTGCACCAAGACAGCTTTATGTGATCTTGGAGCAAGCATCAATCTAATACCTGCATCCACTATCAGAAAGCTTGGGTTGGCTGGAGAAGTCAAACCAATCCGGATATGCCTCCATCTTGCTGATGGCTCCATTAAACATCCATCAGGCATAATAGAGGATATGATTGTCAAGGTTGGGCCATTTGCCTTTCCAACTGACTTTGTGGTGCTGGAAATGGAGGAGCACAAAAGTGCAACTCTCATTCTAGGAAGACCTTTCCTAGCAACTGGACGAACTCTCATTGATGTACAAAAAGGGGAAGTAACCCTGAGAGTCAATGAGGATGAGTTCAAGTTGAATGCTGTAAAAGCTATGCAGCATCCAGACACACCAAATGACTGCATGGGCGCTGACATTATCGACTCTCTGGTAGAAGAGATCAATATGACTAAAAGCCTAGAATCAGAGCTTGAAGACATCTTCAAGGATGTTCAACCTGATCAAGAAGAACCACAGGAAACAAAGGAATTTTCGAAAATTCCTCAGGAGGAGGATAAGCCTTCCAAACCTGAACTCAAACCACTACCACCATCCCTGAAGTATACATTTCTGGGAGAGGGTGGAACTTTTCCAGTGATTATAAGCTCTGCTTTAAATCCACAGGAAGAGGAAGCACTGATTCAAGTGCTAAGGACATACAAGACAGCTCTTGGGTGGTCCATAAGTGATCTTAAGGGCATTAGCCCAGCTAGATGCATGCACAAAATCCTGTTGGAGGATAATGCCAAACCAGTGGTCCAACCACAAAGGAGGCTAAATCCAGCCATGAAGGAGGTGGTGTAGAAAGAGGTCACTAAATTACTGGAGGCTGGGATTATTTATCCTATTTCTGATAGCCCCTGGGTGAGCCCTGTCCAAGTTGTCCCCAAAAAGGGAGGCATGACAGTGGTTCATAATGAAAAAAATGAACTGGTTCCTACAAGAACAGTCACAGGGTGGCGTATGTGTATTGACTACAGAAGGCTCAATACAGCCACCAGAAAGGATCATTTTCCTTTACCATTCATAGACCAAATGCTAGAAAGACTGGCTGGTCATGATTATTACTGCTTTTTGGATGGCTATTCAGGCTACAACCAAATTGCAGTAGATCCTCAGGACAAGAGAAAACAGCATTTACTTGCCCTTCTGGCGTGTTTGCCTACAGAAGGATGCCTTTTGGTCTATGCAATGCACCTGCAACCTTTTAGAGGTGCATGCTCTCTATCTTCTCAGATATGGTTGAGAAATTTCTGGAAGTCTTCATGGATGACTTCTCAGTATATGGAGACTCATTCAGCTCCTGTCTTAATCACCTAGCACTTGTCCTGAAAAGGTGCCAAGAGACTAACCTGGTTTTAAACTGGGAGAAATGTCACTTTATGGTGACTGAGGGAATTGTCCTTGGGCACAAAATTTCAAGCAGGGGAATAGAGGTGGATAAGGCAAAGGTAGAGGTAATTGAAAAATTACCACCACCTGCCAATGTTAAGGCAATCAGAAGCTTTCTGGGGCATGCAGGATTCTACAGAAGGTTCATAAAGGATTTTTCGAAAATTGCAAAACCTTTGAGTAACCTGCTAGCTGCTGACACGCTATTTGTGTTTGACACACAGTGTCAGCAGGCGTTTGAGACCCTGAAAGCTAAGCTGGTCACAGCACCAGTCATCTGCACCAGATTGGACATTGCCATTCGAATTAATGTGTGATGCCAGTGACCATGCCATTGGTGCAGTGTTGGACAGAGGCATAACAAACTTCTGCATGTCATTTATGCTAGCCGTGTTCTAAATGATGCACAGAAGAATTACACAACCCACAGAAAAAGATTACTTGCAGTGGTTTATGCCATTGACAAGTTTAGATCTTATCTAGTGGGATCCAAAGTGATTGTGTACACTGACCATGCTGCTCTTAAATACTACTCACAAAGCAGGATTCAAAACCCAGGCTTATAAGATGGGTGTTGCTTCTGCAAGAGTTTGATATAGAATAAGAGACAGAAAAGGGACAGAAACAGGTAGCGATCATCTGTCCCGAATAGAACCATAGCTGGGGCGTCCCTCCCTTCTACTGAGATCTCTGAGACTTTCCCAGATGAGCAACTCTTTGCCATTCAGGAAGCTCCATGGTTTGCAGACATGCAAACTATAAAGCTGTGAGGTTCATACCCAGGAGTACAGCAAGTGCAAGAAAGAAATTAATCTCAGATGCCAAGTACTACCTATGGGATGAGCCATATCTCTTTAAGAGATGTGCAGACGGAATGATCCGCAGATGTTGTACCCAGAGAAGAAGCACAAAGGATCCTATGGCATTGCCATGGATCACAGTATGGAGGACATTTTGGAAGTGAGCGAACAGCCACTAAAGTCCTCAATGTGGCTTCTACTGGCCTACTCTCTATAAAGATTCCCGAGAGTTTGTGCGTAACTGTGACAGTTGCCAAAGAGCTGGTAACTTACCTCACGGATATGCCATGCCTCAACAAGGGATATTAGAGATAGAATTGTTTGATGTATGGGGAATTGACTTCATGGGGCCATTCCCACCATCATACTCAAACACTTAATTCTGGTAGCAGTGGACTATGTATCTAAGTGGGTAGAGCAATTGCTACACCCACTAATGATACCAAACCGTGCTGAAATTCCTCCAGAAACACATCTTCAGCAGGTTGGTGTTCCCAGAGTACTAATCAGTGATGGGGGCACTCATTTCTGCAATAGACAGCTATACTCTGCTATGGTTAGATATGGAATTAGCCATAAAGTGGCAACTCCGTATCATCCACAGACAAATGGGCAAGCTGAAGTCTCTAACAGAGAGCTAAAAAGAATCTTAGAACGGACTGTGATAGCCGAAGAAGGATTGGGCAAAGAGCTTGGATGCTCTGTGGGCATACAGAACAGCATTCAACTCCTATAGGAACCTTTCCATACCAACTAGTGTATGGGAAGGATGTCATCTGCCGTGGAACTGGAACATAAAGCCTACTGGGCAACCAGATTCCTAAACATGGATGCTCAGTTAGCTGGTGAAAAAGATTGCTCCAGTTAAATAAGCTAGAGGAGATAAGCTAGAGGAGTTCAGACTCAATGCCTTTGAAAATGCAAAAATTTATAAGGAAAAGGCAAAGAAGTGGCATGACAAGAAGTTGTCAACCAGAGTCTTTGAGCCAGGACAAAAAGTTCTGCTCTTCAACTCTAGGCTCAAATTGTTTCCAGGAAAACTCAAATCTCGGTGGAGGGGTCCGTATGTGATCACAGGAGTGTCACCATATGGATATGTTGAGCTTCAGGATAAGGTCCAGCTAAAGACATAAAGAAGCGCTTGCTGGGAGGCAACCCAGTCATTAGGAGGTTATATGATTTTTTTTTACAGAGGCAAGTATCAAAAATGAAGGAATTCACAGAGTTACAGAAGGATTCAGCTCAAAAAGCAGAAAAAAAGAGCTTGCTGGCGAAAAAAACGCCAGTAAGGGGCATTTGAGCGTTAAACGCCAGAATGGGTACCATTCTGGGCGTTTAACGCCAGGAATGGTGCCATTTTGGGCGTTAAACGCCAGAATGGCACCATTCTGGGCGTTAACGCCAGGTGTGCAGCATCCTGGGCGTTTGGCAAACGCCCAGTGATAAAGAAATTCTGGCGTTTAACGCCAGCCAGGGCACCTGGCTGGGCGTTAAACGCCCAAATTGGGCAACAGATGGCGTTAAACGCCAGAATGGATGCCATTCTGGGCGTTTAACGCCAGAAAGGGGGGGACCAAGATTTTGTTTTCCAATCAATTTTTTCAAACTTTCCTTTTCTTACCCATACTTTTCTACATAAAC
This sequence comes from Arachis stenosperma, assembly GCF_014773155.1. Lineage (NCBI taxonomy): Eukaryota > Viridiplantae > Streptophyta > Magnoliopsida > Fabales > Fabaceae > Arachis > Arachis stenosperma. Next base: position 14,652,892 of record NC_080383.1, read on the forward strand.
CCATCTCACCTTTCATCATTCACTTTAAAATCCTCACAATCAAAAACATTCTTCAATCCCTCTCAAATCAACCCAATCTTATTCAAAAACTCACCTTTTTTTTTCAATTCTCTCCATATCTTCCCAGGGTGTGCTTTTCCGTGATCACTAAAGCCAAGATTCATCAATATCATGGCTCCTAAGGGAAAACAAACCAATTTAAGAGGAAAGAAAGAGAATAATTCAAAGAATCTTTGGAATCAAGAGAAGTTCTTAACCAAAGAACATGAAGACCATTATCACAAAATAATGGGTCTGAGGTCAGTGATCCCGGAAGTAAAATTGATCTGAAAGAAGATGAATATCCGGGGATCCAAGAGCAAATTCGAAACAGATGATGGGAAGTTTAACCAATCCTGAGATAAAGGTTGGAAGGAACATGGTTCAAGAATTCTACTCAAATGTGGCTAACAGATAAGCAGAGAATGACTGGAACCGCTTACCATACTTACAGAACCATGGTCAGAGGGAAAGTTATGTACTTCCATCTGGACAAAATAAGAGAAATCTTCAAGTTGCCTCAACTGCAAGATGATCCTGACTCCTTTAATAGGAGAATGGTGAGAGCAGATAAAGGGTTGGATCAAGTTCTAGAGGACATATGCCTCCCTGGAACTAAGTGGATAACCAATTCAAAGGGTGTCCCAAACCAACTCAAGAGGGGAGACCTCAAACCAATTGCAAGAGGTTGGCTAGACTTTATTGGGCGTTCCATATTGCCCACTAGCAACCGTTCTGAGGTCACTATCAAGAGAGCAGTGATGATTCATTGCATTATGCTTGGAAAAGAAGTGGAGGTTCATCATGTGATTGCTTGTGAGATCTACACAATTACAAATAAGAATTCCACTGAAGCCAAACTAGCTTACCCAAGCTTGATCTCCTTGCTCTGTAAAGAGGCTGGGGTAAAGATGGGAGTAGATGAATTCATACCCATTGAACATCCAATCACCAAGAAGTCAATGGAAGGACAAATGCAAGACAACTCTATCAAAAGGAGGGCGCAGGAGTTTCTCCCTGAATTCCCTGAAATTGGCTACTGGGCCAGCCTAGAAGCATCTATCAATAAGTTGCAAGAGACTATGGAGCAACTTAAGGAAGAACAGCAGAATCAGAACTGCATGCTCTGCAAATTGCTGAAGGAACAAGAGAAGCAGGGGTGTGAACTCCAAGAGTTGAAACGCCAAAAGCTCTCCTCTCAAGCTGAGGGAGCATCCACTTCTCAAAATCAAGGTTGTTGAGTCCTAACTCTGTGAAAACCTCTATCATTAGGAGCCTAGTTTAAATTTTTGTTCTCTAATTTTTTTTTAGTCTCATCTTATATTTATTTTTGAGTCTTGTTCTTAATTCATAATTAATAAAATTTAAAATTCATGTCTTAAAGCTATGAATGTCCTATGAATCCATCACCTCTCTTAAATGAAAAATGCTTTAATCACAAAAGAACAAGAAGTACAGGATTTCGAAATTTATCCTTGAAACTAGCTTAATTGGTTTGATGTGGTGACAATACTTTCTGTTTTCTGAATGTATGCTTGAACAGTGCATATGTCTTTTGAGTTTGTTATTCATGAATGTTAAAATTGTTGGCTCTTGAAAGAATGATGAAAAAAGAGACATGTTATTGAGGATCTGAAAAATCATAAAAATGATTCTTGGAGCAAGAAAAAGCAGTGAATACAAAAAAATATATATATATTTTTTTCGAAAAAAAAAAGAAAAGAAAAAGAAAGAAATAAAAGTTGTGAACCAAGGCAAAGGAGAGTGTGCTTAAGAACCCTGGACACTTCTAATTGGGGACTCTAGCAAAGCTGAGTCACAATCTGAAAAGGTTCACCCAATTATGTGTCTGTGGCATGTATGTATCCGGTGGTAATACTGGAAGACAGAGTGCTTTGGGCCACAGCCAAGACTCATAAAGTAGCTGTGTTCAAGAATCATCACACTTAACTAGGAGAATCAATAACACTATCTGGATTCTGAGTTCCTAAAGAAGCCAATCATTCTGAATTTCAAAGGATAAAGTGAGATGCCAAAATTGTTCGGAGGCAAAAAGCTACTAGTCCCGCTCATCTAATTTGGAGCTAAGTTTCATTGATAATTTGGAGTCTATAGTATATTCTCTTCTTTTTATCTTATTTGATTTTCAGTTGCTTGAGGACAAGCAACAATTTAAGTTTGGTGTTGTGATGAGAGGATAATTTATACGCTTTTTGGCATTGTTTTTAGTATATTTTTAGTATGATCTAGTTAGTTTTTAGTATATTTTTATTAGTTTTTAGTTAAAATTCACTTTTCTGGACTTTACTATGAGTTTGTGTGTTTTTCTGTGATTTCAGGTATTTTCTGGCTGAAATTGAGGGCCCTGAGCAAAAATCTGATTCAGAGACTGAAAAGGACTGCAGATGCTATTGGATTCTGACCTCCCTGCACTCGAAGTGGATTTTCTGGAGCTACAGAAGCCCAATTGGCGCGCTCTCAACGGCATTGGAAAGTAGACATCCTGGGCTCTCCAGCAATGTATAATAGTCCATACTTTGCCCGAGATTTGATGGCCCAAACCGGCGTGGCAAATCAGCCTCAGAATTTCTAGCGTTTAACGCTGGAACTGGCATAAAACTTGGAGTTAAACGCCCAAACTGGCATGAAAGCTGGCGTTTAACTCCAGAAAAGGTCTCTACACGAAAATGCTTCATTGCTCAGCCCAAGCACACACTAAGTGGACCCAGAAGTGGATTTTTACGTCATTTTACTCATTTCTGTACACCCTAGGTTACTAGCTTACTATTAATAGGATCTTTTGACATTGTATCTGTACCTTATGACACTTTACACGTTTCTTTGTGTACCTTCCACGGCATGAGTCTCTAAACCCCATGGTTGGGGGTGAGGAGCTCTGCTGTGTCTTGATGGATTAATGCAATTACTACTGTTTTTCATTCAATCATGCTTGCTTCCTTTCCAAGATATTACTTGTTCTTAAACCGGATGAATGTGATGATCCGTGACACTCATCATCATTCTCAATTATGAACGTGTGCCTGACAACCACCTCCGTTCTACCTTAGATTAAGTAGATATCTCTTGGATTCTTTAACCGGAATCTTCGTGGTATAAGCTAGAATTGATGGCGGCATTCAAGAGAATCCGGAAAGTCTAAACCTTGCCTGTGGTATTCTGAGTAGGATTCAATGATTGAATGACTGTGACGAGCTTCAAACTCCTGAAGGCGGGGCGTTAGTGACAGACGCAAAAGAATCAATGGATTCTATTCCGGCCTGATCGAGAACCGACAGATGGATAGCCGTGCCGTGACAGGGTGCGTTGAACATTTCCACTGAGAGGATGGGAGGTAGCCACTGACAACGGTGAAACCCTACATACAGCTTGCCAGGGAAGGAGCCTTGCATGTTTGAGGAAGAAGACAGTAGGAAAGCAGAGATTCGGAAGATGGAGCATCTCCAAAGCCTCAACCTATTCTCCATTACTGCAAAACAAGTACTTATTTCATGTTCTTCTGCTTTTCACAATCAATCCTGATAATTTCTGATATCCTGACTAAGATTTACAAGATAACCATAGCTTGCTTCAAGCCGACAATCTCCGTGGGATCGACCCTTACTCACGTAAGGTATTACTTGGACGACCCAGTGCACTTGCTGGTTAGTTGTGCGGGATTGCAAAAGTGTGATTGCAATTTCGTGCACCAGCAGCCTATCATTAGACCACATTATGTTGCACCAGTCTAGTCTAGCTCTCCACCTCCTCTTCCACCACCTAGACCAAGTCAAGGCGTCTCGGCAGAAACAATTGTAGCGGCAAGTAAAAGCACTACATCAAGGATGTTCCAGTTTATTCCCAATCCCGAGTTCAAGCATCCGAAACAGAAGTGACTGAAAACAAATGATTATGCTTTTTGATGTAATAGTTTGGTTTGTATTTTGGTGATGAGCTTTTAAGTGGATGGACCTAAACTTGAAATACTTTTAGGCTCCGTTTGTTTTGTCATACATGTCCATCAAGAGATGGACACGGTGGTACATGTCCACCGTTTGGTTCATTAGACACAAATTTTCGATGGACACGGTGGCACACAGAAGCACATAAAATACGTGTCTTTAGTGTCTCTCCTTTACTCTAAGACACTGAGACACAAATTATAAGATACGAACTTTCTCAATATTATCCCTTCTTTTTTACTTTAATTCCAATTTTATTCTTTATCCTTTTCTTTTTCATCTTTTCTTTTTTCTTTCTCTGATTCACTTCCTTCCATTATACACTCTCATCTTCTTCTCCTACTCTTCTTTCATTCTACCACCGTTTCTCTCCTTTGCACTTCTTCGCCGCCGTCGCCACTACTGTTATCTCCTCCTTCACACGTCGCAACCACTGTCGCGTTCTTTTGTCACGCCGTCTCTGCCATTGTTGTCTCCTCCTTCATGTGTTGTTGCAGTCACTGTCGCTCTCCTTCTTTCTCATTGTTGTTGCCACTATCGTACTTTTCTTTTCAGATCCGTCTCCATCTCTCTTCCATGCCTCTGCCTCTTCCACCATGTCATCATCTATTTTGCTCTGGTTCTATTTTTGCTACTTTTCTTTTTCAGTTCTTTAAGTTTTTTTGTGACAAAAATAATTTTCTATTTTTAATTTCAATTTCAATTTTTTTGTTTGTGACTGTAACTAGATTGTGCTTTTTACATGCAAGATGAGAAGAAGAAAATCGAGGGAGAGCTCTCTGTTTTTTTTATTTATTTTTTATTTGAATTTTAATTAATCTTGTTGTTAGAGTGATTTTGTGTTAATTTGTTAATTTGTTGAATTAAATTTGTAATTGCATTAAAAATTATTAATAGTGATAATCTGAGTTAACATAATAATAGTTATGGTGATAGAGATAAAAAGGTGATCATGGTGGTAGAGTTAATAGTGTCATTTTATTAGAATTGCAATTTGAATGCAACGTCATGTACTTGAATACCAAACAAAGTTAAAAATTTATGTTCTATTGTGTCTGTGTCATTTTATGTCTTTATGTCTATGTCTTATGTATGGTCACCCACTGATAAACCACTATTTTATGGTTTATATTGTATTTAATTGAGTGGTTTTATCAAGCTTTTCACCCACTTATTCATAGGATTTGCATGATTTTACAATTCCTTCCTAGTTTAGTTCTATGATTGAAAACATGCTTCTTTGATCTTAATTTAGCTAATCTTAATCATCTCTTATTACCATTCGATGCCTTGATCTGTGTGTTAAGCGTTTCAGGCTTCATAGGGCAGGAATGACTTAGAGAATGAAGAGGAAGCGTGCAAAAATAGAAGGAACACAAGGAATTGAGGGGATGGCCAGCGATAAGTCACACGGTTGCATGGCTCACGCGACCGCGCGAAATAGAAGGAATTACCGTGACGCGCTCGCGTGCCTGACGCGACCGCGCGGATTGGAAGCTGCACGAACAACGCGAAAGCGTGGACGACGCGCACGCGTGGTACGAGAAATGCTGAGTGACGCGAACGCATGGACGACGCAGACGCATGATGAGCGCGATCTGTAGAATTACAGAAATCGCTGGCACAGATTTCGGGCCGCATTTCAACCCAGTTTTCGGCCCAGAAACACAGATTAAAGTCCGGGAACATACAGAGACTCAGAACATCAATTCATATCATAACACACTTTTCATAGTTTTAGATGTAGTTTTTAGAGAGAGAGGTTCTCTCCTCTCTCTTAGGATTAGGATTAGAATTAGGATTTTTAGAAATTAGGGTTTATTATTATTTCAACTTATAATCTCTTCTGAATTTATGTTTAAACGTAATTTGATTGCCTTCTTCTATTTATGTTATTGATGCTTTTAATTTAATTTAGATTTTTCTCTTTTGGCTTTGGTTGAGTCATTGGAGACACTTGAGTTATTAAACTCATTGTTGATTGAAAATTGGAATTCTTCAAGAATTAACTCGAGTTCCAATAACTCTAGTCTTTCCCAAGGAAAGACTAGGACCTGAGGAATCAGAATTAATTCATTCATTTAACTTACCTTCATAGTTAGAGGTTAACAAAGTGGAATTAAAATCCAATTCTCATCACAATTGATAAGGATAACTGGGATAGGACTTCCAGTTCTTATACCTTGCCAAGAGCTTTACTAGTTATTATTTTGACGACTTGTTATTTTATATTACTTGTTCAACCCTTTTGAAAACCCCAAAATATACCTTTGCATAACCAATAATAAGAACATACCTCCCTGCAATTCCTTGAGAAGACAACCCGAGGTTTAAATACTTCGGTTATCAATTTATTTAGGGGTTTGTTACTTGTGACAACCAAAACGTTTGTACGAAGGAATTTTCTGTTGGTTTAGAATCTATACTCATAACGCGACTATATTTTTATAAAATTCTTTACTAGCAAAAATCCTAACGTCAAAATGGCGCCGTTGCCGGGGAATTGCAAACGTGTGCCTTATTATTGGTTATTGTAAATATTTTTCAAAAAAAATATATCTTATCTTATTTTTTCAAAAAAAAATCAATTTTTTTTCAAAATATTTTCTTTTTATTAATTTTTGTTTTTATTTTCTCTTACTACCATGAACTCTCACCCCTTTGGCTATGAGTCTGGTTACAACTATGTTGCAGGAAGAGGAAGCTATAACAGGAATATGCATCAAGGTCAAAGCAATCAAAGATGGACGGAGCCAAGAGGATCTGATCAACCCTTTAGGCAACAACACCTTCCAAGATATCATGGACGAAGACCATTCTATAATGCATACCAAGATGATAGATATGGTGGACCCCCTCGTAGTTACCAACAAGCCCCATCATATGCCAATGAACCACCTCCTCAACATAGCTTTGAACCACCACACTCACAAGTCCCTTTCCACCATTCACCTCCAAATGACCCCAACCCTTGTCCACCACAGCAACCACCATATGAACCATACCCAGAACCACCACCTCAATATACACCATCTCCATATCCTTATCAAGAAGAACCACCTCCGTGTTATGAACCTTTTCTCCCAACAAATGAACCCTCCTATCCACCCCAAACCTCCATGGAGAAAGCATTTGCCGATCTAAACTCTGCTATACAAGCTCTCACCGCCCAAATCGGACAACCAAATACCCCCAATATTCAACCCTCGAGCTCCAATGCACTTCCATCTCAACCACATAATGATTCACCCATCCCATCACCACCATCCATGGAAGAGCACAAAGATCCATCAATCCAAGAGCAACATGATCTCACTGATATTATTGACATGGAACAAGAGAGAAAGAATCATCTTCGCGAATCCATACTTCATAAGGAGCTAGAGTTAGCACTAAAGGTGAAGGTAGTAGAGACCCTTGAAGTTGACAGCGCGATTGAAGAACTAGTGAAAGAAGACAACAAGGAGGATTTTGTACTTGAAGGTGAAGAAATAGTTGAACAGGAAATCATCAAGGATGAATACGATTTCATACTTAAACACCTGGATCAAGCAATAAATCAATTACCTTTTCGATGTTCGGACATTCAAGGAACCCCCATGGCTTCATATGGAGAATCTACTGAAGAACGTAGCAGGAAGGAGAAGTTAGGCACTCCGGTGGATAGTGAGCAGCACGATTTGGTATTGGAACAAGTGGAGGAAGCCGGAATTATTGAAGAAAAAAAGGAGGCAGTGATTGAAGACTTAGGAGATGCTGAACCTCCATGGAAAAGTCAAGTTATAGAGCCTGCTTCAAGGACGTTTGAAACTGATGTTGAGGAGGGTGTACAACCTCCAAGGCATCTCATGATTGAAGATTTTGAAAGGGATGGTCAAGAGATGGATTCGATCATTGATGAATTCTTATCTACATTTGTGTCCTCTCTCATTGGACTTGACATGGAGATGAAAGAAGAAGAAGCACAACCTCCCATACCCTTGGTGAACAATGAAGAAGAGATTGAATTGGAAGAAATCCACCAAGAGAAAGAGGTTGATATTGAAGAAACTTGTAAAGAGGTGAAAAATGTCGAAGAAGAGCACAAGGGAGTGGAGCTTGCACGTTCATTAGAAACCCCTCCCCCTAAGTTGCCATCATCCTTCATAACATTCAAGTGGGTAAAATTCATATCCCTTAACTTTCTAATTCCACTTGAATATGGGCTACTGGAGACGGATGATCAACTTAGAGTTCTCTGTGGCATCAAGAGTAAGAGGAAGATGGTTAGTGGTAAGAGTTATCCTGCAAGGTTCAACATGGTTGTATGCTCAAAATTTAAACGCAAAGGTTGGTGTAAAGCTCAACTGAATGGGTCTAGGAAGTTGTTTGGTCTCTTCAGTGAGAATTCCGATTGCCTGCCACCCAGTTGGAACACTAAGGATCAACAAGAAGACGGGTGCAAAAGCAAGGTTTGGGACCCCGGAATTTATTGTGGCAATCAACACTCTTGGGGCCTTGTCACTTGCTTTAACTTACTTGAAGGCTTTCTGCGCCTAGTTTGGGACCCCGGAGGCTACTGGAACTCCAAACATTGGTGGAGATTTCTGGATGAGTTCAAGCACAAGCCGCCATAACAGGAAGCTCCCCAAATGTCCAACTTAAGGACTTTAACTAAAAGTGCTAGGTGGGAGACAACCCACCATGGTATGATCGTTCCTTTTTCAATTTTAATTTTATTTAGTTTTGTTTGTTTTTGAGTTTTATTTTATTTTATTGAACCTGGAATCATGCATAGCATTCACATTAAGCATTGCATTCTGCATACTGCATAAAAAAAAATTTCGCACGCGACGCGAAAGCGTCGTTGACGCGTCCGCGTCGCAGGTGCTTTAGGGAGAAACGAAAAGTGAACAGAGAGTCACGCGAGAGCGTGGCTGGAGGCGTGCCTTTGGCACAAATTTGACCCATGCGACTGCGTCGCTGACGCGTCCGCGTCATGTGGAAAAAATGCCTCCCACGCGTCTGCGTCACCCACGCGTCCGCGTCACCCACGCAAACGTGTGCCCTGAAATCGACGTAAAAAGGGTGTATGGCCGAAAGTTGAGCTAGAATTGAGCTGGACTCGTGCTGGAAGCACAAGCCCTACCACGCGACCGCGTGCCCCATGCGTCCGCGTCGTTTTACAAAATAGGCCATCCACGCGAACGCGTCACCCACGCGACCGCGTCACCCTCAAATTTGGCAATATGAGTTTTAAACAGAGAGTTGCGCAACCGCGAGGCTACCCTCGCGCTAATGGCACAAATCGATCCATGCGACCGCGTGAATGACGCGTCTGCGTCATCTCATAGAAGCGCTATTCGCGCGAACGCGTCACTCACGCGTCCGCGTCACAAGCGGTGCACAGCTTATCCAGAGCAGCCAAATATCTTATCTTTTCTCCCCTATATTTAAATCTTTTCTTCCCTTCTTATTTCTTTTCTTCTTTCTTCTTCCTTTTCTTACTTTCTTCTTCTCCTCCCTCTTCAATTCCATTTAATTTATTTAGTTTTATTCATTGCATTTTTTTCATTGGTGTTAGAAATTTATTTATTTTACTTGTGGATTATTCAAAGAATTGTTTGACAATTATATAATTTTTTTAAAAGGTTGCTTGCATGTTCAACTGAATACTTTCAATAACTTATTTACCATGCATGCTATGTGTTTGTGAAAAAGCCTGTATGGCATCATGCACTACTTTTATGTTATCCTATTACTCTAATGCCTGTTTTTCACAAAACCCTTTCCACATTTTATTTTTAATTATAATTGTCAATACAAACGTGATTGTCGATTTGTTACGAGTAATAATACATTTTTAATCTTTGATGCTTGATCTATGCTACTCATGCCCTTGCCGGCATGCTAATAAACATCTTGCATCCAATACTCCCCATGCCTTGCTATATTTCCATTGATGAACTGATCACATGGAATCGCGACCATGTCTTTCATTCACTATTTTCCTTACTTGGCATGATTATCACTCGTACTGCCCTCTTTTTTGCTCTATCCCTTTGACTTCATGTCCCTTTCTCTTCTCCCTTTTCAGGATGGCCACCAGGACGGGTAAGGAGAAAGCCTCTACAATGAGCCACAGCTGAGAAACCACAACCTCCGCCACCTGCACATCTTTGCATGCACCGAGGACGGTGCAATCTTTAAGTGTGGGAAGGTCGATATCGATCTCCACGGGTAAGTTAGTCCCTTCTCAACACCAATTTTTGTTTTTCATTGTTGTATTTGTGATGAGCGGATAATTTGTACGCTTTTTGGCATTATTTTTAGTATGTTTTTAGTATTTTTTTAGTTAGTTTTTAGTATATTTTTATTAGTTTTTAGTTAAAATTCACTTTTCTGGACTTTACTATGAGTTTGTGTGTTTTTCTGTGATTTCAGGTATTTTCTGACTGAAATTGAAGGTTCCGAGCAAAAATCTGATTCAGAGACTGAAAAGGACTGCAGATGCTGTTGGATTCTGACCTCCCTGCACTCGAAGTAAATTTTCTGGAGCTACAGAAGCCCAATTGGTGCGCTCTCAACAGCATTGGAAAGTAGACATCCTGGGCTCTCCAGCAATGTATAATAGTTCATACTTTGCCCGAGATTTGATGGCCCAAACCGGCATAGCAATTCGGCCTCAGAAATTCCAGCGTTAAACGCCGGAACTGGCATAAAACTTGGAGTTAAACGCCCAAACTGGCATGAAAGCTGGCGTTTAACTCCAAAAAAGGTCTCTACACGAAAATGCTTCATTGCTCAGCCCAAGCACACACCAAGTGGGCCCGGAAGTGGATTTTTATGTCATTTACTCATTTCTGTACACTCTAGGATTACTAGTTTACTATTAATAGGATCCTTTGACATTGTATCTGGAACCTCATGACATTTTTACACGTTTCATTGTACACTTTCCACGGCATGAGTCTCTAAACCCCATGGTTGGGGGTGAGGAGCTCTGCTGTGTCTTGATGGATTAATGCAATTACTACTGTTTCTTATTCAATCATGCTTGCTTCCATTCTAAGATATCACTTGTTCTTAACCCGGATGAATGTGATGATCCGTGACACTCATCATATTCTCAACTATGAACGTGTGCCTGACAACCACTTCCGTTCTACCTTAGATTGAGTAGATATCTCTTGGATTCCTTAACCAGAATCTTCGTGGTATAAGCTAGAACTGATAGCGGCATTCAAGAGAATCCGGAAGGTCTAAACCTTGTCTGTGGTATTTTGAGTAGGATTCAATGATTGGATGACTGTGACGTGCTTCAAACTCCTGAAGGCGGGGCGTTAGTGACAGACGCAAAAGAATCACTGGATTCTATTCCGGCCTGATTGAGAACCGACAGATGGATAGCCGTGCCGTGACAGGGTGCGTTGAACATTTCCAATGAGAGGATGGGAGGTAGCCATTGACAACGGTGAAACCCTACATACAGATTGCCATGGAAGGAGCCTTGCGTGTTTGATGAAGAAAGACAGTAGGAAAGCAGAGATTCAGAAGATGGAGCATCTCCAAAACCTCAACCTATTCTCCATTACTGCTGAACAAGTACTGATTTCATGTTCTTTTGCTTTTTACAATCAAACCTGATAATTTCTGATATCCTGACTAAGATTTACAAGATAACCATAGCTTGCTTCAAGCCGACAATCTCCGTGGGATCGACCCTTGCTCACGCAAGGTATTACTTGGACGACCCAGTGCACTTGCTGGTTAGTTGTGCGGGATTGCAAAATTGTGATTGCAATTTCGTGCACCAAGTTTTTGGCGCCGTTGCCGGGGATTGTTCGAGTTTGTACAACTGACGGCTTATCTTGTTGCTTAGATTAGGACTGTTTTATTTTTGTTGGTTTAGAGTCTTTTAGTTGAGTCTAGTTTCATATTTTAAGTTTGGTGTCAGTTGCATGCTTGTGTTTTTCTTTTAAAATTTTCGATTTTGCATGTTCTTAGTCCCTTTTTGATTCATAAAAATTCTAAGTTTGGTGTCCTCTTTGTGTTTTCCTTTAAAATTTTCGAAAATTAGTGTTTGATTTTCTAAAAATTTTAAGTTTGGTGTTTTTTTGTTGTTTTTCTCTTTCCTCTTTTCAAAAATCAAATCTTTTTCATAAAAATTTTTCAATCATATCTTTTTAATTGCTATTTTCAAAATCTTTTTAAATAACTAATTGATTCAGTTCTCAATTTGTTTTGATTTTGTTTTCTTTTTGATTTTCGAATTTTTATTTTAATTTTCTTTTGTTTTATTTTAATTTTTTTCGTTAATTCAAAAAAAAAAAAACAAGAAACAAAATTTATCTCTTTGCAATCATTATCATTTCCCTTTTGTCCATTATGGACTTAAGTGGAATTAATCAGTCCAAAAGGACTCTGGGGTCATATGCTAACCCCATTACAGCTGCATATGGGAGTAGCATCTGCACACCTCCCATCAAAGCAAGCAGCTTTGAGCTAAATCCTCAACTCATTATCATAGTGCAGCAAAATTGCCAGTATTCCGGTCTTCCACAGGAAGAACCTACTGAGTTTCTGGCACAGTTCTTACAGATTGCTGACACAGTACATGATAAAGAGGTAGATCAGGATGTCTACAGACTATTACTGTTTCCATTTGCTGTAAAGGATCAAGCTAAAAGGTGGTTGAACAACCAACCTACAGCAAGCATAAAGACATGGAAACAGTTGTCTGACAAATTCCTGAATCATTTTTACCCTCCAAAGAGGATGACACAGCTAAGCCTGGACATCCAAGGCTTTAAACAAGAGGATAATGAATCCCTTTATAATGCCTGGGAGAGGTATAGAGGTATGCTTAGAAAATGCCCCTCTGAAATGTTTTCAGAGTGGGTACAGTTAGACATCTTCTACTATGGGCTTACAGAAAAAGCTCAGATGTCTTTAGACCACTCAGCTGGTGGATCCATACACATGAGGAAGACAATTGAAGAAGCTCAAGAGCTTATAGACACTGTTGCTAGACACCAATACTTATATTCTAGCAATGAGTTCGTTCCAAAGGAGGAGGTCATGGCATTAGTCACTGATCCTAATCCTCAGGAACAGATGAATGAGCTTAATCAACAATTGCTCCTGATGACAGAACAGTTAGCAGAATTGAAAGAAATGCTCCATGATACTAAGGTTGCTAACAAGAGCATAGAACTGCAGTTGAATCAAGCAAAACAACAAATATCTAAACAAATAACAGAGGAATGTCAAGCAGTTCAACTGAGGAGTGGGAAGACACTGAATAACACTGCTCAAAAGAGCAAAAAGCCAAACAAGGAACAAGTGACAGAGGACAACCAAACCACTGTTCAAAATCCCTCTGAGGACAGTAAGAGCCCAGAGAGGAATATTGGCGTTCAAACGCCAGAAAGGGAAGGAGAAAGCTGGCGTTAAACGCCCATTCCTTGCCCAGTTCTGGCGTTCAAACGCCAGAAAAGGGGGAAAAGTTGGCGTTAAACGCCCATTTTCCACCCAATCCTGGCGTTCAGACGCCAAGGGGAGATCAGACACCTGAGAGTGCTGACAGTAATCCCTCTAACAAGGCTTCTTCAACCACTTCTGTAAGGAATAAACCTGCAGCATCTAAGGTTGAAGAATATCAAGCCAAGATGCCTTATCCTCAGAAACTCCGCAAAGCGGAACAGGATAAGCAATTTGCCCGCTTTGCAGACTATCTAAGGACTCTTGAGATAAAGATTCCGTTTGCAGAGGCACTTGAGCAAATACCTTCTTATGCTAAATTCATGAAAGAGATTTTAAGCCATAAGAAGGATTGGAGAGAAACTGAAAAGGTGTTTCTCACTGAAGAATGCAGTGCAGTCATTCTGAAAAGCTTACCAGAAAAGCTTCAAGATCCTGGAAGCTTTATGATACCATGCACATTAGAGGGCGCTTGCACCAAGACAGCCCTATGTGATCTTGGAGCAAGCATCAATCTAATACCTGCATCCACTATCAGAAAGCTTGGGTTGGCTGGAGAAGTCAAACCAACCAGGATATGCCTCCAACTTGCTGATGGCTCCATTAAACACCCATCAGGCATAATAGAGGACATGATTGTCAAGGTTGGGCCATTTGCCTTTCCAACTGACTTTGTGGTGCTGGAAATGGAGGAGCACAAGAGTGTAACTCTCATTCTAGGAAGACCTTTCCTAGCAACTGGACGAACTCTCATTGATGTACAAAGAGGGGAAGTAACCCTCAGAGTCAATGAGGATGAGTTCAAGTTAAATGCTGTAAAAGCTATGCAGTATCCAGACACACCAAATGACTGCATGGGCGCTGACATTATTGACTCTCTGGTAGAAGAGATCAATATGGCTGAAAGCCTAGAATCAGAGCTTGAGGACATCTTCAAAAATGCTCAACCTGATCAAGAAGAACTAGAGGAAGCAAAGGAATTTTCGAAAATTCCTCAGGAGGAGGATAAACCTCCCAAACCTGAACTCAAACCTCTACCACCATCTCTGAAGTACGCATTTCTGGGAGAGGGTGACACTTTTCCAGTGATTATAAGCTCTGCTTTAAATCCACAGGAAGAGAAAGCACTGATTCAAGTGCTAAGGACACACAAGACAGCTCTTGGGTGGTCCATAAGTGACCTTAAGGGCATTAGCCCAGCTAGATGCATGCACAAGATCCTGTTGGAGGATAATGCCAAACCAGTGGTTCAACCACAGAGGAGGCTAAATCCAGCCATGAAGGAGGTGGTGCAGAAAGAGGTCACTAAACTACTGAAGGCTGGGATTATTTATCCTATTTCTGATAGCCCCTGGGTGAGCCCTGTCCAAGTTGTCCCCAAAAAGGGAGGCATGACAGTGGTTCATAATGAAAAAAATGAACTGGTTCCTACAAGAACAGTCACAGAGTGGCGCATGTGTATTGACTACAGAAGGCTCAATACAGCCACCAGAAAGGATCATTTTCCTTTACCATTCATAGACCAAATGCTAGAAAGACTAGCTGGCCATGATTACTATTGCTTTTTGGATGGCTATTCAGGCTACAACCAAATTGCAGTAGATCCTCAGGACCAAGAGAAAACAACATTTACTTGCCCTTCTGGCGTGTTTGCCTACAGAAGGATGCCTTTTGGTCTGTGCAATACACCTGCAACCTTTCAGAGGTGCATGCTCTCTATCTTCTCAAATATGGTAGAGAAATTTCTGGAAGTCTTCATGGATGACTTCTCAGTATATGGAGACTCATTCAGCTCCTGTCTTAACCACTTATCACTTGTCCTGAAAAGATGCCAAGAGACTAACCTGGTTTTAAACTGGGAAAAATGTCACTTTATGGTGACTGAAGGAATTGTCCTTGGGCACAAAATTTCAAGCAAGGGAATAGAGGTGGACAGGGCAAAGGTAGAGGTAATTGAAAAATTACCACCACCTGCCAATGTTAAGGCAATCAGAAGCTTTCTGGGGCATGCAGGATTCTATAGAAGGTTTATAAAGGATTTTTCGAAAATTGCAAAACCTTTGAGTAACCTGCTAGCTGCTGACACACCATTTGTGTTTGACACACAGTGTCTGCAGGCATTTGAGACCCTGAAAGCTAAGCTGGTCACAGCACCAGTCATCTCTGCACCAGATTGGACATTGCCATTTGAATTAATGTGTGATGCCAATGATCATGCCATTGGTGCAGTGTTGGGACAGAGGCATAACAAACTTCTGCACGTCATTTATTATGCTAGCCGTGTTCTAAATGATGCACAGAAGAATTACACAACCACAGAAAAAGAATTACTTGCAGTGGTTTATGCCATTGACAAGTTTAGATCTTATCTAGTAGGATCCAAAGTGATTGTGTACACTGACCATGCTGCTCTTAAATACTTACTCACAAAGCAGGATTCAAAACCCAGGCTAATAAGATGGGTGTTGCTTCTGCAAGAGTTTGATATAGAAATAAGAGACAGAAAAGGGATAGAGAACCAAGTAGCTGATCATCTGTCCCGAATAGAACCAGTAGCTGGGGCGTCCCTCCCTTCTACTGAGATCTCTGAGACCTTCCCAGATGAGCAACTCTTTGCCATTCAGGAAGCTCCATGGTTTGCAGATATTGCAAACTATAAAGCTGTGAGGTTCATACCCAAGGAGTACAGCAGAGTGCAAAGAAAGAAATTAATTTCAGATGCCAAGTACTACCTCTGGGATGAACCATATCTCTTTAAGAGATGTGCTGACGGAGTGATCCGCAGATGTGTACCCAGAGAAGAAGCACGAAGGATCCTATGGCACTGCCATGGATCACAGTATGGAGGACATTTTGGAAGTGAGCGAACAGCCACTAAAGTTCTCCAGTGCGGCTTCTACTGGCCTACTCTCTATAAAGATTCCCGAGAGTTTGTGCGTAACTGTGACAGTTGCCAAAGAGCTGGTAACCTGCCTCACGGATATGCCATGCCTCAACAAGGGATATTAGAGATAGAATTGTTTGATGTATAGGGAATTGACTTCAGGGGCCATTCCCACCATCATACTCAAACACTTACATTCTGGTGGCGGTGGACTATGTATCTAAATGGGTAGAAGCAATTGCTACACCCACTAATGATACCAAGACCGTGCTAAAATTCCTCCAGAAACACATCTTCAGCAGATTTGGTGTTCCCAGGGTACTAATCAGTGATGGGGGCTCTCATTTCTGCAACAAACAGCTATACTCTGCTATGGTTAGATATGGAATTAGCCATAAAGTGGCAACTCCGTATCATCCACAGACAAATGGGCAAGCTGAAGTCTCTAACAGAGAGCTAAAAAGAATCCTAGAACGGACTGTGATGGCCCGAAGAAAGGATTGGGCAAAGAGCTTGGATGATGCTCTGTGGGCATACAGAACAGCATTCAAGACTCCTATAGGAACCTCTCCATACCAACTGGTGTATGGGAAGGCCTGTCATCTGCCCGTGGAACTGGAACATAAAGCCTACTGGGCAACCAGATTCCTAAACATGGATGCTCAGTTAGCTGGTGAAAAAAGATTGCTCCAGTTAAATGAGCTAGAGGAGTTCAGACTCAATGCCTTTGAAAATGCAAAAATTTATAAGGAAAAGGCAAAGAAGTGGCATGACAAGAAGTTGTCAACCAGAGAAAATGAGCTTACTGGCGAAAAAACGCCAGTAAGGGACATTTTGGGCGTTAAACGCCAGAATGGGTACCATTCTGGGCGTTTAACGCCAGGAATGGTGCCATTTTGGGCGTTAAACGCCAGAATGGGCACCATTCTAGGCGTTTAACGCCAGGTGTGCAGCATCCTGGGCGTTTTGGAAAAACGCCCAGTGATAAAGGATTTCTGGCGTTTAACGCCAGCCAGGGCACCTGGCTGGGCGTTAAACGCCCAAAAGGGGCATCAATTGGGCGTTAAACGCCAGAATGGGTGCCATTCTGGGCGTTTAACGCCAGAAAGGTGGGGGGACCACAATTTCGTTTTCAACTCAAATTTTTTCAAACTTTCCTTTTCTTACCCATGCTCTTCTACATAAATGCACTTCAACCTTTCATCATTCACTTTCAAATCTTCACAAATCAAAACCATTCTTCAAATCTATCTCAAATTAATCCCAAATCTCATTCAAAAACTCACCCTTTTTTTCAAATTCTCTCCATATCTTCTCTAATCTCTTCTTTTTTTCGAAATCTCCTTCCTTCCCCCTTATAAGAACACGTTTGGCCCCTCATTCCACCATACCATTCGAATTTTCTCTTCCTCTCTCTCTCTCTCTTCTCTTCTTTCTTTTGCTTGAGGACAAGCAAACCTCTAAGTTTGGTGTGCTTTTCCGTGATCACTAAGCCAAGATTCATCAAGATCATGGCTCCTAAGGGAAAATAAACCAATTTAAGAGGAAAGAAAGAGAATAATCCAAAGAATCTTTGGAATCAAGAGAAGTTCTTAACCAAAGAACATGAAGACCATTATCACAAGATAATGGGTCTGAGGTCAGTAATCCCGGAAGTGAAATTTGATCTGAAAGAAGATGAATATCCGGGGATCCAAGAGCAAATTCGAAACAGAGGATGGGAAGTTCTAACCAATCCTGAGACAAAGGTTGGAAGGAACATGGTTCAGGAATTCTACTCAAATCTGTGGCTGACAGATAAGCAGATAATGACTGGAATCGCTTACCATACCTACAGAACCATGGTCAGAGGGAAAGTTATGTACTTCCATCTGGACAAAATAAGAGAAATCTTCAAGTTGCCTCAACTGCAAGATGATCCTGACTCCTTTAATAGGAGGATGGTGAGAGTAGATAAAGGGTTGGATCAAGTTCTAGAGGACATATGCCTCCCTGGAACTAAGTGGATAACCAATTCTAAGGGTGTCCCAAACCAACTCAAGAGGGGAGACCTCAAACCAATTGCAAGAGGTTGGCTAGACTTTATTGGGCGTTCCATATTGCCCACTAGCAACCGTTCAGAGGTCACCATCAAGAGAGCAGTGATGATTCATTGCATTATGCTTGGAAAAGAAGTGGAGGTTCATCATGTGATTGCTTGTGAGATCTACACAATTGCAAATAAGAATTCCACTGTAACCAAATTGGCTTACCCAAGCTTGATCTCCTTGCTCTGTAAAGAGGCTGGGGTAAAGATGGAAGCAGATGAATTCATACCTATTGAACATCCAATCACCAAGAAGTCAATGGAAGGAGCAAGAGAAGCAGGGGCGTGAACTCCAAGAGATGAAACGCCAAAAGCTCTCCTCTCAAAATCAAGGTTGTTGAGTCCTAACTCTGTGAAAACCTCTATCATTAGGAGCCTATTTTTGTGTTTTGTTTTCTATTCCTATTTTTATTTTTTAGTCTCATCTTATATCTATATTTGAGTCTTGTTTTTAATTCATAATTAATAAAATTTATGCCTTAAAGTTATGAATATCCTATGAATCCATCACCTCTCTTAAATGAAAAATGCTTTAATCACAAAAGAACAAGAAGTACAGGATTTCGAAATTTATCCTTGAAACTAGTTGAATTAGCTTGATGTGGTGACAATACTTGTTGTTTTCTGAATGAATGCTTGAACAGTGCATATGTCTTTTGAATTTGTTATTCATGAATGTTAAAATTGTTGGCTCTTGAAAGAATGATGAAAAAAGAGAACTGTTATTGAAGATCTGAAAAATCATAAAAATGATTCTTGAAGCAAGAAAAAGCAGTGAATACAAAAAAAAATTCGAAAAAAAAGAGAAGAAAAGAAAAAAAAAAGAAAAAAAAAGAAAGAAATAAAAGTTGTGATCCAAGGCAAAAAGAGTGTGCTTAAGAACCCTGGACACCTCTAATTGGGGACTCTAGCAAAGCTAAGTCATAATCTAAAAAGGTTCACCCAATTATGTGTCTGTGGCATGTATGTATCCGGTGGTAATACTGGAAGACAGAGTGCTTTGGGCCACAGCCAAGACTCATAAAGTAGCTGTGTTCAAGAATCATCATACTTAACTAGGAGAATCAATAACACTATCTGAGTTCTGAGTTCTCATAGATGCCAATCATTCTGAATTTCAAAGGATAGAGTGAGATGCCAAAACTGTTCGGAGGCAAAAAGCTACTAGTCCCGCTCATCTAATTGGAGCTATGTTTCTTTGATATTTTGGAGTCTATAGTATATTCTCTTCTTTTTATCCTATTTTGATTTTCAGTTGCTTGGGGACAAGCAACAATTTAAGTTTGGTGTTGTGATGAGCGGATAATTTGTACGCTTTTTGGCATTGTTTTTAGTATGTTTTTAGTATTTTTTAGTTAGTTTTTAGTATATTTTTATTAGTTTTTAGTTAAAATTCACTTTTCTGGACTTTACTATGAGTTTGTGTGTTTTTCTGTGATTTCAGGTATTTTCTGACTGAAATTGAAGGTTCCGAGCAAAAATCTGATTCAGAGACTGAAAAGGACTGCAGATGCTGTTGGATTCTGACCTCCCTGCACTCGAAGTGGATTTTCTGGAGCTACAGAAGCCCAATTGGCGCGCTCTCAACGGCATTGGAAAGTAGACATCCTGGGCTTTCCAGCAATATATGATAGTCCATACTTTGCCCAAGATTTGATGGCCCAAACCGGCATAGCAATTCGGCATCAGAAATTCCAGCGTTAAACGCCGGAACTGGCATAAAACTTGGAGTTAAACGCCCAAACTGGCATGAAAGCTGGCGTTTAACTCCAGAAAAGGTCTCTACACGAAAATGCTTCATTGCTCAGCCCAAGCACACACCAAGTGGGCCCGGAAGTGGATTTTTATGTCATTTACTCATTTCTGTACACTCTAGGATTACTAGTTTACTATTAATAGGATCCTTTGACATTGTATCTGGAACCTCATGACATTTTTACACGTTTCATTGTACACTTTCCACGGCATGAGTCTCTAAACCCCATGGTTGGGGGTGAGGAGCTCTGCTGTGTCTTGATAGATTAATGCAATTACTACTGTTTCTTATTCAATCATGCTTGCTTCCATTCTAAGATATCACTTGTTCTTAACCCGGATGAATGTGATGATCCGTGACACTCATCATATTCTCAACTATGAATGTGTGCCTGACAACCACTTCCGTTCTACCTTAGATTGAGTAGATATCTCTTGGATTCCTTAACCAGAATCTTCGTGGTATAAGCTAGAACTGATAGCGGCATTCAAGAGAATCCGGAAGGTCTAAACCTTGTCTGTGGTATTCTGAGTAGGATTCAATGATTGGATGACTGTGACGTGCTTCAAACTCCTGAAGGCGGGGCGTTAGTGACAGACGCAAAAGAATCACTGGATTCTATTCCGGCCTGATTGAGAACCGACAGATGGATAGCCGTGCCGTGACAGGGTGCGTTGAACATTTCCAATGAGAGGATGGGAGGTAGCCATTGACAACGGTGAAACCCTACATACAGCTTGCCATGGAAGGAGCCTTGCGTGTTTGATGAAGAAAGACAGTAGGAAAGCAGAGATTCAGAAGATGGAGCATCTCCAAAACCTCAACCTATTCTCCATTACTGCTGAACAAGTACTGATTTCATGTTCTTTTACTTTTTACAATCAAACCTGATAATTTCTGATATCCTGACTAAGATTTACAAGATAACCATAGCTTGCTTCAAGCCGACAATCTCCGTGGGATCGACCCTTGCTCACGCAAGGTATTACTTGGACGATCCATTGCACTTGCTGGTTAGTTGTGCGGGATTGCAAAATTGTGATTGCAATTTCGTGCACCAATTTGCATGTTTGATTGCATGTCTGTTTTATTTTGTGCATATTTTACCACTTGGTTGAAGTAATATTTTCCTTTTCAAGAAACCTTTTATAGTATTTCACTAATTTGAATAAAACTTTTTGAAAAACTTGTATGAAGAAATATTATTTTGGAACATGGTTTAGAGCTCGAACACACAAAACCAATGAGATTTTGAGCCTATTTGATTGGTTGCATTTTATCAACCAATATATTTTATTTTTGTGTGTTCTTCTCTCTAAAATTGTGATCTTTGTCTTGCTTAATTCTATATTTTCATTATTTGATGTATGCATGCACTTATATGATTGAGGCCTTGCTTCACTGAGCTTACATACCCATATGGCCTTACCTTTTATTATCCGTTGCAAACCTATGTTTAGCCTATTTTACCCCTTGTTCTTTGCTTTAGCTCATCACTAACTCTAAGCGGAAAACAATAATGTCCTTAATTTGAATCCTTGATTAGCTTAGACTAGTGAGAGTACTCATGAATTAAGTGTGGGCAAAGTGGGTTTGAAAACGTTTGGTTTGGGAATTGGGTATGTTAGACTTTCTGTGAAAATGTGAAAAATGTTGAGAACATATTTATGCATTCAATACCTTAATCGTATGCATTGAGAAAAAACAAAAAAAAGAAAAAAAAGGGAGAGACAAAGAAAAGAAAAGGAGCAGAAAAATAAAAAGGGGATAAAATGCCCCAAAATAAATAGTGAAATCAATGCATATGAGCTGTACTCAAAACTTGGAATGCATAAATATGTAGTAAACGCAGTTAATGGGTAGTTATTGATTTTATATTACAGGGATTGTCCTAAGTTAGGTGGAAAGTTTATGTTAATTAAGGATTCAGATTTTAGTCCACTTGGCCAAACACAATCCTACCTTGACCCTAACCCCATTACAACCCTTAAAAGACCTCTTGATTTGTGTATTGGTGCATTAAATTTTTGTTGATTGTTAGATGAAGAGCAAGCTATAGAAAGCAAGATTAGTAGAGAATTGAGAGAATTGACCCTAGACACTTGAGAGTTAGAGTGATATACACTACCAGTAAGGGTTCATTGCTCAATTCTATGTTCCCTGCCTTCATAAGCTATCTTTTTCTTGCAAGTTATTTGTATTGTATTTTGCGATTTGAATTAGTGAAATCCAGTTCATATTTATTCTTGAAAGATTTATTTACTTTTTCACCAAGTAGGTAGAATCATTTTAGCATGTAGTTACATTCACATTCATAGGTTGCATTGCATGAGTCTTGCTTTTCCCTACTCATTTATTTTGTTTCCTTGAGCATAGCATGAGGACATGATAATGATTAAGAGTGGGGAGGTTGATAAACCACTATTTTATGGTTTATATTGTATTTAATTGAGTGGTTTTATCAAGCTTTTCACCCACTTATTCATAGGATTTGCATGATTTTACAATTCCTTCCTAGTTTAGTTCTATGATTGAAAACATGCTTCTTTGATCTTAATTTAGCTAATCTTAATCCTCTCTTATTACCATTCGATGCCTTGATCTGTGTGTTAAGTGTTTCAGGCTTCATAGGGCAGGAATGACTTAGAGAATGAAGAAGAAGCGTGCAAAAATGGAAGGAACACAAGGAATTGAGGGGATGACCAGCGAGAAGCCACGCGGTCGCATGGCTCACGCGACCGCGCGAAATAGAAGGAATTACCGTGGCGCGCTGATAAACGAAATTTGACATGCCAAATTAGAAATCAGAGATGAATATGATCGTGAGTATAGTCTAATCGACACTTGAATTTCGTACCAAACAATCCTACAATCTATATCCGAGAGTACTAGTCTCCCGAGTCGTCCTCCCTTGGAATTGCCAAAGTGTGCATCTTATTGATTAGAAAGCCTTGTTAGGATTCTTTGAAGGTTTTAGCAAAGTAATAGGAAACAAACAATCTTAAAAGACTTGGCTTAGGGTTGGCATTAGAATTTTTATCCTTATAGTTCATTCAATGATGACAACAATTAGGCCTTGCCTCATTTAGTTATCCCCTAGGTATTAGAGGAAAGTCAAATGAAAATAATCAACTTGAGTCACAAGTCCTAGCTTCACCTCATGGGAATCTAGCTTTAGTGCACTCCAAGTCAATTAGCAATCCCTAATTCCAAATCAACAATTGACACAACTATTCAACTTCTTCTAATGGCTCAACCCTATGCCAAGTGAGAAATTTCTACTCCATAACTAGTGTTGACATTTTATCAAACATTTGATGAGCAAGAAAGAAAGTCATAGTAAAATGAGAAGAAAAGTGGAATTAAAAGTATTGCAACACAAGGAACTAACAACAAGTATCAAAGAGCAACAATGGAAATCAAATTCTCAAAGTATTGATAAAATCCAAAATTACAAAGTTGAATTCTAGATCTATGAGAATTGAGCAATTACAACTACTACTTGAAATTAGAGAAGAAAATCTATGACATGAACAAAGTGAAGTGAGAATTGCAATGGATCTCACCAAAAAGTGATTGAAAATTCAGAAATTGGATGAAGATGAACCCTGGTGAAAGCTTGGAATCTCTCTCTCTCCTTCTCCAAGAGTGTAACTAACTATCCCTCAAAATATCTCAAATCTAGAAAAATGAACTAAAAGTCCTTAACCCTTGCTCCTTTGGTCTTCTTAAGCTTTTCCCGCCAAGGCATTTCCCCAAAAGTGGGATTCTCAACTACCTCCACGCCTAAATCACGTGGCTTCTAAAAAATCATATTCGAACATCGGCGCGCACGCGCAAGGTACGCGCGCGCGCCACCGAAGCATCTTGTGATGTACGCGGGGGCGTGATGTACGCGTGCGCGCCCATGAAGATCATGGCTTAGCCGCTACGTAAGCTGGCTCGTGGCTTGGCTCATGGCTTCGACTTCTAGTTGCTCTATCCACGCGGACGCGTCAAGTGCGCGTACGCGCCCATGCTGAGATTTCCAAGGCTCAATTCTCATGCTCCCTTCCTTTGCACCCGTCCTCCTTCTCTCTTCCGGTCCATCCCTGCCCTATATTCTAAAACCACTTAACATACAAGTCACGGCATCGAATGGCATCAAAAGAAGATTAGAAATGTATCTATTTTAGTGCAAAATAAGCATGTTTTCATCCATGGGGCAAAATTAGGAAATGAACACAAAATCTTGTATTTTCATATAGAAAGTGTGTGGAATCATTGATAAAACCCCTGAAATCGGCACAAGATAAACCCTCAAAATGGGGTTTATCAACCTGATGAGCGGATAATTTATACGCTTTTTGGCATTATTTTTACATAGTTTTTAGTAAGTTTAAGCTACTTTTAGGGATGTTTTCATTAGTTTTTATGTTAAATTCACATTTCTGGACTTTACTATGAGTTTGTGTGTTTTTCTGTGATTTCAGGTAAATTCTGACTGAAATTGAGGGATTTGAGCAAAACTCTGAAAAAGGCTGACAAAAGGACTGCTGATGCTGTTGGATTCTGACCTCCCTGCACTCGAAATGGATTTTCTGGAGCTACAGAACTCTAAATGGCGCGCTCTCAACGGCGTTGGAAATTAGACATCCAGGGCTTTCCAGCAATATATAATAGTCCATACTTTATTCGAAGAATGACGACGCAACTTGGCGTTGAACGCCAAGTACACGCTCCTTTCTGGAGTTAAACGCCAGAAAAACGTCATGATCCGGAGTTGAACGCCCAAAACACACCATAACTCGAAATTCAACTCCAAGAGATGCCTCTACACGTGGATTGATCAAGCTCAGCCCAAGCACACACCAAGTGGGCCCCGGAAGTGGATTTATGCATCAATTACTTACTCATGTAAACCCTAGTAGCTATTCTAGTATATATAGGACCTCTTACTATTGTATTAGACATCCTGGATTGTATTTTCTATCCTGTGATCACGTTTAGGGGGCTGGCCATTCGGCCATGCCTGGACCTCTTTCACTTATGTATTTTCAACGGTGGAGTTTCTGCACACCATAGATTAAGGGTGTGGAGCTCTGCTGTACCTCAAAGATTAATGAAGTTCTATTTTCTTTTATTCAAGTCTCTATCTTATTCTTATTCCAAGATATTCATTCGCACCCAAGAACATGATGAATGTGATGAGCTAATAACTCTCATCATCATTCTCACTGATGAACGCGCGTGATTGACAACCACTCACGTTCTACATGCAATAAGGCTTGAATGTGTATCTCTTAGATTCCCCAACAGAATCTTCGTGGTATAAGCTAGATAGATGGCGGCATTCATCTGGATCCGGAAAGTCCAACCTTGTCTGTGGTGTTCTGAGTAGGATCCTGGGAATCCGGAAAGTCTCACCTTGTCTGTGGTATTCCGAGTAGGATTCCGTTCATGAATGACTGTGACGTGCTTCAAACCTGTAACCTGCTGGGCGTCAGTGACAGACGCAAAAGAGGGATTCTATTCCAGTAGGGGAGGGAACCAACCGGTGATTGGCCGTACTGTGACAGAGTGCGTGAGCATTAGCTTTCACTGCGAGGATGGGATGTAGCTATCAACCATGGGTGATGCCTCCAGACTGGTTAGCTGTGCGAGTGACAGCCGCATAGGATATTTCCCCGTGAGGAATGAAAGTAGCCACAGTTGATGGTGAACCCCTATACAAAGCTTGCCATGGAAAGGAGTAAGAAGGATTGAGTAGAAGGAATAGGAGAGCAGACGTCCGTGAGCTCTACAGCACCTCCATTCCGCTTATCTGAAATTCCTACCAATGAATCTGCATAAGTATTTCTATCCCTTTTTATTATTCCTTTTTATTTAATGATAATCACAATTACTCTTTAATCTCCCTAACTGAGATTTACAAGGTGACCATAGCTTGCTTCATACCAACAATCTCTGTGGATTCGACCCTTACTCACGTAAGGTTATTACTTGGACGACCCAGTACACTTGCTGGTTAGTTGAACGGAGTTGTGAAGAAAATAAACAGTGCCCTAAGAGTAAAATCATACAAGACCAAAAAGTCAATATCATTGATCACAATTTCGTCCACCAAGTTTTTGGCGCCGTTGCCGGGGATTGTTCGAGTATGGACAACTGACGGTTCATCTTGTTGCTCAGATTAGGTAATTTTCTTTTCAAAAAACTTTTTCAAAATTTTTCTTTTCTTTTTCGTTTTCTTCAAAAATATTTTCGAAAAAAAATTAAATAAAAATCCAAAAAAATTAGAAAATCATAAAAATCAAAAATATTTTGTGTTCTTGTTTAAGTCTTGAGTTAATTTTTAAGTTTGGTGTCAATTGCATGTTTTTAAAAATTTTTCTTGCATTTTTTCGAAAATCCCATGCATTCATAGTGTTCTTCATGATCTTCAAGTTGTTCTTGATAAGTCCTCTTGTTTGATCTTGATGATTTCTTGTTTTATGTCTTTTCTTGTTTTTCATGTGCATTTTTGCATTCATATTTTTCATGCATTAAAGATTTCTAAGTTTGGTGTCTTGCATGTTTCCTTTGCATCAAAAATTTTTCAAAATTATGTTCTTGATGTTCATCATGATCTTCATAGTGTTCTTGGTGTTCATCTTGACATTCATAGCATTCTTGCATGCATCTTGTGTCTTGATCCAAAATTTTCATGTTTTGGGTCATTTTTGTGTTTTTCTTTAAATATTTAAAAATCAAAAAAAAAATATCTTTTCCTTATTTCCCCCCAAAATTTCGAAATTTTGGGTTGACTTGGTCAAAAAAAATTTTCAAAATTAGTTATTTCTTACAAGTCAAGTCAAAATTTCAATTTTAAAAATCTTATCTTTTCAAAATCTTTTTCAAAAATCATATCTTTTTCATTTTTTCTATTTTTCGAAAATTTCAAAAATATTTTTTTTAAATTAATTTCAAAATCTTTTTCTTATCTTTATATGTAATTTTCGAAAAATTAGCTAACAATTAATGTGATTGGTTCAAAAATTTGAAGTTTGTTACTTTCTTGTTAAGAAAGGTTCAATCTTTAAGTTCTAGAATCTTATCTTGTAGTTTCTTGTTAGTTAAGTCAATTTTAAAATTAAATCTTTTTCAAAAATATTTTATCTTTTTCAAAATTTGATTTCAAAATATCTTATCTAACTTCTTACCTTCTTATCTTTTTCAAATTTGACTTCAAATCTTTTTCAATTAACTAACTAACTCCTTGTTTGTTTCTTATCTTCTTCAAAACCACCTAACTACTTTTCCCTCTCTTATTTTCGAAAATATCTCTCTCCTTTTTCAAAAATTCTTTTTAATTAATTAATTGTTTCATGTTTAAATTTTAATTATAATTTATTTCTAATTTTCGACAATCACTAACTCTTTTTCAAAAACTATTTTCGAATTCTCTTCTTCTTTTCTTCTTCTATTTAATTATTTAATTAACACTTCTCTTCACTTCTCTTCATCCATAAAACCGAATCCATTCTTCATTCTTCTACCCCCTTTCTTTTTATACTAACATAAGGGAATCTCTGTACTGTGACATAGAGGATTCCTTTTTCTTTTCTTGTTTTCTTCTCTTTCATATGAGCAGGAACAGGGATAAGGGCACTCTTGTTGAAATTGATCCAGAACCTGAAAGGACTCTGAAGAGAAAATTAAAAGAAGCTAAATTACAACAACCCAAAAACATCTTTAAGAGAAACAACCTTTCAGAAATTTTCGAACAGGAGAAGGACATGGCAGCCGAAAATAATAATAATAATGCAAGGAGAATGCTTGGTGACTTCACTAAGCCAACGTCTAAATTTGATGGAAGAAGCATCTCCATTCCTGCCATTGGAGCCAATAACTTTGAGCTTAAGCCTCAACTAGTTGCTTTAATGCAACAAAACTGCAAGTTTTATGGACTTCCATCTGAAGATCCTTATCAATTTTTAACTGAGTTCTTGCAGATCTGTGACACTGTAAAGACAAATGGAGTTAATCCTGAAGTCTACAGACTCTTGCTTTTCCCTTTTGCTGTAAGAGACAGAGCTAGAGTATGGTTGGATTCACAACCCAAGGATAGCCTGGACTCATGGGATAAGCTTGTCACTGCATTCTTAGATAAGTTCTTTCCTCCTCAAAAGCTGAGCAAGCTGAGAGTGGATGTTCAAACCTTCAAACAAAAAGATGGTGAATCCCTCTATGAAGCTTGGGAAAGATACAAGCAGCTGACCAAGAGATGTCCATCTGACATGTTTTCAGAGTGGACCATATTAGATATATTCTATTATGGTCTCTCAGAATTTTCGAAAATGTCATTGGATCATTCTGCAGGTGGATCTATTCACCTGAAGAAAACGCCTGGAGAGGCTCAAGAACTCATTGACATGGTTGCAAACAACCAGTTCATGTATACTTCTGAGAGGAATTCCGTGAGCAATGGGGTACCTCAGAAGAAAGGAGTTCTTGAAATTGATGCTCTGAATGCCATATTGGCTCAGAACAAAGTGTTGACTCAACAGGTCAACATGATCTCTCAAAATCTGAATGGATTGCAACATGCATCCAACAGTAATAGAGAGGCAGCTTCTGAAGAAGCTTATGATCTTGAGAACCCTGCCATGGCAGAGGTTAACTACTTAGGTGAACCCTATGGAAACACCTATAACTCATCATGGAGAAATCATCCAAATTTCTCCTGGAAGGATCAACAAAAACCTCAACAAGGTTTTAACAATGGTGGACGCAACAGGCTGAATAATAAGCCATATCCATCATCTTCTCAGCAACAGACAGAGAATTCTGAACAAAATAATTCTAATTTAGCTAACATAGTCTCTGATCTGTCAAAGGCCACTTTCAGTTTCATGAATGAAACCAGATCCTCCATTAGAAACTTGGAGGCACAAGTGGGCCAGCTGAGTAAGAAAGTTATTGAAACTCCTCCCAGTACTCTCCCAAGTAATACAGAAGAAAATCCAAAAGGAGAGTGCAAGGCCATTGATTTAATCAAAGTGGCCGAATGCACTAGGGAGGAGGAGGACGAAAATCCTAGTGAGAAAAACCTCCTGGGACGTCCCTCAAGCAAGAAGGAGTTTCCTATTAAGGACCCAGAGGAATCTGAGGCTCATACAGAGATCATAGAGATTCCATTGAACCTCCTTCTGCCATTCATGAGCTCTGAAGAATATCCATCCTCTGAAGAGGATGAAGATGTGACTGGAGAGCAAGCTGCTCTATATTTAGGAGCTATCATGAAGCTGAATGCCAAGCTGTTTGGTAATGAGACTTGGGAAAGTGAACCTCCCTTGCTCATTAGTGAACTAGATACTTGGATTCAGAGAACTCTACCTCAAAAGAAACAAGATCCTGGCAAATTCTTAATACCTTGCACCATTGGCACCATGAGCTTTGAAAAAGCTCTGTGTGATCTGGGGTCAGGGATAAATCTGATGCCACTCTCTGTAATGGAGAAGCTGGGGATCATTGAGGTACAACCTGCTTTGTTCTCATTGCAACTGGCAGATAAGTCAGTGAGGCAAGCATATGGAATAGTAGAGGACGTGTTAGTAAAGGTTGAAGGCCTTTACATCCCTACTGACTTCATAGTCCTAGACACTAGGAAGGAAGATGATGAATGCATCATCCTAGGAAGACCTTTCCTAGCCACAGCAGGAGCTGTGATAGATGTCAACAGAGGTGAGTTAGTCCTTCAATTGAATGGGGACTACCTTGTGTTTCAGGCACATGGCCATCCCTCTGTGACAAAAGAGAGTAAGCATGAAGAGCTTCTCTCAGTTCAGAGTCAAGAAGAGCCTTCACAGTCAAACTCTAAGTTTGGTGTTGTGAGGCCACAACCAAACTCTAAGTTTGGTGTTCAAACCCCATATCCAAACTCTAAGTTTGGTGTTGGGAATACCACACTTAAATTGACCTGATCACCTTGTGGCTCCATGAGAGTCACTGTCAAGCTATTGACATTAAAGAAGCGCTTGTTGGGAGGCAACCCAATTTTATTTATTTAATTTTATTTTATTTTGTTTCTTTGTTATTTTTGTGTTTTATTAGGTACATGATCATGAGGAGTCACGAAAAAAATCAAAAAAAAAAATTTTAAAACAGAGTCAAAAACAGAAGGAAAAAATTTTTTCACCCTGGAGACGCACGGGCTGGCGTTCAACGCCCAGAAGGAGCATCTTTCTGGCGTTCAACGCCAGAACAGAGCATCTTTCTGGCGTTGAACGCCCAAAACAAGCAACAACCTGGCGTTGCTGTGCACACAGAGGACAATCTGGCGCTGAACGCCAGAAACAAGCATGAAACTGGCGTTCAACGCCAGAAACATGCATAACATGGGCGTTTAACGCCCAGAACTAGCATCAATGGGCGTTTGAACGCCAGAATGTTACATGAAGGCATGTTACATGCCTATAGGGTGAAGGAATGGTATTTCTTTTTTCACCTCAGGATCTGTAGACCCCACAGGATCCCCACCTCAGGATCTGTGGACCCCACAGGATCCCCACCTACCTTTTCTTTTAATCCTAATCACACTCTCCCAATCCAAATCTCATTCTCAATGTCACACTTCTCAATTACCCCATTCACCATTCACATCAACCCCTATTCCCTATACACCCCACCTACCTCCATTACATTCAAATTCAATTTCCCACCCTTTCCCACCCAAAATGGCCGAAACCCAACCCCCCCTCTCCCTATAAATACCTCTCCTTTCTTCTTCATTTTCACTCAACACAAACCCCTTCTTCTCTCACATAGCCGAACCCACTCTTCTCCCTCTCTTTCAATATTCTCTTCTTCTTCTTCTACCCTTCTTTTCTTTTTTGCTCGAGGACGAGCAAATTTTAAGTTTGGTGTGGTAAAAAGCCTAAGCTTTTTATTTTTCATTCACCATCAATGGCACCCAAGGCCGGAGTTTCCTCAAGAAAAGGAAAAGGGAAGGCAAAAGCTTCCACTTCCGAGTCATGGGAGAAGGAGAGATTCATCTCCAAGAGCCACCAAGACCACTTCTATGATGTTGTGGCAAAGAAGAAGGTGATCCCTGAGGTCCCTTTCAAACTCAAGAAGAATGAGTATCCGGAAATCCGACATGAGATTCAAAGAAGAGGTTGGGAAGTCATAACCAACCCCATGCAACAAGTTGGAATATTGATGGTTCAAGAATTCTATGCTAATGCATGGATCACAAGGAACCATGATCAAAGTATGAACCCAAGCCCAAAGAATTATCTCACAATGGTTAGGGGGAAATACTTGGATTTCAGTCCGGAAAATGTGAGGTTGGCGTTTCATTTACCCATGATGCAAGGTGATGAACGCCCCTACACAAGGAGGGTCAACTTTAATCAAAGGTTGGACCAAGTCCTTATGGACATTTGTGTGGAAGGCGCCCAATGGAGAGTAGACTCCAAAGGCAAACCAGTCCAACTAAGAAGACTGGACCTCAAGCCTGTAGCTAGAGGATGGTTGGAATTCATTCAAAGATCCATCATCCCTACAAGCAACCGATCTGAAGTTACTGTGGATCGGGCCATCATGATTCATAGCATCATGATTGGAGAGGAAGTAGAGGTTCATGAAGTCATATCTAATGAACTCTACAAAATAGCTGACAAGCCTTCATACATGGCACGGCTAGCCTTCCCCCACCTCATATGCCATCTATGTTACTCAGCTGGAGTCATCATAGAAGGAGATATCTCAATTGAAGAAGACAAGCCCATCACCAAGAAAAGGATGGAGCAAGCAAGGGAAGCACCTCACGGTCCTCAAGGAGAACATGAGGAAGTTCATCATCAACAAATGCCTCATGGAATGCACTTTCCTCCTAACAACTATTGGGAGCAACTCAACACCTCCTTAGAGGATTTGAGCCATAATGTGGAACAACTAAGGGTGGAACACCATGAACATGCCCTCACTCTCCAAGAAATAAGAGAAGATCAAAGAGCAATGAGGGAGGAGCAACAAAGGCAAGGAAGGGACATAGAAGAGTTGAAGAACATCATTGGTCCTTCAAGAAGAAGACGCCACTAAGGTGGATTCATTCCTTGTTCTTTATTTCTTTTTGTTTTCGGTTTTTAATTATGCTGTTTATCTATGTTTTGTGTCTTTATTTCATGATCATTAGTATGTAACCATGCCTTAAAGCTATGAATAAAATCCATGACTCCTTCACCTTTCTTAAAAGAAAAATGTTTTAATTCAAAAGAACAAGAAATACATAATTTTCAAAATTATTAGTGAATTTAGTTTAATTATATTGATGTGGTGGCAATAATTTTTGTTTTCTGAATGAATGAATGAACAGTGCATATGTCTTTGGATATTGTTGTTTATGAGTGTTAAAATTGTTGGCTCTTGAAAGAATGATGAACAAAGAGAAATGTTATTGATGATCTGAAAAATCATGAAATTGATTCTTGAAGCAAGAAAAAGCAGTGAAAAAAAAAAGATCTAAAAAGAGTATATAGAAAAAGAAGGAGCAATAGAAAAAGCCAAATAGCCCTTAAAACCAAAAGGCAAGGGTAAAAGCAAGGATCCAAGGCTTTGAGCATTAATGGATAGGAGGGCCCAAGGAAAATAATTCCAGGCCTAAGCGGCTAAATCAAGCTGTCCCTAACCATGTGCTTGTGTCATGAAGGTCCAAGTGAAAAGCTTGAGACTAAGTGGTTAAAGTCGTGATCCAAAGCAAAGAGTGTGCTTAAGAGCTCTGGACACCACTAATTGGGGACTTTAGCAAAGCTAAGTCACAATCTGAAAAGGTTCACCCAGTTATGTGTCTGTGGCATTTGTGTATCCGGTGGTAATACTGGAAGACAAAGTGCTTAGGGCCACAGCCAAGACTCATAAGTAGCTGTGTTCAAGAATCAACATGCTTAACTAGGAAAGTCAATAACACTATCTGAAATTCTAAGTTCCTAAAGATGCCAATCACTCTGAACTTCAAAGGAAAAAGTGAGGTGCCAAAACTGTTCAGAAGCAAAAAGCTACAAGTCCCGCTCATGTAATTAAATTAATATTCATTGATATTTTGGACCTTATAGTATATTCTCTTCTTTTTATCCTATTTGATTTTCAGTTGCTTGGGGACAAGCAACAATTTAAGTTTGGTGTTGTGATGAGCGGATAATTTATACGCTTTTTGGCATTGTTTTTACATAGTTTTTAGTAAGTTTAAGCTACTTTTAGGGATGTTTTCATTAGTTTTTATGTTAAATTCACATTTCTGGACTTTACTATGAGTTTGTGTGTTTTTCTGTGATTTCAGGTAAATTCTGACTGAAATTGAGGGATTTGAGCAAAACTCTGAAAAAGGCTGACAAAAGGACTGCTGATGCTGTTGGATTCTGACCTCCCTGCACTCGAAATAGATTTTCTGGAGCTACAGAACTCTAAATGGCGCGCTCTCAACGGCGTTGGAAAGTAGACATCCAGGGCTTTCTAGCAATATATAATAGTCCATACTTTATTCGAAGAATGACGACGCAACTTGGCGTTGAACGCCAAGTACACGCTCCTTTCTGGAGTTAAACGCCAGAAAAACGTCATGATCCGGAGTTGAACGCCCAAAACACACCATAACTCGAAATTCAACTCCAAGAGATGCCTCTACACGTGTATTGATCAAGCTCAGCCCAAGCACACACCAAGTGGGCCCCGGAAGTGGATTTATGCATCAATTACTTACTCATGTAAACCCTAGTAGCTATTCTAGTATATATAGGACCTCTTACTATTGTATTAGACATCCTGGATTGTATTTTCTATCCTGTGATCACGTTTAGGGGGCTGGCCATTCGGCCATGCCTGGACCTCTTTCACTTATGTATTTTCAACGGTGGAGTTTCTGCACACCATAGATTAAGGGTGTGGAGCTCTGCTGTACCTCAAAGATTAATGAAGTTCTATTTTCTTTTATTCAAGTCTCTATCTTATTCTTATTCCAAGATATTCATTCGCACCCAAGAACATGATGAATGTGATGAGCTAATAACTCTCATCATCATTCTCACTGATGAACGCGCGTGATTGACAACCACTCACGTTCTACATGCAATAAGGCTTGAATGTGTATCTCTTAGATTCCCCAACAGAATCTTCGTGGTATAAGCTAGATAGATGGCGGCATTCATCTGGATCCGGAAAGTCCAACCTTGTCTGTGGTGTTCTGAGTAGGATCCTGGGAATCCGGAAAGTCTCACCTTGTCTGTGGTATTCCGAGTAGGATTCCGTTCATGAATGACTGTGACGTGCTTCAAACCTGTAACCTGCTGGGCGTCAGTGACAGACGCAAAAGAGGGATTCTATTCCAGTAGGGGAGGGAACCAACCGGTGATTGGCCGTACTGTGACAGAGTGCGTGAGCATTAGCTTTCACTGCGAGGATGGGATGTAGCTATCAACCATGGGTGATGCCTCCAGACTGGTTAGCTGTGCGAGTGACAGCCGCATAGGATATTTCCCCGTGAGGAATGAAAGTACCACAGTTGATGGTGAACCCCTATACAAAGCTTGCCATGGAAAGGAGTAAGAAGGATTGAGTAGAAGAAATAGGAGAGCAGACGTCCGTGAGCTCTACAGCACCTCCATTCCGCTTATCTGAAATTCCTACCAATGAATCTGCATAAGTATTTCTATCCCTTTTTATTATTCCTTTTTATTTAATGATAATCACAATTACTCTTTAATCTCCCTAACTGAGATTTACAAGGTGACCATAGCTTGCTTCATACCAACAATCTCTGTGGATTCGACCCTTACTCACGTAAGGTTATTACTTGGACGACCCAGTACACTTGCTGGTTAGTTGAACGGAGTTGTGAAGAAAATAAACAGTGCCCTAAGAGTAAAATCATACAAGACCAAAAAGTCAATATCATTGATCACAATTTCTTCCACCACAACCTCCCCACACTTAAATCCTAGCATGTCCTCATGCTTAGAGAAGTGCAAAAGAAACTCAAAAGACCGAGGGATCATAAGAATATAAGACTCATGAAGTGCAACCTACTTATATGAATGCAACTATGACTAGTGCTATTATCTACTTGGTCAGGAACAAATCGACTTTCTTATGATATATGCGAGCACATGGGACACGATGGTGGTCAATGTATAGGACTTGCCAATTTTTTTAAGCATCAAATGCAATATATGCAACTTTGCATGAGGAATGCTCGTGAGAGCCGGGAATCAAGGAATTGAGCATCGAACCCTCACCAGAAGTGTTTGCACTCTAGTCGCTCGGTGTTTGGGGTTGATTCACTCAATTCTCCCCTAATCATGCTTTCCAAGATTTGTTTTTCTTCTAACAATCAACAATTATTCAATGCATGCATACAATTATCATGAGGTCTTTTCCTTAGGTTGTAATGGGGCTAGGGTTAAAGTAGGATGCATATTTGATCAAGTGAGCTTGAGATTTGAATCTTTGATAGGCTTAGACTCCCCATCTAACCTACGACATCCTATACAATTAAGTTCTAACCTAACTACCCATTCTTCACCTTTTCGCATACTCATGCATTCCCTTTTCATTTCACAACACATATGCATTGACTTTCATTTGAGCATTACTTTGGGGCATTTTGTCCCCTTTTTCTATTTCTTTCTTTTCTTCTCTTTTTCTCTTTTTCCTTTCAATATATATATATATTTTTTTCTTTTCCATATTGTTTTTCTTCTCTCTTTTCTTTTCTTTTCTTTTTCTTTTGCTTTTGTTTTCCCCTTTTTTTTTCTTTCTTCCTATATACAAGAGCATCAATGCATAAGGTTTTACAATTGATCAATACATGAGCATGTACCCAATTTCCAATAATTTCAATAAAAATACAAAACTACCCTTTGATTCACCCAATGTCCCAACCTCTCCACACTTGAATGATACTCACACACACTAGCCTAAGCTAATCAAAGATCCAAATCAAGGACATTCATTGTTTTTTGCTTTACGGCTTGTAATGTGCTAAATTAAGAACAAAGTGGGTTAATCGTAGGCTCAAATTTGGCTAACAAAGGAAGATCAAAGGCAAGGCCATTTGGGTAAGTGGGCTAATGAAATGATGGCCTCAATCATATAAGTGCATGAAAACACAGAATACTGGACACAAAGAATCAAACAAATCAAAGATTACAATCATAGAAAGAGAATAATGCACACAAGAAGGAGAATAAGTGGTTATAAGATGTAACCACGCAATTAGGCTCAAAACTCACTAGCTTGTGTTCTTAACTCAAAAACCATGTTTCCAAAATATAATTCTTCATGCAAATTTGGCATCAAAGTGTTTAAAATTGGCAATGCCACGGTTGCCCCAAAGTGTTGGTTTCCTAAGAAAGAGTTTCATTGTTCCAACCAAGTAAACTTATCATGCGAATGGTGTCAACTAAAACCTAATCATGCAACCTTTCCTAATTACAAAGGAGTTCAAGGAACAAAAATTTATTCAGATGTTACCTACGGAGATCGGTCGGCCGACCTCCCCACACTTAAAACTTAGCACGGTCCTCCGTGCTATAGGTTAGGCGCAATGGGTGGTCGAGTCCCGAGTGTCCCTCATCTCCAATGTCATCGCTATCTCCGTTTGAAGTTGCGGTGGATGTGGAGATATCTGGTTCCTCCATGGGTGGGGTGACTACGCTTAGAAGTTTCTTCACATGAGCATATCGGCGTTGGTTACGCCTCTCATAACGGTCCAATTTCTTGTGAAGGTCTTCAAGGCGTTGGGTGGCTGATTTTTGTGGTGTAGATGATGTGGTAGTGTTGCGAGTTGGTGTGGGTAGTCCAATGTCCTTGGTGATTTCCGGAGGCTTGAGGCACCTCTTGGTCGGAATAACATCGCCTTCGACCGGAATTGAGGTTCTCCTATCCTTAGCCTCTCGGTTGACGCCTGCCTTTGCGACTAATTCGGTCACCATAGCGGGGAACGGCAGATTTCCCTTGGCATGACTGCGCCCCATGGATTGGCGAATGGCATGCGAAATGTCGACCGGTTTCCCGGTTAAGATGCACCATATCAATAAGGCAAGCTCGGCGGTAATGGATGACCCATGTGTGCTTGGGAGCACGTAGTGAGCTAGAATTTGGGCCCATGTCGTGGCTTCTTGAGTGAGGTGGCAGACATCTAAACCCTTTGGTCTTTGCTTTATGGTCCCCCGAATCCAATATGCGTCGGGTAAAGCAATGACGCGGAGGATCGCGCTCCAATCGAACGCACGGTCATCGCATGTAGCCAAGACTTCTTGGTAGGCATCATATCCTTCCGTCAGCGGTCCAATCCCAAGGACTTCTCGGATGGTATCCACTGTGACCGACACTTGCTTTCGGCGCACAAATATTGATGTGAGAAGGGGTGAGTGGTAGTTGGAGTAGAATTCCACCACCCATGAGAGATTGGCCTCCTTTGGTTGCCTCAAGAGGAACCCCCATTGCCTCCGGTCAATGTGTGGCATCACAATCGGATTGAGGTGAGCCGGTAGGACTAGAAGGGGCTCCGGGTGATAATTCCTTTCAATCATTCTTGAGTTAACAAGTTCGCAGTAACGGTTGGGGAACTTGTTTGAATCGTTTGGAGGGTTGTCCTTCTCTAGAACATCAACGGGGCCCTTAGTCTTCTTTAAGAGTGGCTTGGCCGTTAGTTCTTGGCGCGCTTTATTAGAAGCTGGCTTCTTAGGGGCTTTCCCTTTGTTCTTTTTGATGACCATCCTGTGAAAGCAAAGAAAGGGGGATAACATCAGACCCAAAGAAGTGTAATTAAATGCGATTATGCAATGAAAAGTTATGCCATAGAATATGGGTATCATTATTACATGACAGCTGCAACATGTAACTAAGATAACATGTGAAGAGCAAGGCAAATCATATTCATGTGGTACAAGGGTAGTTTAAGCATTCAAGTAAGAAGCATGAGAAGCATATGCCCTTAAGGACCACAAATGGAAACCAAGTTAAGAAAATGTGAGTGAATGGATTGGAGAAAGTGGGGATGCACCCAAAAGTGATTGGTTGAGAGGCAAGTTAGTCACAATGAGCTCAAAACTTAAGTATGCCTTTCGTCGAACACTTGGCTTGCATCCTCTTAGTAGTATGTGATTAGGTGAAAGTGAAAGCAATGTAACATTCCACAATCCATTATTAATGACTACAGTGCACAGTGATTGTAAGAAAAGCAAGCAACACATCTCATTTACTAATGCAAGAGAAGTTGAGACCCAAATGCCAATGAAGAGTTAAATTGAAAAAGAGAGAAAGAAAAAAAACAAAAACACCCTAAAGAAGTAACTAAAAAAAGGAGGAGAAAAGGGAAGAAGCTACCTAAGAGAAAATGAAACTAAATGATTAAGAATCAAAAGAGATAGGTGGAGTAAGAGGGTGGCTTAGTATAGTACCTTGAGAGATTGAGGAGGAAATGGAAGAAGAAGTTGTAGAGTGGAGGGATGGAGGGTGGAGGGGTGATGTGGGGCCACCGGAGGTAGGTGGTGGGAGGTGGTTGATTGGAAGAAGAGATGGTAGTAAGTGGATGGGTAGTAGAGAGAATGAGAAGAAGAGGGAAAGGAGAAGAAGAATGAAGGGGGCAAGTAAGCTCCCTCTTAAGTTGGCGTCGAACACCCGCGCGTGCGCGCACGGTGCG
This sequence comes from Arachis stenosperma, assembly GCF_014773155.1. Classification (NCBI taxonomy): domain Eukaryota; kingdom Viridiplantae; phylum Streptophyta; class Magnoliopsida; order Fabales; family Fabaceae; genus Arachis; species Arachis stenosperma. The sequence goes on from NC_080383.1 coordinate 14,691,739, forward strand.
CGCTCGCGCAAGGGAGCGAGGTGGAGTGGGGGCGCGCGCGCGTACGCTGCGCACACGCGCCCATGCGCTTGGGCTGGTAGCACAGTGGTGGCATAGAGGTGGCACAACTCTCTGGACGAGGTACCAGAAGTTGGCTACAGGGCTGTTGGCGCGCGCGCACACGGTGCGCGCACGCGTCAACGTGGTTATGCCCCAGGCATGAGATGGGCCTGGGGTGGGCCTAACTCTCTGTGGAGTGGCCTAGAGGAGGGTGCAGAACAAGGGGCGCGTGCGCGGCCTAGGCGCGCGCGCGCACCTTGCGTTGTTAGTGTATGGACGCGGGCGCGCCAGGTGCACGCACGTGGCAGAAGTGCTGGGCCGGTGGCTTAGTGCGGGCCCGAGAGTGGCTTAACTCTCTGGAATATGTACCGGGAGTGCAACAAGGTGATCGACGCGGACGCGCACGGTACGCTAGCGCGTCGATCTGCAAATTTCGCCCAAGTGCGCGTACGCGCCATGTGCGCGCACGCACGAGTGGCCTATGCTTCAGGCATGGTGCTGGCGTGGTGTGGGCATAACTCTCGGGTAAATGTATGGAGGGGTGTTTTTCGCAACCCACGCGTCCGCGCACGGTGCGCGTCCGCGTGGATGGTCGTCAAATGCCTCAAGGGCGCGTACGCGCCAGGTGCGCGCACACGCAAAAGGGTGCCTTTTCAAAATTTGCATGTTTTTGCACCACTTATAACATTCCAACCCCCCCCCCCCAAGCAGCCACTTAAGCACTATAGCAGGGCGTTTTAACTTGATAAACTACCAATGAACTCAACAAATGAAGGAGAATTGAGATTGAAATCTAGCTAACAAGCATGAAGTCAAGTGTTAAGCAAGTGTCAATCAAAGAATGATGCAATGGCTATGTACAAAGGAAGATCTTACCATGGTGGGGTGTCTCCCACCGAGCACTTTTGTTTACCGTCCTTAAGTTGGACTTTCCATAGCTCAAAGTTCTTGTTCAAGAGGTGCATCCTTCAAGAGGAACACTTCAAATTCCTTGGAGTTCTTTCTTTGCTCACCATGATACAATTTGAGACGGTGCCCATTTACCTTAAAAATGTCCGGACTTGATGGGTGGCGCAAGTGGTAGACCCCATAAGGTTCTACTTTCTCCACTTGGTAGGGTCCATCCCACCTTGATCTAAGCTTTCCAGGTAGTAATCTCAACCTTGAGTTGTAGAGAAGTACTAGTTCACCGGGTCGGAATTCCCTTCTCCTAATGTTCTTGTCATGGATGGCTTTCATCTTTTCCTTGTAAAGTCTAGAGTTGTCATAAGCTTCTAATATCAAGCATTCCAATTCCGCTAATTGAAGCTTTCTCTCTACTCCGGCCCCGCCCAAGTTCATATTACATTCCTTTACGGCCCAATAAGCTTTATGTTCGATTTCTACCGGTAAGTGGCATGCTTTACCATATACAAGCCTAACGGGGCTCATGCCGATAGGTGTCTTGTAAGCTGTTCGATAAGCCCAAAGTGCATCGGAGAGTTTAGTGCTCCAATCCTTCCGGTTCGGCTTCACAATCCTTTCCAACACATGTTTGATTTCCCGGTTAGAAACTTCGGCTTGGCCATTTGTCTGAGGGTGGTAGGCCGTGGCGATTTTGTGTATGATGCCATATTTTCTCATGAGGCCGTCCATTTTTTTGTTGCAAAAGTGGGATCCTTGGTCACTTATGATTGCTCTTGGGGAGTGATGAGCGGATAATTTATACGCTTTTTGGCATTGTTTTTATATATTTTTAGTAAGTTTGAGCTACTTTTAGGGATGTTTTCCTTAGTTTTTATGTTAAATTCACATTTCTGGACTTTACTATGAGTTTGTGTGTTTTTCTGTGATTTTAGGTAAATTCTGACTGAAATTGAGGGATTTGAGCAAAACTCTGAAGAAGGCTGACAAAAGGACTGCTGATGCTGTTGGATTCTGACCTCCCTGCACTCGAAATGGATTTTCTGGAGCTACAAAACTCTAAATGGCGCGCTCTCAACGGCGTTGGAAAGTAGACATCCAGGGCTTTCCAGCAATATATAATAGTCCATACTTTATTCGAAGAATGACGACGCAACTTGGCGTTGAACGCCAAGTACACGCTCCTTTCTGGAGTTAAACGCCAGAAAAACGTCATAATCCGGAGTTGAACGCCCAAAGCACATCATAACTCGAAATTCAACTCCAAGAGAAGCCTCAGCTCGTGGATAGATCAAGCTCAGCCCAAGCACACACCAAGTGGGCCCCGGAAGTGGATTTATGCATCAATTACTTACTCATGTAAACCCTAGTAGCTAGTCTAGTATATATAGGACATTTATCTATTGTATTAGACATCTTTTGACCATCTTTTGACCACTTTAAGTCTCTAATCATTCGGTCACTTGATCGTGGAGAGGGCTGGCCATTCGGCCATGCCTGAACCTTCTTTACTTATGTATTTTCAACGGTGGAGTTTCTGCACACCATAGATTAAGGGTGTGGAGCTCTGTTGTACCTCAAAGATTAATGAAGTTCTATTTTCTTTTATTCAATTCTCTATCTTATTCTTATTCCAAGATATTCATTCGTACTCAAGAACATGATGAATGATGATGAGTTAGATAACCCTCATTATTATTCTCACTGATGAACGCGCGTGATTGACAACCACTTCCGTTCTACATGCAACAAAGCTTGAATGTGTATCTCTTAGATTCCCCAACAGAATCTTCGTGGTATAAGCTAGATAGATGGCGGCATTCATCTGGATCCGGAAAGTCCAACCTTGTCTGTGGTGTTCCGAGTAGGGTCCTGGGAATCCGGAAAGTCTCACCTTGTCTGTGGTATTCCGAGTAGGATTCCGTTCATGAATGACTGTGACGTGCTTCAAACTTTAACCTGCTGGGCGTTAGTGACAAACGCAAAAGAGGGATTCTATTCCAGTAGGAGCGGGAACCAACCGGTGATTGGCCGTACTGTGACAGAGTGCGTGCATTAGCTTTCACTGCGAGGATGGGATGTAGCTATCAACCATGGGTGATGCCTCCAGACTGGTTAGCTGTGCGAGTGACAGCCGTACAGGTTATTTCCCCGAGAGGAATGAAAGTAGCCACAGCTGATAGTGAACCCCTATACAAAGCTTGCCATGGAGAGGAGTAAGAAGGATTGAGTAGAAGCAGTGGGATAGCAGGCGTCCGAGAGCTCTACAGCATCTCCATTCCGCTTATCTGAAATTCCTACCAATGAATCTGCATAAGTATCTCTATCCCTTTTATTATTCCTTTTTATTAAAACAATCCAATTATCACTATTACAAATGTTTAATCCGCCTAACTGAGATTTGCAAGGTGACCATAGCTTGCTTCATACCAACAATCTCTGTGGATTCGACCCTTACTCACGTAAGGTTATTACTTGGACGACCCAGTACACTTGCTGGTTAGTTGAACGGAGTTGTGAATTCCAATAAAGAAAACCTCACACAGGTGCTGCCCCTTAGAAGCCTTCATCTCAAAATAAACAGTGTCCTAAGGGTATATTCATACTAAAGCTCAAAAGATAGATTCCATACAAACTTAAGGATGTTGAATCACAATTTCGTCCACCAATTTTTTGGCGCCGTTGCCGGGGATTGTTCGAGTATGGACAACTGACGGTTCATCTTGTTGCTCAGATTAGGTAATTTTCTTTTCAAAAATCTTTTTCAAAATTTTTCTTTTAAATTTTCGTTTTTCTTCACATTATTTTCGAAAATAATTAATAAAAATCCAAAAAAAAATTAGAAAATCATAAAATCCAAAAATATTTTGTGTTTCTTGTTTGAGTCTTGTGTTAATTTTTAAGTTTGGTGTCAATTGCATGCTTTAAAAAAATTTTTCTTGCATTTTTTCGAAAATCTCATGCATTCATAGTGTTCTTCATGATCTTCAAGTTGTTCTTGATAAGTCTTCTTGTTTGATCTTGATGATTTCTTGTTTTGTGTCTTTTCTTGTTTTTCATGTGCATTTTTTCATTCATATTTTCCATGCATTAAAGATTTCTAAGTTTGGTGTCTTACATGTTTCCTTTGCATCAAAAATTTTTCAAAATTATGTTCTTGATGTTCATCATGATCTTCAAAGTGTTCTTGGTGTTCATCTTGACATTCATAGCATTCTTGCATGCATTCATTGTTTTGATCTAAAAATTTCATGCATTGAATATTTTTGTTGTTTTTCTCTTTCATAATTAAAAATTCAAAAATCAAAAAAATATCTTTTCCTAGTTTCCCTCCAATTTTTCGAAATTTTGGGTTGACTTGGTCAAAAATTTTCAAAATTAGTTGTTTCTTACAAGTCAAGTCAAAATTTCAATTTTAAAAAATCTTATCTTTTTAAAATCTTTTTCAAAAATCATATCTTTTTCATTTTTTTTTGTAATTTTCGAAAATTCCAAAAATCTTTTTCAAAATATTATCAAAATCTTTTTCTTATATTTACATCTAATTTTCGAAAAATAGCTAACAATTAATGTGATTGGTTAAAAAATTTGAAGTTTGTTACTTTCTTGTTAAGAAAGGTTCAATCTTTAAATTCTAGAAGCTTATCTTGTAGTTTCTTGTTAGTTAAGTAATTTTTAAAATTAAATCTTTTTCAAATATCTTTTTCAAATTTATCTTATCTTTTATCTTATCTTTTCAGAAATTTATCTTTTTCAAAATTTGATTTCAAAATATCTTATCTAACTTACTATCTTCTTATCTTTTTCAAAATTTGATTTCAAATCTTTCTCAATCAACTAACTAACTTTGTGTTTGTTTCTTATCTTTTTCAAAACCACCTAACTACTTTTCTCTTTCCTATTTTCGAAAATATCTCCCTCTTTTTCAAAATTCTTTTAATTAATTAATTGTTTCATGTTTTAATTTTAATTACATTTTATCACTAATTTTCGAAAATCTCTAACCCCTTTTCAAACATTATTTTCGAAATTCCTCTTCTCTTTCTTATTCTATTTAATTATTTAATTACTAACACTTCTCTTCACCTCTCTTCATCCATAAATCCGAACCCATTCTTCATTCTTCTACCACCTTTCTTTTTCTACTAACATAAGGAATCTCTATACTGTGACATAGAGGATTCCTCTTCTTTTCTTGTTTTCTTCTCTTTCATATGAGCAGGAACAGGGATAAAGGCACTCTTGTTGAAATTGATCCAGAACCTGAAAGGACTCTGAAGAGAAAATTAAGAGAAGCTAAAATACAACAATCCAGAAACAACCTTTCAGAAACACTAGCACAAGAGGTGATGGCCGAAAATAATAATAATGATGCAAGGAGAATGCTTGGTGACTTCACTAAGCCAACATCCAAATTTGATGGAAGAAGCATCTCCATTCCTGCCATTGGAGCCAATAACTTTGAGCTTAAGCCTCAACTAGTTGCTTTAATGCAACAAAACTGCAAGTTTTATGGACTTCCATCTCAAGATCCTTACCAGTTTTTAACTGAGTTCTTGCAGATCTGTGACACTGTAAAGACAAATGGAGTTAATCCTGAAGTCTACAGACTCTTGCTTTTCCCTTTTGCTGTAAGAGACAGAGCTAGAGTATAGTTGGATTCACAACCTAAGGATAGCCTGGACTCATGGGATAAGCTTGTCACTGCATTCTTGGACAAATTCTTTCCTCCTCAAAAGCTGAGCAAGCTGAGAGTGGATGTTCAAACCTTCAAACAAAAAGATGGTGAATCCCTCTATGAAGCTTGGGAAAGATACAAGCAGCTGACCAAGAGATGTCCATCTGACATGTTTTCAGAATGGACCATATTAGATATATTCTATTATGGTCTCTCTGAATTTTCGAAATGTCATTGGACCATTCTGCAGGTGGATCTATTCACCTGAAGAAAACGCCTGAAGAGGCTCAAGAACTCATTGACATGGTTGCAAACAACCAATTCATGTATACTTCTGAGAGGAATTCCGTGAACAATGGGGTACCTCAGAAGAAAGGAGTTCTTGAAATTGATGCTCTGAATGCCATATTGGCTCAGAACAAAGTGTTGACTCAACAGGTCAACATGATCTCTCAAAATCTGAATGGATTGCAACATGCATCCAACAGTACTAGAGAGGCAGCTTCTGAAGAAGCTTATGATCCTGAGAACCCTGCCATGGCAGAGGTTAATTACTTAGGTGAACCTTATGGAAACACCTATAACTCATCATGGAGAAATCATCCAAATTTCTCCTGGAAGGATCAACAAAAACCCCATCAAGGTTTTAACAATGGTGAACGTGCAAGGCTGAATAATAGTAAGCCATATCCATCATCTTCTCAGCAACAGACAGAGAACTCTGAACAAAATAATTCTAATTTAGCCAATATAGTCTCTGATCTGTCAAAGGCCACTTTCAGTTTCATGAATGAAACCAGATCTTCCATCAGAAATCTGGAAGCACAAGTGGGCCAGCTGAGTAAGAAAGTTATTGAAACCCCTCCCAGTACTCTCCCAAGCAATACTGAAGAAAATCCAAAAGGAGAGTGCAAGGCCATTGATTTAATCAAAAAGGCCGAATGCACTAGGGAGGAGGAGGACGAAAATCCTAATGAGGAAGACCTCCTGGGACGTCCCTTAAGCAAGAAGGAGTTTCCTATTAAGGATCCAAAGGAATCTGAGGCTCATCTAGAGACCATAGAGATTCCATTAAACCTCCTTCTGCCATTCATGAGCTCTGAAGACTATTCATCCTCAGAAGAGGATGAAGATGTGACTGGAGAGCAAGCTGCTCTATATTTGGGAGCTATCATGAAGCTGAATGCCAAGCTGTTTGGTAATGAGACTTGGGAAAGTAAACCTCCCTTGCTCATTAGTGAACTAGATACTTGGATTCAGAAAACTCTACCTCAAAAGAAACAAGATCCTGGCAAGTTCTTAATACCTTGTACCATTGGCACCATGAGCTTTGAAAAAGCTCTATGTGACCTGGGGTCAGGGATAAATCTTATGCCACTCTCTGTAATGGAGAAGATGGGGATCATTGAGGTACAACCTGCCTTGTTCTCATTACAATTGGCAGATAAGTCCATAAGACAGGCTTATGGGTTAGTAGAGGACGTGCTAGTAAAGGTTGAAGGCCTTTACATCCCTACTGATTTCATAATCCTAGACACTAGGAAGGAAGATGATGAATGCATCATCCTAGGAAGACCTTTCCTAGCCACAGCAGGAGCTGTGATAGATGTCAACAGAGGTGAATTAGTCCTTCAATTGAATGGAGAATATCTTGTGTTTCAAGCACATGGCTATCCCTCTGTGACAAAAGAGAGTAAGCATGAAGAGCTTCTCTCAGTTCAAGGTCAAGAAGAGCCCACACAGTCAAACTCTAAGTTTGGTGTTGTGAGGCCACAACCAAACTCTAAGTTTGGTGTTCAAGCCCCATATCCAAACTCTAAGTTTGGTGTTGGGAATACCACACTTAAATTGACCTGATCACCTTGTGGTTCCATGAGAACCACTGTCAAGCTATTGACATTAAAGAAGCGCTTGTTGGGAGGCAACCCAATTCTATTTATCTAATTTTATTTTATTTTGTTTCTTTGTTATTTTTGTGTTTTATTAGGTACATGATCATGAGGAGTCACGAAAAAATAAAAAAAAATTAAAAACAGAGTCAAAAACAGAAGAAAAAAATTTTTCACCCTGGAGGACGTACGGGCTGGCGTTCAACGCCCAGAAGGAGCATCTTTCTGGCGTTCAACGCCAGAACAGAGCACCATTCTGGCGCTGAACGCCCAAAACAAGCAACAACCTGGCGTTTAACGCCAGGATGCGCACACAGAGGACAATCTGGCGCTGAACGCCAGAAACAAGCATGAAACTGGCGTTCAACGCCAGAAACATGCATAACATGGGCGTTTAACGCCCAGAACGTGCATCAAGGGGCGTTTGAACGCCAGAATGATGCATGAAGGCATGTTACATGCCTATAGGGTGAAGGAATGGTATTTCTTTTCACCTCAGGATCTGTGGACCCCACAGGATCCCCACCTACCACATTTCTTTTAATCCTATTCACACTCTCCTAATCCAAATCTCATTCTCAATGTCACACTTCCCAAAAACCTTCACCAATCACCTCAATTCCTCTTCCCAACTTCCCCATTCACCATTCACATCAACCCCTCTTCCCCATACACCCCACCTACCCCCACTACTTTCAAATTCAATTTCCCACCCTTTCCCACCCAATATGGCCGAACCTATACCCTCCCCTCTCCCTATAAATACCCTTCTTTTCTTTTACATTTCCACACAACTCAAACCCACATTCTCCCACATAGCCGAACCCTCTCTACCATATTTTCTTCTTCTTCTTCTACTCTTCTTTTCTTTTTGCTTGGGGACAAGCAAATTTTTAAGTTTGGTGTGGTAAAAAAGCCTAAGCTTTTTGTTTTTCATTCACCATCAATGGCACCCAAGACCGGAGTCTCCTCAAGAAAAGGAAAAGGGAAGGCAAAAGCTTCCACTTCCGAGTCATGGGAGAAGGAGAGATTCATCTCCAAGAGCCACCAAGACCACTTCTATGATGTTGTGGCAAAGAAGAAAGTGATCCATGAGGTCCCTTTCAAACTCAAGAAGAATGAGTATCCGGAAATCCGACTTGAAATTCAAAGAAGAGGTTGGGAAGTCATAGCCAACCCCATACAACAAGTTGGAATTTTAATGGTTCAAGAGTTCTATGCCAATGCATGGATCACTAGAAACCATGACCAAGGTATGAACCCAAGTCCGAAAAACTATATCACCATGGTTAGGGGGAAATACTTGGATTTTAGTCCGGAGAATGTGAGGTTGGCGTTTCATTTGCCTATGATGCAAGGTGATGAACACCCCTACACAAGAAGGGTCAACTTTAACCAAAGGTTGGACCAAGTCCTTACGGACATATGTGTGGAAGGCGCCCAATGGAGAGTAGACTCCAAAGGCAAGCCAGTCCAACTAAGAAGACTGGACCTCAAGCCTGTAGCTAGAGGATGGTTGGAGTTCATTCAAAGATCCATCATCCCTACAAGCAACCGATCTGAAGTTACTGTGGATCGGGCCATCATGGTTCATAGCATCATGATTGGTGAAGAAGTAGAGGTTCATGAAGTCATCCCCAATGAACTCTACAAAATAGCTGACAAGCCTTCATACATGGCACGGTTAGCCTTCCCCCACCTTATATGCCATCTATGTTACTCAGCTGGAGTTATCATAGAAGGAGATGTCTCCATTGAAGAAGACAAGCCCATTACCAAGAAAAAGATGGAGCAAACAAGGGAAGCTCCTCACGGCCTCCAAGAAGAACATGAGGAAGTGCATCATCAACAAATGCCTCAAGGAATGCACTTTCCTCCCAACAACTATTGGGAGCAACAAAGGCAAGGAAGGGACATAGAAGAGTTGAAGAACATCATTGGTCCTTCAAGAAGAAGACGCCACTAAGGTGGATTCATTCCTTGTTCTTTATTTCTTTCTGTTTTCGGTTTTTAATGCTATGTTTATTTATGTTTTTGTGTCTCTACTTCATGATCATTAGTATGTAAACCATGCCTTAAAGCTATGAAATAAAATCCATTAGTCCTTCACCTCTCTTAAAAGAAAAATGTTTTAATTCAAAAGAACAAGAAGTGCATAATTTTCGAAATTATTAGTGAATTTAGTTTAATTATATTGATGTGGTGACAATGCTTTTGTTTTCTGAATGAATGAATGAACAGTGCATATGTCTTTTGATCTTGTTGTTTATGAGTGTTTAAAATTGTTGGTTCTTGAAAGAATGATGAACAAAGAGAAATGTTATTGATGATCTGAAAAACATCATGAAATTGATTCTTGAAGCAAGAAAAAGCAGTGAAAAAAAAAATTTATATAATTACAATCAAAAGGAATAAAAGCCAAGCAGAAGATCCAAGGCTTTGAGCATCAATGGATAGGAGGGCCCAAGGAAATAAAATCCAGGCCTAAGCGGCTAAATCAAGCTGTCCCTAGCCATGTGCTTGTGTCATGAAGGTCCAAGTGAAAAGCTTGAGACTGAGTGGTTAAAGTCGTGATCTAAAGCTAAAGAGTGTGCTTAAGAGCTCTGGACACCACTAACTGGGGACTCTAGCAAAGCTGAGTCACAATCTGAAAAGGTTCACCCAGTTATGTGTCTGTGGCATTTGTGTATCCGGTGGTAATACTGGAAGACAAAGTGCTTAGGGCCACAGCCAAGACTCATAAGTAGCTGTGTTCAAGAATCAACATGCTTAACTAAGAAAGTCAATAACACTATCCCAAATTCTAAGTTCCCCCAGAGACGCCAATACCTCTAAACTACAAAGGAAAAGTGAGATGCCAAAACTGTTCAGAAGCAAAAAGCTACAAGTCCCGCTCATGTAATTAAATTAATATTCATTGATATTTTGGACTTTATAGTATATTCTCTTCTTTTTATCCTATTTGATTTTCAGTTGCTTGGGGACAAGCAACAATTTAAGTTTGGTGTTGTGATGAGCGGATAATTTATACGCTTTTTGGCATTGTTTTTATATATTTTTAGTAAGTTTGAGCTACTTTTAGGGATGTTTTCCTTAGTTTTTATGTTAAATTCACATTTCTGGACTTTACTATGAGTTTGTGTGTTTTTCTGTGATTTTAGGTAAATTCTGACTGAAATTGAGGGATTTGAGCAAAACTCTGAAGAAGGCTGACAAAAGGACTGCTGATGCTGTTGGATTCTGACCTCCCTGCACTCGAAATGGATTTTCTGGAGCTACAGAACTCTAAATGGCGCGCTCTCAACGGCGTTGGAAAGTAGACATCCAGGGCTTTCCAGCAATATATAATAGTCCATACTTTATTCGAAGAATGACGACGCAACTTGGCGTTGAACGCCAAGTACACGCTCCTTTCTGGAGTTAAACGCCAGAAAAACGTCATAATCCGGAGTTGAACGCCCAAAGCACATCATAACTCGAAATTCAACTCCAAGAGAAGCCTCAGCTCGTGGATAGATCAAGCTCAGCCCAAGCACACACCAAGTGGGCCCCGGAAGTGGATTTATGCATCAATTACTTACTCATGTAAACCCTAGTAGCTAGTCTAGTATATATAGGACATTTATCTATTGTATTAGACATCTTTTGACCATCTTTTGACCACTTTAAGTCTCTAATCATTCGGTCACTTGATCGTGGAGAGGGCTGGCCATTCGGCCATGCCTGAACCTTCTTTTACTTATGTATTTTCAACGGTGGAGTTTCTGCACACCATAGATTAAGGGTGTGGAGCTCTGCTGTACCTCAAAGATTAATGAAGTTCTATTTTCTTTTATTCAATTCTCTATCTTATTCTTATTCCAAGATATTCATTCGTACTCAAGAACATGATGAATGATGATGAGTTAGATAACCCTCATTATTATTCTCACTGATGAACGCGCGTGATTGACAACCACTTCCGTTCTACATGCAACAAAGCTTGAATGTGTATCTCTTAGATTCCCCAACAGAATCTTCGTGGTATAAGCTAGATAGATGGCGGCATTCATCTGGATCCGGAAAGTCCAACCTTGTCTGTGGTGTTCCGAGTAGGGTCCTGGGAATCCGGAAAGTCTCACCTTGTCTGTGGTATTCCGAGTAGGATTCCGTTCATGAATGACTGTGACGTGCTTCAAACTTTAACCTGCTGGGCGTTAGTGACAAACGCAAAAGAGGGATTCTATTCCAGTAGGAGCGGGAACCAACCGGTGATTGGCCGTACTGTGACAGAGTGCGTGCATTAGCTTTCACTGCGAGGATGGGATGTAGCTATCAACCATGGGTGATGCCTCCAGACTGGTTAGCTGTGCGAGTGACAGCCGTACAGGTTATTTCCCCGAGAGGAATGAAAGTAGCCACAGCTGATAGTGAACCCCTATACAAAGCTTGCCATGGAGAGGAGTAAGAAGGATTGAGTAGAAGCAGTGGCATAGCAGGCGTCCGAGAGCTCTACAGCATCTCCATTCCGCTTATCTGAAATTCCTACCAATGAATCTGCATAAGTATCTCTATCCCTTTTATTATTCCTTTTTATTAAAACAATCCAATTATCACTATTACAAATGTTTAATCCGCCTAACTGAGATTTGCAAGGTGACCATAGCTTGCTTCATACCAACAATCTCTGTGGATTCGACCCTTACTCACGTAAGGTTATTACTTGGACGACCCAGTACACTTGCTGGTTAGTTGAACGGAGTTGTGAATTCCAATAAAGAAAACCTCACACAGGTGCTGCCCCTTAGAAGCCTTCATCTCAAAATAAACAGTGTCCTAAGGGTATATTCATACTAAAGCTCAAAAGATAGATTCCATACAAACTTAAGGATGTTGAATCACAATTTCGTCCACCAGGGAGCCAAAGCGACAAATGATATTGTTCCTCACAAAAGAATAAACAACATGAGCGTCATCCGTTCGGGTGGGGATTGCCTCCACCCATTTTGACACATAATCGACGGCTAACAAGATGTAGAGAAAGCCATTGGAATTTGGAAATGGTCCCATGAAGTCGATTCCCCATACATCAAAGTTTTCACAAAAAAGCATATTTTGTTGGGGAATTTCGTCCTTCTTGGAAATATTTCCAAACCGAATGCATTGGGGACAAGATTTGCAATAGAGAAAAGCATCTTTGAGAAGAGTTGGCCACCAAAATCCGCAATCGAGGACCTTTCTTGCCGTTCTTTGGGGGCCGTAGTGGCCACCTCCTTCGGAAGCATGGCAAGCGTCCAAGATTGCTTGGAATTCGGTTTGAGGTATGCACCGTCGCACTATTTGGTCCGCTCCACATCTCCACAAATAGGGATCGTCCCAAATATAGTATTTGGATTCGCTTTTCAGCTTATCCTTTTTGTGTTTGTTGAGATTGGGAGGGAAAGTGCGTGAAACCAAGTAGTTTGCTATTGGGGCATACCAAGGAACTACTTCCGAGATTGCGTGCAAAGCATCTAAAGGAAAGGAGTCATTGATAGGAAGTGGTGTCGCCTTTTGTGCGTTCGAGGTGACTTAGATGGTCCGCCACTAGGTTTTGGGAACCACTCCTATCCTTGATCTCCAAGTCAAATTCTTGTAACAAAAGCACCCAACGAATTAATCTCGGTTTTGATTCCTTTTTGGCCAACAAGTACTTTAGTGCCGCATGATCCGAGTACACTACAATCTTGGAACCAAGAAGATAGGCTCGGAACTTGTCCAAAGCAAAAACAATAGCTAGGAGTTCCTTTTCGGTAGTAGTGTAGTTGGATTGGGCTCCGTCTAGTGTTTTGGAAGCATAAGCTATGACATAGGGAATCTTACCCTCGCGTTGTGCTCGCGGCTCCTATCGCATAATTCGAAGCATCACACATGATTTCAAATGGTTGAGTCCAGTTTGGTCCTTGCACAATAGGAGCTTGTGTCAATGCTACTTTAAGTTTGTCATATGCTTCCATACATTCCTTGCTCAGCTCAAATTCAGTATCTTTTTGTAGTAGTCGAGAGAGAGGTAAGGCCACCTTGCTAAAGTCTTTGATGAATCTCCGGTAGAATCCTGCATGTCCAAGAAAAGAGCGGACTTCTCTCTCGAAGGAGGGGTAAGGTAAACTAAATATGACATTTATTTTTGCCGGATCTACGGAGATGCCTTCCTTTGAGACTATGTGTCCCAAAACAATGCCTTGTTTGACCATGAAATGACATTTTTCAAAATTTAAGACAAGGTTTGTTTTGGTGCATCTCTCTAAGACTTTTTCAAGGTTACCTAAGCAATGCTCAAATGAATCACCGTACACACTAAAGTCGTCCAAGAAAACTTCCATGCATTGCTCTAGAAAGTCCGCAAATAAGCTCATCATGCATCTTTGAAATGTTGCCGGTGCATTGCATAGGCCAAACGGCATACGCTTGTAAGCATACGTTCCAAAGGGGCAAGTAAATGTGGTTTTTTCTTGGTCCTCTAGAGCAATGTGAATTTGGAAGTATCCGGAGTAACCATCAAGAAAGCAATAATATGATTTACCGGCTAATCGATCAAGCATTTGATCAATGAATGGTAGTGGAAAGTGATCTTTTCTTGTGGCCGCATTCAACCTTCGGTAGTCTATGCATACTCTCCAAGAATTTTGCACTCTTGTTGCTATAAGTTCACCACTTTCGTTTTTTATCGTTGTCACCCCGGACTTCTTTGGCACTACTTGGACCGGGCTTACCCACTCGCTATCCGAGATAGGATAGATGATGTCCGCTTCAAGTAGCTTGGTGACTTCTTTTTTCACAACCTCAAGAATGGTTGGATTAAGTCTCCTTTGAGGTTGTCGGACCGGTCTTGCTCCTTCTTCAAGAAATATGCGGTGCTCGCATACTTGGGGGCTTATTCCCACTAGATCCGCCAAACTCCACCCAATTGTCCTTTTGTTTTTCCTCAATACATCTAGCAATTTTTCTTCTTGTTGAGGAGTTAACTCTTTTGCAATTATCACGGGGAGTTTTTGGGCTTCATCAAGATATGAGTACCTCAAGTGGGGTGGTAGTGGCTTCAATTCCATCTTTTTGTCATTCTTTGAAGTTTGAGTTTCCGGATGGTTTGTATGGTGTGTGGTGTTTAGTTTGCTTGGACCTTCATTTGCTTCTTCAATCATGTACTTCTCATCTAACTTTGCAAGGTGCACTTCGGCAACCATGTTATCAATTGGGTCACACCGAAATAGAGAGTGATTCTCCGGTGGATGCTTCATTGCTTCTTCTAGGCTAAAGTTTACAATTCTCCCATCTATTTCAAATGAGTAGGTCCCTGAGTAGGCATCTAGCTTAAATCTAGAAGTTCTCAAAAATGGTCTTCCAAGTAGGATAGATGATGCTCTCTCGGTTTCGCTTGATGGCATTTCAAGGATACAAAAGTCAATCAGAAACACCAACCCTTTTATATTCACCAATACATCTTCCGTAACACCCGTCACGGTTATTATGCTTTTATCCGCTAGGAAAAATCTTGCCGTCGACCTTTTTAGTGGTGGCAACTTCAATACCCGGTAGACGGAGAGCGGCATGATGCTAACGCATGCTCCGAGGTCACACATACAATCTATAAATTGAACTCCATTAACGGTGTAAGTGACCATACAAGGGCCCGGATCATCACACTTCTCGGGCAATGCTCCCATTAAAGCGGAAATAGAACTCCCCAATGGGATGGTTTCCAATTCAAGAATTCTATCCTTGTTTATGCATAGATCTTTGAGGAATTTTGCATATCTAGGAACTTGATGGATAGCATCAAAGAGGGGGATGGTTACCTCAACTTTCTTGAACATTTCTACCATTTTGGGGTCGAGTTCTATGCGCTTTCTAGCTTTCTTTGCAAGTGTTGGAAATGGAAGTGGTTGAGCAATTTCTTCTTCCAAGGTTCTCTTGGCCTTGGTTGTCTCCCTTGTTGGTTGGGCTTCATCCTCAACTATGACTTGTGGTGTCTCCTCTTCCACTACCTCTTCTATATCTATTCTCTTCTCCTCTTGGGCGGTTATGATGGGATTTGAGTCCTTTGCTTCCTTCTCTTTTAGTTGTGTTCCAGATCTAAGGGTGATGGCATTGATGCCCCCCTTTGGATTTGGTTGAGGTTGAGAGGGAATGACACTTTGGATTGGGGGTTGAGGAGTGGGATTTGATGGTGTATCCATACGTACAAGAAGAGCTTGTAGTGTAGAGGTGAGACCGGTGAGACCGGAAGCAAGTATGTTTTGTAGTTCCTTTTGGCCTTGGATAATGGTCCGGAGTGTTTCGTCTTGGTTTGAGGGGGTGGTTGCATATGTGAGTTGAGGAGTTTGTGGTTGGTTGGGTGGTGGTCTTTGATGTGGTGGTTGGTATGTTTGGTAGTTTCTTTGTGGGTTTTGTTGGTTGTATGGTTGATTTTGTGAGTTGTATGGTCGGTTTTGTGAGAAATTTTGTGAGTTGTTGCTCCATCTTTGACCTCCTCCATTGTTGTTGTTGTCCCTATTCCCTTGTTGATGATTGTCTCTCCAATTTTGATTGTGGTATCCATTCCCTTGGTTGTAGCCTCCTCCTTGATAAGGGTGCCCTTGGTTAGGATTACCGCCTTGGTAGTACCCTTGATTGGGGCGGTCATAGAAATTATGGGTAGCCGCCAAGGTGTTATCTTCTTGAAGGCTTGGGCACTCATCCGTGTAGTGGGAGTAGCAAGAACAAATGCCACATACTTTTTGAGGAACCAATTGTTGGTTGTGTTGTTGAGGTGGTGGAGGGTGTTGGTATGATTGAGGTTGTTGTGGTTGTTGTTGGTTCAATTGGAGTTGCCTCAAGATGGATGTCATCTCACTCAAGGATTGAGTTAGAGCGGTGGTTTCACTACTAGTTGATACCTCATTCACGGTCCTTGGGCGGTTGACTCTTCGTCTCATATGTTGATTGGATTCGGCTAAGTCAATGATAAGTTGCCATGCCTCCTCAGCTGTTTTATATTTGGACAAAGAACCATTGCTAGAGGTGTCCAAGAGAGTTCTATCTTGCTCTCGCATCCCTTGACATATGTATCCAAGCAATACTTGAGTGTCAAGCATGTGATTAGGGCATGCGTCTAGTAGCTTACGAAACCGTTCCCAATACTCGTATAGTGGTTCCGTCTCACCTTGCACAATACAAGACATTTCCTTCCTTAGCCTATCCATCTTTTCCGGGGGCAAGAATTTATCCAAGAATCCTCTTCTAAGTAGGTCCCAATCGGAGGTGACTTCACTAGATAGAGTGTAGAACCATTCTTTAGCCTTGTCCTCAAGAGAGAAAGGGAAAGCAAACAACCATATAGCAACTTCATCGGATCCTTCCCGTCTAGTAGTTGAGCATATGCGATGGAAGTCCTTGAGATGTCGAATAGGGCCTTGTGCGGGAAGCCCGTGAAACTTAGGTAGGAGGTTGATCAAAGCGGTCTTCAATTCAAAGTTTGCATTCAAGTTGGGGTGAGTTACATGAAGGTGTTGAAGGACATAATCCGGTGCACCCGCTTCCTTGATGGTAACTCTCCTCGGAGCATCCATGGTATTAGTACCTAAAACAAAAGAAGAATTGTTAGTGAGATTGATGGAAGTATGACTAATGCCTTCTTTGAGTGACGGTTCAATGTTCACTTTTAGTAAGGTGGTTGAGGTGGTGAAAACCTCTTCACCTTTCCCAAACTTTAGCCGCCTCCGAGCTTGTCTAATATGAAACAAAGTTCATTCTATTTTCGGATCAAAAGGGACTAAGCTCGGATTCGGTTGTGAACGCGTCATGTAATGAAGGGGAAATGAAATTCATGGTAACGATGAGGGGTTAGTCACTTGAACAATTTACAATGAAATGTAACTATGTACATATATACACACTTATTCCAAACAATAACATGGCACACTAAGCAAAATCCCCGGCAACGGCGCCATTTTGATAAACGAAATTTGGCATGCCGAATTAGAAATCAGAGATGAATATGATCGTGAGTATAGTCTAATCGACACTTGAATTTCGTACCAAACAATCCTACAATCTATATCCGAGAGTACTAGTCTCCCGAGTCGTCCTCCCTTGGAATTGCCAAAGTGTGCATCTTATTGATTAGAAAGCCTTGTTAGGATTCTTTGAAGGTTTTAGCAAAGTAATAGAAAACAAACAATCTTAAAAGACTTGGCTTAAGGTTGGCATTAGAATTTCTATCCTTATAGTTCATTCAATGATGACAACAATTAGGCCTTGCCTCATTTAGTTATCCCCTAGGTATTAGAGGAAAGTCAAATGAAAATAATCAACTTGAGTCACAAGTCCTAGCTTCACCTCATGGGAATCTAGCTTTAGTGCACTCCAAGTCAATTAGCAATCCCTAATTCCAAATCAACAATTGACACAACTATTCAACTTCTTCTAATGGCTCAACCCTATGCCAAGTGAGAAATTTCTACTCCATAACTAGTGTTGACATTTTATCAAACATTTGATGAGCAAGAAAGAAAGTCATAGTAAAATGAGAAGAAAAGTGGAATTAAAAGTATTGCAACACAAGGAACTAACAACAAGTATCAAAGAGCAACAATGGAAATCAAATTCTCAAAGTATTGATAAAATCCAAAATTACAAAGTTGAATTCTAGATCTATGAGAATTGAGCAATTACAACTACTACTTGAAATTAGAGAAGAAAATCTATGACATGAACAAAGTGAAGTGAGAATTGCAATGGATCTCACCAAAGAGTGATTGAAAATTCAGAAATTGGATGAAGATGAACCCTAGTGAAAGCTTGGAATCTCTCTCTCTCCTTCTCCAAGAGTGTAACTAACTATCCCTCAAAATATCTCAAATCTAGAAAAATGAACTAAAATTCCTTAACCCTTGCTCCTTTGGTCTTCTTAAGCTTTTCCCGCCAAGGCATTTCCCCAAAAGTGGGATTCTCAACTACCTCCACGCCTAAATCACGTGGCTTCTAAAAAATCATATTCGAAAATCGGCGCGCATGCGCAAGGTACGCGCGCGCGCCATCGAAGCATCTTGTGACGTGCGCGGAGGCGTGATGTACGCGTGCGCGCCCATGAAGATCATGGCTTAGCCGCTACGTAAGCCGGCTCGTGGCTTGGCTCTTGGCTTCGACTTCTAGTTGCTCTATCCACGCGGACGCGTCAAGTGCGCGTACGCGCCCATGCTGAGATTTCCAAGGCTCAATTCTCATGCTCCCTTCCTTTGCACCCGTCCTCCTTCCGTCTTCCGGTCCATCCCTGCCCTATATTCTGAAATCACTTAACATACAGGTCACGGCATCGAATGGCATCAAAAGAAGATTAGAAATGTATCTATTTTAGTGCAAAATAAGCATGTTTTCATCCATGGGGCAAAATTAGGAAAGGAACACAAAATCTTGTATTTTCATATAGAAAGTGTGTGGAATCATTGATAAAACCCCTGAAATCGGCACAAGATAAACCCTCAAAATGGGGTTTATCACGCGCTCGCGTGCCTGACGCGACCGCGTGGATTGGAAGCTGCACGAACGACGCAAAAGCGTGGACGATGCGCACGCGTGGTACGAGAAGTGCTGAGTGACACGAACGCGTGGACGATGCGGACGCGTGACGAGCGCGATCTGCAGAATTATAGAAGTCACTGGCATAGATTTCGGGCCGCATTTCAACCCAGTTTTCGGCCTAGAAACACAAATTAAAGTCCGGGAACATACAGAGACTCAGAACATCAATTCATATCATAACACACTTTTCATAGTTTTAGATGTAGTTTTTAGAGAAAGAGGTTCTCTCCTCTCTCTTAGGATTAGGATTAGAATTAGGATTTTTAGAAATTAGGGTTTATTATTATTTCAACTTACAATCTCTTCTGAGTTCCAGGTTTATTATCCCTTTTATTTATTCTTCCAATTTAATTTATGAACTCTTTCATGTTAAATTTGAATTTATGTTTAAACGTAATTTGATTGCCTTCTTCTATTTATGTTATTGATGCTTTTAATTTAATTTAGATTTTTCCCTTTTGACTTTGGTTGAGTCATTGGAGACACTTGAGTTATCAAACTCATTGTTGATTGAAAATTGGAATTCTTCAAGAATTAACTCGAGTTCCAATAACTCTAGTCTTTCCCAAGGAAAGACTAGGACCTGAGGAATCAGAATTAATTCATTCACTTAACTTACCTTCATAGTTAGAGGTTAACCAAGTGGGATTAAAATCCAATTCTCATCACAATTGATAAGGATAACTGGGATAGGACTTCCAGTTCTTATACCTTGCCAAGAGCTTTACTAATTATTATTTTGACGACTTGTTATTTTATGTTACTTGTTCAACCCTTTTGAAAACCCCAAAATATATCTTTGTATAACCAATAATAAGAACATACCTCCCTGCAATTCCTTGAGAAGACGACCCGAGGTTTAAATACTTCGGTTATCAATTTATTTAGGGGTTTGTTACTTGTGACAACCAAAACGTTTGTACGAAGGGATTTTCTGTTGGTTTAGAATCTATACTCACAACGCGACTATATTTTTATAAAATTCTTTACTAGCAAAAATCCTAACGTCACCCACTAACCAAACGGAGCCTTAATTTAAGGATTGATAAGAGATTCGTGTGGATGAAACTTTTTTTTTTGAATTATGTTTCGCCTCATGTAAGGCCAATTTCTGACTTTAGTTTAAGTTGCTACTGTCATAGTTATGTTGTTTTTATTATGTTGAATCTGCGACTTGCATCTTATGTTTTGAAGTTGCTATTTGACATTAAAGCAATATATTTGCTGTTATAAGTAATGGTGGTGGTGTTTTTTTTCATTATTCATTTGGTGTTATGTATCAGTGAACTTATAAATAATGTCAAAAATCTTGTCAACCCAGATCCAACATTTTCAAAAAACCTTAGATCACCAGATAACTAACATTTTCAAGAAACCTAAGATTCAACAATACACTTAAACACAACAGCACAACTTGTAGCACAAAATACACAAATAAAGTAAATTTCCTTAAACCAACTCTTCTTGCATTCTTTTTTTGGCTATGTATTTTGACACATCTCTAGTGTATACATCTTATTTTACAACTCTGACAATCTATCTTGGAACCACCAACAATACCCACTAAATCCTGCAGTTTGCTAGGTTCTTCCACAACAGACTTCTTGAAGCTGAGATAAAAAACAGTGTCAATTCAAACGAAGAACTTGTAATATGGTTGATTTTTCTGCAATGAACCCAATTCCTGATTCTGCTCAGAACCATTCTACAAATCCAAAAAGCTTGTTATGCAATAATTTTGGTTTCTTACTTTGTATATGGGACACCAAAAAAACAACCTTCCAGGATTTTCTATAGTAGTCGACTTGCATATTCTCCCATGATACCCAACAGAAGAAATTCGGGTGTTTTCTCTTTGCGAAATCGATTTTGCTTAATCCTCTCTCGTCTTGGCTTAGTCTCCCTCGTCGGCAACTAGACGCAGCAGGAATTTCGCCGCTACAGTCGCTGAAGCATGGCCATTATATAGAATGCAAACAATAGGGCTCTAGATGCATGCAAAGGGGGATTCCATCTCCAAATGGTGACTGTTGAATGTGGGTGACGAACGTTGAAGATGAAACGGATAATGTGAGCAATGATCTGGGATTTAACGTTGACGAGAGGTTACATGTTCTCTTTGTAAATTGAAGAAGAAAGGGTGGGTATTGTGTCTTTTGGTTTTCAAAAGGGAGAATGAGAGAGGATGTAATGGGCCAAACCCTAAAACGACGCAGTTTAAGCCCAAGGACAGATCTGTCTTTTTGTACACGTGGACCACTGACTGCCACATGTACTAGTCCAGGGCTCCACGTCAGTATTTTTCATTTGTCATTGATGGAGAAAGATTGTTAGAGTCTGATTTGTCTGCCAAAGTTAAACTTAGAAATTTTTTTTGTGTATTTTAAAAATTGAAAGACTAAAGTGTTCGATTTTAAAAATCTTAGAAACTGATTTAAATAATTACTCAATAAAAAATATCAATAAAAATTATCAAAATTTGTTATTTTTAATTTTATATAATATATTTTATAATAAATAAATATTAATTAGGATAAATTTTGATTATTTTTTTTCTCTCTTGCATTGTCGTTATCATTAACTAGAAATTGAAACGGTTCCTCTCTCCATGTCCATGGACCATATACATCTAACATCTTCGTTTCCTAAGTCACCCTTGACGTAAGCCTTAATCATATAGTTCACGTACGGTGAAAATAGGAATTGCGTCCGTAAAAAATATTTATTGTTAAGCAGGACTTGAAAAAAAAACTGAGGTATTTAGAAAGTATAATATAAATGTACAATTTAATTGTGATTTAATTAATCTCTTGGTTTCTATATCCTTTTTAAATTTATAATTAAATTTTTATATATTTTTTAATAAAATTCTTATACTGTTTTTAATTTAATAATTAAGTTTTTATATTATAAAAAAATACTAGAATTAATAAAATATTTTTTTGTAAATTAAAATTATCTATAATTAAAAATTTAATTAATTTTTTATCACATATTTTTTAAAAAATATTCTGTTAATTTAATATTTTTTATACGAAAAAGATCTAATTAAAAATATAAAAATTTAATTAAAAAAATATAAAAATATAATTACAAATTTAATAAAATTATAAAAACTAACAAAATAATTAAAATTTTAATTTAATACAAATACTCGTAATTGATTTTATGATTTAAAATAATAAATATAAAGTTATATAAAGAAAAATTCAATTGTTACTCTAAATTAAAGCATCTTTCAAATAATTAAAATTAGGGCAGGTTACCAAATAAAAGATTTAAATTTTAAATTTATTAAAATACAACTTTTACAAATTATATACGAAAATGCAATTTTTAATAAATTATATAAACTGCAAGAGGAGTCCCATAATTTTAAAATAAATATAAATCATTGATAGAATCTCGCGATTTCTGTATATAATGAAAACGTGCATAAACTGTCGCGAGACCCCATCAGCGATTTATGTTTATTTTAAAATCGTAAGACCACTCTCGTAATTTATATAATTTATTGAAAAATTGCATTTTGTATATAATTTGTAAAAGTTGTATTTCGATAAATTTAAAACCTAAATATTTTATTTCGATAACTTGCCCTTAAAATTATGTACTAATAATAATTTTTTAATTTTATATATATATTATGGAATATGGAGTATATGGATATGCATGCATCTATTATAAATCAATTATTTAACCTTAATTGTTAACCAAAAAAACAAAAATTAATTTAATCTACATCATCTAAAATTAGTTACACTTAACTTTTACTTTATATAGAAACGGATCGTCTCATGTTATTATTGTTTTCACATAGTATTATCAGTAATGTTTTAGTATATTATTATAAACAAAGATCATACATTCCCATAATCTCCGTTCATTTTAGATACGCTCAAATTTATTATATATTACTAATTTTATAATTAAAATAGGTTATATATTTATATATTATTTTCTCATTACAAATTAAAATTATTTTTTTTAAATTAAAAAAATTTTTTTCCTCTCTCTTTCTTTTTCTATTTCTCTTATTTCTTTACTTACTCTATCTCTTGTATATATTATTATCAATGACTAATTATAAAGTTAAGGATTAAGTACTTTTTTTATTCTTAAAGTTTATGGTCAAAATCAAAATCGTTTCCGACCTTTTTTTATTAAAATCACCCTCAACATTACAAAACGTTATAAAATCATCATTTTCATCCTAAAAAGACAAATTTATCTTTACAAAAAATAAATTAAAAATTAAAAAAATACAAAAAATAAATTATAAAACTAAAAATTATAAAATTAAAATTAAAAAATTAAAAAATTAAACTCTATTCTCCATTCCAGATCCCACCATCATCTTCAGCCTTAATCCTCCCTCATCAACAATCAATATCCTCTCATCTATCCCTAAAAAGACACCCATGCAACTGCACTATGAGCCTCTCAACTGGTGCTGACAAGCTTTCATCCGCAGCAAATTGTCGCTTGTCAACTCGTCGGCGACGACGACCACAGCCACCATGAAAAGAGCCCCAAACGTCGTCGACCAAGTGCCGCACGTTCTCCAGACCTCATTGCTGGCGACGACAACCACGGCTCTACGAACGGAGTTTCGAGCGCCGTCGTTACCCCGCGCAACCAAAGCTCTCGATCCCGACCCCTTGTCGTCCGTTCCTCCTGACGAAGCAATTGACGGTGTCTCCTCGTCGCAAAAGACGACGTCAACAACCAGCAAAGGTAACCCATCTCTTCGTCGTATCCAACCACACCCTCCATCAGCCCTAAGCGCCCAGTTTGTATTCTGTTTGTTATTTCCCTTTTTTTACCATTAATTGAAAGGAACGGCCATGAATATATTAATTATTGTTAGTGTTAGTGTTGTTGTTGTTAGTAGAAGAGATACAATAGTGGATAGGAAAGAAAATTATTGTTATTCTTTTTTGTCTTTTTTTTATTGTTGCTGTTAGTAGTGTTGGTAGATTGTGAGAAAGAGTCTGGGTTACGCCTGGTGGTGAGAGAGTGACAGTGGGATGAAAGTAGAAATGTGGGTGACTGGGTGCATATGGTGGTAGGTTGGTGAGGTTCAGTGGGTCACTGGTGAGTGGATGAGGTTGGTGGTGGATAAGGGTGGCAAACGGATTTAAACCCGCTGGGCCGGCCCGCGTAACCTGCCAAAAAAGGCGGGCTGGACTAGAAAATTAAGACCGTCACACATCAAAATCCCGCCTAACCCGCACCGCTTAAACCGTGAGCTTTGGCGGGACAGGACGGGCTTTTCCGCCGGGCTTAAGATTTTTTGAAGATGTTTTAATTTAGTGTTTTAGATTATATTTTACGTTTGATTGATTATGTTCTAAACTTGTAGATGTTTAATTATATATTTTGGACAATATTTATTTTACTTTGGATAATGTTGATTTTATTATTTTGTTTCAAAAAACTTGGTTTATGATTATGTTTATTACATATTTGTAATTATAAAAATTTTAATATTTGTGAATTTAGAAATTATAATTTTTTTATATTTTTAGAAATTATAAATTTATTAAAATGGTTGTGAAATTATATATATTATTTAATATTTTTTATAATTTACATTATTTAATACTTAATAGAAAAAAAAAGATTTGACGGTTTGACCCGCCAGCCCGCTGTCAGGTGGGGCAGACTAAAATTTTAGGACCGCCTTATTAGGTGGGACGGGACGAACCATCCCGCCAACAAGCAGGCTTTTGGCGCGGGTGGGGTGGGCTTTTCCGCTTACTACCCCTAATGGTGGATGATGATGCAGATGAAGGAATGAAGATGAAGTGGCTAAAGGAGAACGACAATGATATTGAAAATTGGGAACTGTTTTCTTTTTTTTTTCAAGAAAAAGATAGTAATTATTATTTTTTAATAAAATTTACTTTTTCTTTACTTTTTTATTTTATAATATTTTATAATTTATAATTTATATTTTGTAAGGTTAAATTTATCTTTTTATGGTGAAAATGATTATTTTTTAATATTTTGTGATGTTGGGGATGATTTTAATTAAAAAAAAAAAGTTGGAAACGATTTTGATTTTAACTCTAAATCTTAGGGATGAAAAAAGTATTTAACCCTAAATTTAACATTTAAAATATACAATATGACATTCTCTAGCTAATTACATTTAAATTAAATTAAAATTAAAATTAAAATATTAAAATTAAAATATAGTTACATTATATATTATATTTATATATTACTAACTAATTTAATAACTAAAATATGTCACAAGACACTCTTATTAAAATATAGAGAAAATATTTTTCTCCAAAATTAATAAACTTTCTTTTTACATTTTCTTATTTACCTCTCTTGATCTTTTCTTATGTTTCTCTCTATCCTTCCCATCCTATATATAATTTATAATTTATATTTTTTATTTTTTATTATAATTAAAATAAAATTTTTTTAGCCTCCAAAATTAACAAACTCCCTCTCTCATTTTTTTTTTATTTTTCTCTCTTTTCTCTTATTCTCTATTTTTCTCTATTTTTCTATTCTACAAAAAATAAAATTAATAATATAATATAATTTAAATAAAAATATTATTATATGTATATTTTTTTATTTAGTTTTAAATTTTTACTGCTTATCTTTTTAATCTATATTTTCACTTTTTTTTCTTCAAATATTTATTATATATGATTTAGAAAAAATACTAATGTTGTGATTAAAAATTAAAATCAAAATTCAATTATTTAAAAAAAAATTTGAGTTAATTTTATAATTATCAATATAAATTTTTTATACTAATATCTAATTATATTTTTAAATAACAAGCATAAAAATTAATTATTTTTATTTGTGCAACAGATTTAATACGTAATTAAATATAAAA